>NC_057813.1:685139999-685461499 GCF_018294505.1 Triticum aestivum | reverse complement strand
AAGAAATGCCATAGTCGGACGTCTGAGCGACATCACAGAAAGGGCTTATAAAAGAAATGCCACAGTCGGGCGTCTCAGCGACACCACATAAAGGGCTTATAAAAGAAATGCCACAGTCGGACGTCTGAGCGACATCACAGAAAGGGCTTAGCTCGATAATAACTAACAAGTATGCCATAGTCGGACGTCTGAGCGACATCACAGAAAGGGCTTATATCAAAAGTAAATGACAAGTATGCCAAAGTCGGATGTCTGAGCGACATCACAGAAAGGGCTTATATCAGAAGTAAATAAGGGGTTAGACCATCCACAAGAATAAACTTTTAACCGGATTTAACACTGATGTAGTCCACCGGAGTTTTGTCACTGAGGCTGATATCTAACAAGATAAGATGAACACAGTACTTGGACATGTACAAGATGATTTAGAGGATTTGTGACTCTGCAGAGTTTGTACTAACTGTGCACAGCCAACGGATTTCCGTAGTCACGAAGGACTAGTTCCGTTTATGGTATTTCGGTAGAAACACATTTAACCAGTGCACACCCATTCCACCTCACGATGCCAGGAATCACCCTAGACAACGTCCAAGAAAAACTTTGAGACGGGGAGGTCACAACCTCGAATAGCATGGGATCAAATTTCTATACGCGCGCTCTAAGGGGTGCCCCCCTCTCGATCCCAACCGGAAACACCCATGCCCCCTGACCGGATGACGGGCTTTAATCCAGGGCCATGGAACCCTCATCCCGGCCTCTCTATTTGGTGTGTACCAGGAAAATGGTTTGCAACTTACTAAGCCATATTCCTTGCGGGAAAACATGTGGCAGCACAGGAAAGGAAATGAATGGGAATGTGATTTGATTCACGATGACACTGAAGTCACATAGACTGGCATAAGACTGGCATGCCACAACACTGCCATCTTACCCATCCTCATGCCATCACATGGCCATGCAAATATGTAGCCAACAACATATGGCTTTCCGAAACTTACTTTCCACTTCTGTGCATGAAATATAACATTCAAAGAAATGTTCATAACCATGCCATGAAACTCCTAAATGCAAACATGCAACAAACACTCATGATATCAAGAGTTCAAACATGCTTGCCTGGTTCGGAGTAGTCGGAGTCTAACTGGGTGAAGTTTGCGGCTCCGTCACCTCCTCCGGTATCTACGGTATAAGAAAATACGCACGTAACGTAAATACCGCGAGGTGCACAAAAGTATTCCATAAAAATTCTCAAATAAATCTTATATAAAACTAGATAAAATTTTAAAGAGAATAGAAAAAGAATCAAACAAAAATCCTTTTCTGTTTCAAAGTTATAAGGGTTTTGATTCAGGGACCTTTCTATAATGAAACAGAAAACTCTCAGGGGGTTCTGCAGAAAAGTCTAGAAAATGATTCGTTTAGAAAAAAAGAATGTGAGACTGACAGGCGGGTCCCACCCTTCAGGTTTGAATATTCAAACGAGGGAGACGGGGCTCGTCGGCGCCCGAGAGCTGCGGTGGTCACCGACGGGATCCACGGTGAGGCAAGGGGATCGGGTGGTACCTCTGTGTTCAGTACGTCCTTCCGCATCGGTGGGTGGTGGTGGTGGTCGCCGGCGAGCACTGTGTTGATGGCGGCCCTTGCTCCGGCGGATGGTGGTTCGGGTAGTCGTGGACCCCGTCGGAGAGAGCTGCTGGGGTCAAATTGGAGTGGGGGTTAGTCTCCTAGAGGTGGCATGAGGCTACGGGCAAGTCTAGGGCGGTGGAGGAGTTCTCACCAGCGAGAACGCTGCCGGAGCCCGAAGCGGACGGAGGTGGCCGGAGTTGAGGAAGAAGGGGCCCTCAAGGCTCTTCCAGTGGTTGGGTGGGGTCTGGTGAGGTGGTGGAGATGTGCGGGGTCGAGAGCGAGCTCGGAGGCGCTATTTATAGCCGGCCCGAGGCGGTTGCCGCGAACGGGATAAGTCCGACGAGCGATTACGGTGGCGTTGTGGCTGGACGATTGGTTGAGAGGCTTGAGCATCATCTAGACGGAGCACTGGTTCCATTCCAGTGTCTAACTCAACAAGGTAGGGGTGGTTACGGCCTGTCCCCGACGGAACGGCCGTATGGCATGGCGGCGGCAGAGAGCGCGCCCTGAGCGTGCCAGGCCACGGCGATGTTGCTGCATGCGTGCGCTGGCAAGGGAGATGTCCACATAGAGCTCTCAGGTGGTTTGGGCAGTGCCGAACGGCGTTATGCCGCAGGATGCCCCCTGTCGGCCGCCACGGGAGGCTCTGCCGACGCGGAAGACGCCGACGCAGGCGGGCCAGGGTGCCACCGACGCCAGGAAGGAGCCAAGCGCGCGTGCGGTGCTCCGGACAGGGAGGAGGAGCCGTGTGCAATGCGCCAGGCGCACAGTCGACATGTGACTGAACTCTGACGAAGAAACGACACTGAACTTACTGAATTTTCTGAAAATGTACAGTAACAGTGCAGGCCAGGTGTTCGACAGAATGATTTTGGCATGTGGGGATTTTTCCTTGAGCTGGTTTTTGGTGGAGTGGTCTCTCATTGCAACTGGGGGTTGCCTGAATTTTAGTGGAATTTTTGGAGAAGGTGAGATATGAATTTCACCAAATTTGACAAATCTGGTCCAAACTTGCAGAGGGTAAATTTTGAAAATTTTGAAAAGGAGAAGAGTGGATCTTGATGGTTCTAGGTTGTGGGTGCTAAGGACTATCCAGAGGAGTTGAGTTGAGATCAAAGTTCAAAGGCATTAAGGTACTTGCTTTGCAAATTACCTAGGCTCAAAATAAATGACAGAATTGTTTTGGGAAAAGAAATAAATGAGATAAAATCCAAAAATGGATTTAACTAGTTGGGACAGAATGTTTGGTTTGTCCCAAAGTGGAAGGAGGGGTTTTGGGAGAATTTTACCACAAGAGGCATGGTAAAACAAGAATGGATCAAAACCAAAGAAAAGCCCAAAACCAAAAAGGTTTTCTTTTTTTAGAAGAAACTAAATCCAAGAAAAGATTTTGAGAAGGAAAACTCAGAAGAGAGGTTTTCAAGAAGGGTTTAAATGACCTTCTTTAAACCTAGCAAGGCTCTTGCTGAAAACAAAAACAACAAATTTTTTTGGAGTGTCACAACACCTACCCCCTTAGGAAAAATCTCGCCCCCGAGATTTCAGCTGATCCTTAAACAGGTGTGGGTGCTCTGTCCGAAGAAAATCATCTCTCTCCCAAGTTGCTTCATTCTCGGTGTGATTGCTCCACTGAACTCTAAAGAACTTGATGGTTTTCTGTCGGGTCCTCCTCTCAGACTCTTCTAATATTTTTATTGGGTGCTCCCGGTAGGTGAGGTCTGGTCGTACGTCAATATTTTCATGTGACACTTGCTTCTCTGGGTTGCTCACGTACTTTCTCAACTGCGAGATGTGGAACACGTTGTGGATATCGGATAAATCCCCGGGTAGGTCTAGCTGGTAGGCTACCGTGCCTCTTCGGGCCACTATACAGAATGGTCCGATGAATCTTGGTGCTAGCTTTCCCTTAACCCTGAATCGTTGCAGACCCCTCATAGGAGAAACTCTTAGGTATACAAACTCTCCAGGTTCAAAACTGATTTCCCGATGCTTTCAATCGTAATAACTCTTTTGCCGACTTTGAGCTGTCTTGAGTCGATCTCTAATCGTCTTAACTTTCTCCTCAGCCTCTTTGAGCATATCTGGGCCGAAGATGTGGCTGTCCCCGGTTTCTGACCAGTTTAGCGGGGTACGACATCTTCTCCCATATAGAGCTTCAAAGGGTGCCATTTGCAAGCTGGCTTGATAACTGTTGTTGTATGCAAACTCTGCATATGGCAAGCTTTCTTCCCGACTGGTTCCGTAGGTGAGGACACATGCTCTTAGCATGTCTTCTTGAATTTGGTTTACGCGTTCAGTTTGCCCATCAGTCTGGGGGTGGTATGCGGTACTGAATGCTAGTTGGGTTCCCAGTGCCTGTTGTAGGTGATCCCAAAATCTAGAGACGAACTGTGTGCCTCTGTCAGATATGATAGTCTTTGGGACTCCATGCAGGCAGACGATACGGGCAAGATAAAGTCTGACCAGTCTCTGAGTGGTGTGAGTTGTCTTCACCGGGATAAAGTGTGCTACCTTAGTTAATCTGTCGGTGATGACCCATATGGCATTATTTCCGTGTCGTGACCGTGGTAGTCCAACAATGAAATCCATTCCAATCTCGTCCCACTTCCACTCGGGTATCTTGTTTGGCTGTAACAGCCCGGCTGGTTTCTGGTGCTCGGCCTTGATGCGTTGACAAGAGTCACAGCATGCAATGAACGTGGCTATGTCTCTCTTCATACCGTGCCACCAAAATTTTTCCTGAAGGTCTTTGTACATTTTTGTTCCTCCAAGATGGATTGAATACGGAGCGGTGTGGCTTTGAGCCAGAATCTGTTGTTTGAGGTCCTTGATATTTGGTACGCAAAGACTCTCTCCGTACCACAATACTCCTTGCTCATCTACGTTGAATTCTGAGGCCTTTCCCAAACTCACTTTCCTTTTTATGCCATCAATGCTGGGGTGTCCATGCTGAGCCTCCTTAATCTTTTCCATCAGGGTAGGTTGTATTTCCAAATTCGACACACTACCTTCGGTGACCACTATTAAATTGAGTTTGGCAAATTCCTGTTGAAATTCTGGCCTCAAATTTGGCATACTGTCGTTGTCCGTGCTGGGATTCCGACTAAGGGCATCTGCCACAACATTTGCTTTTCCGGGATGATAGTGGATTCCAACATCATAATCCTTCACCAACTCCAACCAGCGTCATTGCCGTAAATTAAGTTCCGGCTATGTGAAAATATACTTAAGACTCTTATGGTCTGTGTATATTTCACAACGATTTCCAAGTAGAAAGTGTCTCCATTCCTTGAGTGCATGGATGACCGCTGCCAATTCTAAGTCATGAGTGGGATAATTCTCCTCATGCTTGCGAAGTTGTCTGGAGACATACGCAACTACCTTGCCTTCTTGCATCAATACGCATCCGAGGCCTTTCCGGGATGCGTCACAATATACTTCAAAATTCTTGTGTATGTCTGGCAAAATTAATACTGGTGCCGTTGTTAATTTCCTTTTTAGCTCTTGGAAGCTTTTCTCACATGCTTCCGTCCATTCGAACTTCTTGTCTTTCTTGAGCAACTCCGTCATTGGCTTTGCTATGGTGGAGAATCTTTCAATAATTCTCCGATAATAGCCTGCCATTCCCAAGAAACTTCGTACGTCCGTTACGCTAGCTGGTGGTTTCCAGCCAAGTACGGCCTTGACCTTTTCCGGGTCTACTGCAATACCTTCTTGGGTTAGCACGTGGCCCAGAAAACCCACCTGTCTTAGCCAAAATTCACATTTGCTGAATTTGGCGTACAGTTGATGTTTCCTGAGTTCTCCTAGTACAATCCTGAGATGCTCGGCGTGCTCTTCTGGTGTTTTGGAGTATATCAGAATATCATCGATGAATACCACAACAAACTTGTCCATATACTTCATAAATACATTGTTCATGAGGTGAACAAAATATGCCGGGGCATTGGTTAGCCCAAATGGCATTACTGTGAACTCATACAGTCCATATGTGGAAGTGAAGGCTGTCTTGGGAATATCTTCTGTTCGTACTTTTAATTGGTGGTATCCCGATCTCAAGTCAATTTTTGAGAAGACTTTGGCCTGTGCGAGCTGATCAAATAAATCATTTATTTGGGGCATTGGGTATTTGTTCTTGATTGTGACCATGTTAAGAGCTCGATAGTCAATACACAATCTCAGTGTTCCATCCTTTTTCTTGGCAAATAAAATTTGAGAACCCCAAGGTGAGGAACTGGCTCGTATGTATCCTTTCTCCAATAATCATTTTATTTGCTTCTTCAATTCTACCAATTCGGATGGTGCCATTCTATATGGTTTCTTGTAAATGGGAGCGGTTTCGGGTGCTAGCTCAATGATGAATTCTATCTCTCGATCCGGTGGCATGCCTGGTAGTTCTTCTGGAAATACGTCTGGAAATTCACACACTACTGGAACCTTGTTCAGCTCAGAAACGTCCACCTTGTTTAATCTCAGTTGCCGAGGTATTTGTCTCTCTTTGGCTAAAACTTTTATTGTCTTCCCGTGATGGTGTGTGAGAATCATGGTCCGGTTGAAGCAGTCAATAAAACCTTTGTTGGTGGTTAACCAATCCATCCCTAGGATGACATCCAGTCCTTTGCTTTCCAATACAATAAGGTTGGCGTAAAACTTCAATCCTTCAAATTCAATAACCACACCTTGACAGTAACTCTAGGTCACTTGCTTAATCCCAGGGGACTTCATGATCATGGATTTTTCCAAGGGAAGCATCGAAAAATTATTTTCCAAAGCAAAACTCTTCGAAATGAAGGAGTGAGAAGCTCCAGAATCAAACAAAACCATGGCAGGTATTGTGTTGACAGGGTACGTACCGAGTACGATATCTGGGGCGTTCTGTGCTTCCTCTTTGGTCACGTGGTTCAGGTGACCATTCCGGTGGTTGTTATTGGGCTTGAAATTGTTTCGCTTTGGCGCTGAATTATTTCCACCATTGTTAGGCTTCGAGGTTGAGTTCCTTGGCTTGGGGCACTGCTTGGCATAGTGCCCTTCTTCTCCACAAGCGTAACAAGTAACGCCTGGGCGATATGTGAACTCCTTGTCTCTTGCATGGAAATTCTTGATTGGGCGTGAATTATTCGTCGGGGTTTTGTGTGTTCCACCCTTCTGAAATTCTGTCTTGCTTCTGTGGTTGCGAGCAAAAGTAGACTGGTCCCTTTTGCGTTTGCGGAATTCTTCTAAGCTGCGTCGCTCATTTTCCAGAGTAATGGCCTTATCCACCAGTGTTTTAAAATCTGGGAAGGTATGCACAACCAGCTGGCATTTAAGTGCGGGTGCCAGGCCTTCCAAGAATTTTTCCATCTTCTTGCTCTCGGTCATGCGCTCTTCATTGGCGTAGCGAGATAGCAGAGTGAATTGGCTGTTGTATTCTGCCACTGTCATGGTCCTTTGCTTGAGGTCATCAAATTCTCTCTTCTTGATTTTCATAACACTCTTAGGAATGTGTGCCCCATGAAAACCTTCCTTGAAATCCTCCCAGGTTATTTCATTTTCATTGGGGTGCATGTGCAGGAAGTTTTCCCACCACGATGCAGCTGCTCCGGTGAGATAATGTGGTGCATACAATACTTTTTCACGGTCTGAACACTGTGCAATAATTTATTTTCTCTCCATGTCTCGAAGCCAGTCGTTGGCCTCAAGAGGCTTGTCAGTATGAGAAAATGTTGGAGGACGCGTCTTCTGTAACTCAGATAACTTGGATTGCTGCTGATACTGACCACGGTGATTTCCCATATTGATGAATTGGTTCATCATTTCCTGGTGTTGTTGCTGACTCTGTTCATACAGACGACACACTTGGGTAAATGCTGTTTCACTGTCCTGTTGACTTGTCTGTCCCTGAGTGAAATTGTGGTTTGGTGGTGTGCCATAATTTTCTTCGGGCTGATTTGGCATGGAGCGCGTCCACGGACGAGACATCTTTCACTCTGGTGATATATTTTGTGAAACTCGTAAGACAAGAAAGAGAGTCGCAAAAGTCAATAAAATCACACATAAAACTCCAGGATTTTTTTTGAAAATACACGATTGCGCGCGGAGGACTATTACATATCTTACACGCAAGCATAATTATACATTACATCACTCACGATATGCGTACATAATCCTGACATGTTATTGAGACTAGTGCACTTCTCCATATCCTACATGATGCGCAAACAGACTACTTCTCATAACCTATGTACATATAAACATATCACACAAGTCGGTACATCGCATGGCGTCTAAACTTACTTAGTCGGAGATGGTGAGGATCTCCCTTGGCCTACCGAGGGTGAGACGCAGTGACGCTGGGGACTCAACCTCCTCCCCGCTAATAGGTTCCAGACGAGAAGCGCTGCGCTGAGCTGATGGAGCAGGTGCCATAGGCGGAGTAACACGAATATGAGTGGGTGGAATAGGTGGAGTAGCACGTATGGGAGTGGGTGCAATAAGTGGTGCAGAGCGAACGGGAGTGGGTGCAATAGCTTGGTTAAATTCCTCAGTGGTAGGCAGACGACGAGCAGTGGCGAGAATGGTAGGTGAATGAGAAGCTGAGGACGAGATAAAAGTCAGTGGTGGAGCGGTGTGCAGGAGTTCCCTCCTGTTGGCGGCATAGCCATGGACTGAGTCCATGCGGGCAGCTACGAGGTCGTCCACCATGCTGTCAAAGGCTGCCTCCAGGGCTCGGAGGTACTCGACAAGCATCTCGAAGGCCTCGTGTCGCTCTTCTCTGGGGCAAAATAATGAGTAGTGACAGGTGTATGGCACGTGGCATGGAAGGTAGCGGTAGTGACGGGTCTTCATTGCAGGAAGAACATCCCGAAGACGAGCTATCGCCTCGCGGGCAGCCATCTGCATAGCATGCCTTTCTGTAGGCATGGCTCTCCCCAAGAATCGGAAGCGGCGTATCTCAGCACGCCCTCCCTTGAATTGCATCGTGGCCTGGTGCATGGTCAGACTGTCGTTGATCTTGTGTGGATAAAGTGTGAAGACTGGGCGCACGGATGGCCCCATCGCGACCTGAACGATGAAGGAGAGGAGCTTGACGAACCCCTCAGGGACGTTGGTGAACATTTGTGACTCACAGTCGTTGCCAGCCATCTACAAAAGTAGGCAAAAATTCTGAGCGATCAGATCATAAATTTTATGCTGACTGTCAGAAAAATGACTACATTTGTAAAAACATGAATAAACTCTATCATGCTAATAACCGATTAGCGATCGCACCTAGTGGCTTCCTACAGTCAGCCTAGCTCTGGTACCAAGTCTGTCACGACCGGTTTTTCAATAAAATACTTATTGAGAAAATCGATCTTTAGATCCCAGTATAGGAAAAGTTATCCTCATGGGTAGACAAATACTTGATAAACAAAGGACCAGTCGCATTAAATATATTACAGGGTTGAGCTGAGGCTGCTCAACAATTTATTACAAACTCGCCAATATCTTACATAAGGGCAGTTGTGACACAGGGGTGTGGTGACATGCTACTAGCTCGAGACAAAAAGTGGTGGTGGATAACTTGACTCCTAACTGGCAGCTCATCGAGCGTCGAGGTGAGGCTCGATGGATTTATTTCTGGGGTGGCGGAAGCGGATATAATAAAGTGACCAAATGCAGGATCACACGGGACTGACTGGGACTCCTCTAGGCGTCGGACTAGCTATCGAACTCTTCATCCATGAGATCGCCTTCATCAACATCTGGCCAAATCAACAAGCCAGGTGAGTACTTTGAAAGTACTCGCAAGACAGTTCGGACAAAAGATATAACAAATGCATGCATGAATGCGTTTTGAGCAAAATTAATGATGCTCATCCCAATAATAAAGTTGTTGCACGACTTGATAAGTAAAACAAATAACTGAAAACTGATCGGGTGTCTGGAGCGACGCCTAGAAAGGTAAACAAATAAAGCTCATGCCGCAGTCGGGCGTCTAAGCGACACCACATAAAGGGCTTATAAAAGGAATGCCACAGTCGGGCGTCTAAGCGACACCACATAAAGGGCTTGTAAAAGAAATGCCACAGTCGGATGTCTGAGCGACATCACAGAAAGGGCTTATAAAAGAAATGCCACAGTCGGGCGTCTCAGCGACACCACATAAAGGGCTTATAAAAGAAATGCCATAGTCGGGCGTCTCAGCGAGACCACATAAAGGGCTTATAAAAGAAATGCCACAGTCGGACGTCTGAGCGACATCGCAGAAAGGGCTTATAAAAGAAATGCCACAGTCAGGCGTCTCAGCGACACCACATAAAGGGCTTATAAAAGAAATGCCACAGTCGGACGTCTGAGCGACATCGCAGAAAGGGCTTAGATCGATAATAAATAATAAGTATGCCACAGTCGGACGTCTGAGCGACATCACAGAAAGGGCTTATATCAAAAGTAAATGACAAGTATGCCAAAGTCGGATGTCTGAGCGACATCACAGAAAGGGCTTATATCAGAAGTAAATAACGGGTTAGACCATCCACAAGAATAAACTTTTAACTGGATTTAACACTCATGTAGTCCACCGGAGTTTTGTCACTGAGGCTGATATCTAACAAGATAAGATGAACACAGTACTTGGACATGTACAAGATGATTTAGAGGATTTGTGACTCTGCAGAGTTTGTACTAACTGTCCACAGCCAACGGATTTCCGTAGTCACGAAGGACTAGTTCCGTTTATGGTATTTCGGTAGAAACGCATTTAACCAGTGCACACCCATTCCACCTCACGATGCCAGGAATCACCCTAGACAACGTCCAAGAAAAACTTTGAGATGGGGAGGTCACAACCTCGAATAGCATGGGATCAAATTTCTATACGCGCGCTCTAAGGGGTTCCCCCCTCTCGGTCCCAACCGGAAACATCCATGCCCCCTGACCGGATGACGGGCTTTAATCCAGGGCCATGGAACCCTCATCCCGGCCTCTCTATTTGGTGTGTACCAGGAAAATGGTTTGCAACTTACTAAGCCATATTCCTTGCGGGAAAACATGTGGCAGCACAGGAAAGGAAATGAATGGGAATGTGATTTGATTCACGATGACACTGAAGTCACATAGACTGGCATAAGACTGGCATGCCACAACACTGCCATCTTACCCATCCTCATGCCATCACATGGCCATGCAAATATGTATCCAACAACATATGGCTTTCCGAAACTTACTTTCCACTTCTGTGCATGAAATATAACATTCAAAGAAATATTCATTACCATGCCATGAAACTCCTAAATGCAAACATGCAACAAACACTCATCATATCAAGAGTTCAAACATGCTTGCCTGGTTCGGAGTAGTCGGAGTCTAACTGGGTGAAGTTTGCGGCTCCGTCACCTCCTCCGGTATCTACGGTATAAGAAAATACGCACATAACGTAAATACCGTGAGGTGCACAAAAGTATTCCATAAAAATTCTCAAATAAAGCTGATAAAAAACTAGACAAAATTTTAAAGAGAACAGAAAAAGAATCAAACAAAAATCCTTTTCTGTTTAAAAGTTATAAGGGTTTTGATTTAGGGACCTTTCTATAATGAAACAGAAAACTCTCAGGGGGTTCTGCAGAAAAGTCCAGAAAACGACTCCTTTAGAGAAAAAGAATGAGAGACTGACAGGCGGGTCCCACCCGTCAGGTTTGAATATTCAAACGAGGGAGACGGGGCTCGTCGGGGCCCGAGAGCTGCGGTGGTCGCCGACGGCGATCCACGGCGAGGCAAGGGGATCGGGTGGTACCTCCGTGTTCAGTATGTCCTTCCGCGTCGGTGGGTGGTGGTGGTGGTCGCCGGCGATCACTGTGTCGACAACGGCCCTTGCTCCGGCGGACGGTGGTTCGAGTAGTCGTGGACCTCGTCGGAGAGAGCTGCTGGGGTCAAATTGGAGTGGGGGTTAGTCTCCTAGAGGTGGGATGAGGCTACGGGCAAGTCTAGGGCGGTGGAGGAGTTCTCACCAGCGAGAACGCTGCCGGAGCCCAAAGCGGACGGAGGTGGCCGGAGTTGAGGAAGAAGGTCCCCTCGAGGCTCTTCCAGTGGTTGGGCGGGGTCTGGTGAGGTGGTGGAGATGTGCAGGGTCGAGAGCGAGCTCGGAGGCGCTATTTATAGCCGGCCCGAGGCGGTTGCCGTGAACGGGATAAGTCCGGTGAGCGATTATGGCGGCGCTGTGGCTGGACGTCTGGTGTAGAGGCTTGAGCATCGTTTAGAAGGAGCACTGGTTCCATTCCAGTGTCTAACTCAACAAGGTAGGGGTGGTTACGGCCTGTCCCCGATGGAACGGCCGTACGGCACATCGGCGGCAGAGAGCGCGCCCTGAGCGTGCCAGGCCACAGCGACGGTGCTGCATGCGTGCGCTGGAAAGGGAGATGGCCACGTGGAGCTCTCAGGTGATTTGGGCGGTGCCGAACGGTGTTATGCCGCAGGATGCCCCCTGTCGGCTGCCACGGGAGGCTCTGCCACCGCGGAAGACGCTGACGCAGGCGGGCTAGGGTGCCACCGACGCCAGGAACGAGCCAAGCGCACGTGCGGTGCTCCGGATAGGGAGGAGGAGCCGTGTGCAACGCGCCAGGCGCACAGTCGACATGTGACTTAACTCTGACGAAGAAACGACACTGAACTTACTGAATTTTCTGAAGATGTACAGTAAGAGTGCAGGCTAGGTGTTCGACAAAATGATTTTGTCATGTGGGGATTTTTCCTTGAGCTGGTTTTTGGTGGAGTGGTCTCTCATTGCAACTGGGGGTTGCCTGAATTTTGGTGGAATTTTTGGAGAAGGGAGATATGAATTTCACCAAATTTGACAAATCTGGTCCAAACTTGCAGAGGGTAAATTTTGTAAATTTTGGAAAGGAGAAGAGTGGATCTTGATGGTTCTAGGTTGTGGGTGCTAAGGACTATCCAGAGGAGTTGAGTTGAGATCAAAGTTCAAAGGCATTAAGGTACTTGCTTTGCAAATTACCTAGGCTCGAAATAAATGACATAATTGTTTTTCGAAAAGAAATAAAGGAGATAAAAATCCAAAAATGGATTTAACTAGTTGGGACAGAATGTTTGGGTTGTCCCAAAGTGGAAGGAGGGGTTTTGGGAGAATTTTACCACAAGAGGCATGGTAAAACAAGAATGGATCAAAACCAAAGAAAAGCCCAAAACTAAAAAGGTTTTCTTTTTTTAGAAGAAACTAAATCCAAGAAAAGATTTTGAGAAGGAAAACTCAGAAGAGAGGTTTTTAAGAAGGGTTTAAATGACCTTCTTTAAACCAAGCAAGGCTCTTGCTGAAAACAAAAACAACAAATTTTTTTGGAGTTTCACACCAATGAATGGTGGCAATTGATTTTGCATCAACATTCCGCTAGACGGTGTTTCATAGCTTGTCAATTGGTTGATTGTTGGTATGTTCACACGTGGCAGGACATAAGATGTTCCACCCTTATGAAGAATACCGGTCAAGTTTACCTGCATTGAAGACCATCGGGGGTTATTATAGTTCCCAACAAATCCTAGAAAATTGGAACAACTACCAACTATGCCGAGCATCTGTGTAGAAGGTGCATTCATGTGGGTATGATAATGGTTAATAGACTCGAGAGGTTGCACCTGGTACTCATTTGTGGGTGTCGAGCTCCCGCCACCACCTGATGTGTTTATTAAGTGACTTCGAAGATTTGATGGGGTTTTTCCTTTACTTGTCTCCATCAACTTGCCACGCATGGAGTCAACATAGGAAGTACCAGAGCTATACAAGAAAAATTCATCTAACATTATGTCATCAAGTATGCCATTGTATAGGCTAAATGGAGGGTCTTCGGGATCGACAAATCTTCTTGCATCCGGTGTGTTTGGAACCAAATACCTCCACATTCTTCCACCATGGATTAATGACCCCATGCACAAGTTGCTCTGGTTGTCCGTCAGCTGGCCTAATTACCTAGTTGCACCGAAATAATTTGGACTCTAGGAGGGGTTGCCACCATGGACTCCAAGAGGTATTTGAGAGAAACCAGAGTAACCATCTAGAAAGCAAAAATGTGTATGTTTGGATAATCTTTCTAGCATTTGATCAATAAAATGTAAAGGGTAATGATCCTTTTTAGTAGCTTTATTTAATTTGCGGAAATCAATTACCATCCTATAACCTGTAACAATTCTTTGTGGGATCAATTCATCTTTATCATTAGGAACGACAGTAATACCTCCCTTCTTAGGGACACAATGGACAGGGCTTACCCACTTACTATCAGCAACGGGATAAATTATACCTACCTCTAGGAGCTTTAGTATTTCCTTTCTTACCACTTCCTTCATCTTAGGATTTAGCCGTCTTTGGTGATCAATAACTGGTTTGGCGTCTTCCTCCAATCTTATTTTGTGTTGAAATAGAGTGGGACTAATGCACTTAAGATCATCAAGAGTATATCCAATAGCAGCACGGTGCTTCTTCAGAGTTTTCAATAATCTCTCCTCTTCCCGCTCTGAAAGGTTAGCACTAATAATAACAGGATATATTCTTTATTCATCAAGATAAGCACATTTAATAGTATCAGGTAATGGTTTAAGCTCAAACACGGGATCACCCTTGGGTGGTGGAGGATCCCCTAGAATTTCAACTGGCAAGTTGTGTTTCAAAATAGGTCCCTGTTTGAAGAATACTACATCTATTTCCCTTCTTTCATTCATGAACATATCATTTTCATGGTCTAGCAAATATTGTTCTAAAGGATCATTAGGAGGCACGGCGATAGAAGCAAGACCAATAATTTCATCCTTACTAGGCAATTCTTTATCATGGGGTTGCCTACGAAATTTAGCAAAATTAAGCTCATGAGACATATCATCCAAACCAATTGTAACAATATCCTTTTCGCAATCTATCCTAGCATTAACAATATTCAAGAAGGGTCTACCAAATATAATAGGACAAAAGCTATCTTGTGGAGAACCAAGAACAAGAAAATCAGCAGGATATTTAACTTTCCCACACAAGACTTCAACATCTCTAACAATCCCAACTGGTGAAATAGTATCTCTATTGGCAAGCTTGATTGTAACATATATCTCTTCTATCTCAGCAGGTGCAATATCATGCATAATTTCTGTATACAAGGAATAAGGTATTGCACTAGCACTTGCACCCATATCACATAAGCCATGATAACAATGATCTCCTATTTTAACAGAAATAACTGGCATTCCTACAACGGGTTTATGTTTATTCTTAGAATCGTGTCTAGCAATTCTAGCAGCTTCATCACAGAGGTAAATAACATGCCCATCAATATTATTAGCCAAGAGATCTTTAACCACAGCAATACTAGGTTCAACTTTAATTTGCTCAGGGGGTGTAGGTGTTTTAGTATTACTCTTACAAACCACAGTTGAAGCTTTAGCATGATCTTTTATCCTAACAAGGAAAGGGGGTTTCTCAATATAAGTAGTAGGGACAATAGGATCATTATAAGTGATAGTCTTTTCTTCAACTTTAATAGGTGCAACTACTTTTACTTCAGTGGGAGGATTATATTTAAACCACTTCTCCTTAGGGAGGTCAACATGAGTAGAAAATGATTCACAGAAAGAAGCTACTATCTCAGAGCCAAGTCCATATTTAGTGCTAAACTCACGGAAGACATTGGTATCCATAAAAGATTTAACACAATCAAACTTAGGTGGCATACCTGACTCTTTACCTTCATTGAGATCCCAATCTTTAGAGTTGCGTTTAATTCTTTCCAATAAATCCCATTTGAATTCAATAGTCTTAATCATAAAAGAGCCAACACAAGAAGTATCGAGCATGGAGCGATTGTTGAGAGAAAGCCGAGCATAAATTTTTTGAATAATCATTTCTCTTGAGAGCTGATGATTGGGGCATGAATATAACATTGACTTAAGCCTCCCCCAAGCTTGAGCGATGCTTTCTCCTTTGCGAGGCCAAAAATCATATATGTAATTACGATCATGCTGAATAAGATGCATAGGATAAAACTTCTGATGAAATTCCAATTTCAATCGGTTGTAGTTCCATGATCCCATATCATCACATAGCCTAAACCAAGTCAATGCCTCTCCCTTCAAAGATAAAGGGAAGACCTTCATCTTGATAACATCCTTGGGCATACCTGCAAGCTTAAATAATCCAGAAACTTCATCCACATAGATTAGGTGCAAGTCGGCATACCCACTAGCAGTTTCTCTACCATACCCGAAGGAATTTCATAGTAAACATTTTCAGTAGGTTCAGTAGATTGAGGAGCAACTCTTTTCTCTACTGGTCGGGGTGAAGATATGCCGAACAAGCCCCTCAAAGGATTATGTTCCATAGTAACAAGTGACAGTAAATTTCAGCACAGTATATAAATTTTTCCTTACCAAGTTTCACTTACCAAAGGCGCTTCACTCCCCGACAATGGCGCCAGAAAAGAGTCTTGATGACCCATAAGTGTAGGGGATCTATCGTAGTCCTTTCGATAAGTAAGAGTGTCAAACACAATGAGGAGCAGAAGGAAATGATAAGCGGTTTTCAGTAAGGTATTCTCTGCAAGCACTGAAATTATCGGTAACAGATAGTTTTGTGATAAGGTAATTTGTAATGGGTACCAAGTAATGAAAGTAAATAAGGTGCAGCAAGATGGCCCAATCCTTTTTGTAGCAAAGGACAAGCCTGGACAAGTTCTTATATGAGAAAAGCGCTCCTGAGGACACATGAGAATTATCGTCAAGCTAGTTTTCATCACGCTCAAATGATTCGCGTTCGTTACTTTGATAATTTGGTATGTGGGTGGACCGGTGCTTGGGTACCGCCCTTCCTTGGACAAGCATCCCACTTATGATTAACCCCTATTGCAAGCATCCGCAACTACAAAAGAAGTATTAAGGTAAACCTAACCATAGCATGAAACATATGGATCCAAATCAGCCCCTTACGAAGCAATGTATAAACTAGGGTTTAAGCTTCTATCACTCTAGCAACCCATCATCTACTTATTACTTCCCAATGCCTTCCTCTAGGCCCAAACAATGGTGAGGTGTCATGTAGTCGACGTTCACATAACGCCACTAGAGGCGAGACAACATACATCTCATCAAAATATCGAACGAATACCAAATTCACATGACTACTTATAGCAAGACTTCTCAAATGTCCTCAGGAACAAACGTAACTACTCACAAATCATGTTCATATTCATAATCAGAGGGGTATTAATATGCATTAAGGATCTGAACATATGATCTTCCACCAAATAAACCAACTAGCATCAACTACAAGGAGTAATCAACACTACTAGCAACCCACAGGTACCAACCTAAGGTTTTGGTACAAAGATTGGGTACAAGAGATGAAGTAGGGTTTGAGAGGAGATGGTGCTGGTGAAGATGTTGATGGAGATTGACCCCCTCCCGATGAGAGGATTGTTGGCGATGACGATGATGATGATTTCCCCCTCCCGGAGGGATGTTTCCCCGGCAGAACAGCTCCACCAGAGCCCTAGATTGGTTCCGTCTTGTGGCGGCGGAGTCTCGTCCCATAAGCTTGTTTATGATTTTTCCAGGGTAAAAGACTTCATATAGGAGAAGATGGTCACCGGAGGGCTGCCATGGGGCCCACGAGGCAGGGGGCGTGCCCACCCTCGTGGACATGGTGTGGGCCCCTAACGTTGATTCTTTCGCCAGCATTTTTTATTAATTCCAAAAATGACTTTCGTGGAGTTTTAGGACTTTTGGAACTGTGCAAAATAGGTCTCTAATATTTGCTCATTTTCCAGCCCAGAATACCAGCTCCCGGCATTCTCCCTCTTCATGTAAACCTTGTAAAATAAGAGAGAATAGGCATAAGATTGTGATATATCATGTAATAACATCCCATAATGCAATAAATATCAATATAGAAGCATGATGCAAAATGAACGTATCAGTGTGCAACCTATGGGACATAATTCCGCCACGTGCTGACTTTGTCGGGATGCCATTTGTGATCCACCTGACAAGTACCATGGTTGATCGGCATATTATGATATGTTATACTTACTGTAGTAATTTCATTATATTCTTTATTGTTATACTTACAAATGCAAATTATCTGTATGTAGAATCCGATGATATGCATTATAGAATCCAATGATATGCTTAGTGTAGAATTCGATTACATGCTTACTTGGTGTAGAGTCCAACGATATGCTTAGTGAATCCGATGATATGCTTAGTGTAGAGTCCAATGATATGATGTGTAGAAGCTAGCCGATGATATGCTTTAGTATAGAGTCCGATGACATGCTTAGTTAGTCTAGAGTCCAATGACATGCTTACTGTCCGATCGATGATATGCTTTAGTGTGTAACTAGAGTCCAATGATATATATGCTTACTGTAGAATCCGAACGATGATATGCTTTAGTGTAGCTAGAGTCCAAGGAACCGTTAATAGTGTAGAATCCATACTTATTAGTAGAATTCAAACTTAGTAGAAATGTAGTACCGTTTTTGATAGTGTAGAAATCTATACTTAGTAGAAACATATTTGCAAGAGTATATGTGAGGCTACTTATTAATTATTATGGTTTTCTTATTCAAAAATTGCCAAAGAGCCTATCTGTGAGTTGTGATATCGAGCCTGATGAAGAAGGCTCTACTGGAATACGCTTTACCACAAGGGGCTCCGTCACCACTTGTGCGTACGGCGTGGACACGGACGGTCGCACACATTTCAACTCGGTTGGGTGGAAGAACTTCCTCGTTGGCAAATATCTTCGTGTTGGATAGGCCATCCTAATTACTATCAGGAACACCCACCGCCATGGCTTGAGGATGATGGTCGTCGTCGATATCATCTAGAACTACATATGTGTGTGGTTGTATGACTACCCCTAGTAGACTTCTATATGCTGTATGACTACCTAGTACTTCTTATCATATATGCTACTGTATGAACCATATATATGTGTGTCAGGATGCATGTTGGCTATATATGAGTACCTATAATGCTTAATGATATTATATGACTATATGGTATTGTGGTTAATGATATTGTTATCTGGTATGTGTGAAATTGCGGTTTATTGAAACGGGGTACTGTTCTAGATCAACAGGAAGCAGAAAAAAAATGTTGAAAGATACAGCAGTAGCGCGGGTAAAAAAAGCGCTACAACTACTTAATAGTAGCGCGTGTCAGAAAAGCGCTACTGATATAGTCAATAGTAGTAGTGCTGGTCTATACAGCGCTAGTACTAACTGTTAGCTGTAGCGTCTTATTAGTAGCGCGATCATTGGCGCTACTGATAGCATTAAAACCCGCGCTACTACTAGGGCTTTCCCTAGTAGTGAGCGCACGCGAGGAGGCGTGGCGGCGGCTAACCCTAAGGGAGGAACGAGAAGGATGATACCATGTAGACGAAGATAGTTTGGCACTGAAATATTCAATATATTAATGGGGTGCTGGTGCACATATATATAAGTGCAGGCAGGGTCTCAACCTCAACAATACACATCTAAGAGGTGGGCCATAGTATACAAAACACATGTAACAAATATATGTTCAACAATATCATTTCCAGGTGATGGTAATTGACCAACCCTCTCGAAGTTATTCTGGAATAGATTTGGTCTAAACAGATCAGCATGCAACTTTACTAGCTGATAAATCAAGGCTATAAGAGAACTTCTTGTACACCCATGAAAACCACTTGCAGTGTGAAATAGTAGATTTTCACTAGTTCACCAACCACAATGTTGTCTCCTTTTTTTTAGAAAAGGAGGATGACCCCAGCCTCCGCATCTGGGAGATGCATGCGGTCACTTTATTGATTATTTTCGAGGACCTTACAAAGTATTACAACAATAGGCCTGAATCTGCCATCTTGGCATTATATGCCACTACTCCTATCCATATGATGAAGGGGCGCTAGCTGGGCCAAATACCCAGTCCACTCACCTAAGACTATCATCAAAAGCCAGAAGCCCCAGCCGAGCCACATACCGGGTCTGGGGCATGAACTGGTCTGACGCACTCACATGTGTCGTCGTCGCCATCTTCCACTGGTCCGTCTTCAGAGCAGATATTGAGACTTCTACCTTGTCAGGCCATTCTGCCATCGATGCCACCATGACGCCAGACAGCAACCCCCGCGCATCGGACGCTGAGTCTCCACTGCACCACGCCGCCGAGATTCGCCGTCATCGATGTGCAGGATGAAGCACCGCTCCACCAAAAAAGCCGCCCACTGGCCCCTCGAACCCGTGTACGCCTCCAAGATGTTGTCTCCTTTGGTAATAGCAAAATGAAAGATAGCAAACAGATACCAATTGTGCATACACTGAAAACATGTCTCCGATGGTTGAAGCTATCTCAAGCCCCCCCCCCCCCCCCCCCCCCCCCCCCCCGCGACCGGATTATATGAACATCAGCCCAGGCGAGCCATGAAAGGGCACGGCTATGTGCCACCCGCAGCGGTTCCTATCGCAGCGTCGCATACAGAGAGCCGCTGCTGGAACAGCCCAGTGACCGCACATCCTGATATCACACTGATGTCACCCATGTTTTATTTCCTATTCTTCTTCACATTCTTTTTGTTATTTTTTTTATGTTTTTATTTAGAAATATTTTTATTAAACCTGCATATCAAATATGTTAAACATGTATAGAAAAATGTTAATCATGCTTACAAAAAATCGTGACATTCAAAAAATGCCACCTGTTTACAAAAAATGTATGCCCCATTTTTAAAAAAGTATACAAGGTAAAACAATGTTTTACATTAAAATAATGTATGTTAAATTTGGTAAAAATTGTTCATGAATTTAAAAATTCATTATTTGAAAAAAAATCGGGAAATAAAAATGTTTCTGATTCTCAAAATATGTCCACATATTCAAAATTTGTTCACAGTTAAAAAAAGTGTTCAGAAAATCAAAAGAAATTGTGATCTGAAAATATGTCCTCATATTAATTCTTTTACGGTTTTGGAAAAAATGGTCCGGAAAATAGAAATGTTTCACGCATTAAAAATGATTATGAATTTGAAACAATGTTTGCGAATTAAAAAAATGTTCATGGTTAAAAAAATCAAAAAAGTTTGTGAAGTAAAAATTGTTCCCAAATTTCAGAAAAGTTCATCTATTCAAAAATGTTCATGCATTTCAAAAAAAGTTCGTTGAACCAAAAAATTGTTCATGAATTCCAAACATTGTTCCCAAATTTGAAAAGATGTTTATCGATTCAAAAAATGTTTGCCGATTCAAAAAAATGTTCACGAGTTTCAAGAATGTTTCTAAAGGTTTTCTATCGAAAGCCCGCCCTAGCCTTGAAGCAACTTCCAACCTATTTTGCCATAAGACACCGGTTGAGAGCCCACCTTATCAAACATGATCCGTTACACTAGAGCTACAAAATGAATCCTGTTGGTATTTCGGTGTGAGTTTGAGCAATCTGGGAAACATGTAATGATGCATGCTTTCGAGATAAATATCCTTCAGAAACAAGGTAAAAAAAAATCCTTCAGAAACATGTAATGATGGATGCTACCATGTAAGCATAGTATACTGAATGTTCTGCAATCTAATTCAGTAAGCATATTGTAAATGCGCATAGTGATTAAACAGAATACAACAGAGCTCCAACATATTACCGCAATAACTTTTTGTTTCAGTATACAGTACTAGCATTTACTCTGTTCTGCATACATCTATATCTAAAACAGTTCTTTCCATTGTCTAAAAATCATACAGACAAATCATATCTGAAACATTTCAGGTACAATCATGGAAGCCTTGAAATCTCTCTCGAATGTTTAGAAATAACAAGAGTTGGTTAGGGAGCTTTTAGCACTGCAGAATCGGGCTTGCAATTCTTATGGTAGTAGAATATGTTCACCGGTGTTCTTGTAGTAGCCTCATTAACGTTCTGTTCTTCCTGCAAGAGGTTCAAAATAGAAGGCATGTTGGAAATTACAAAGTTTACTTCTTGTTGTTGTGTAAAACTGCATTGTTTGATTTACGGAGGACAGAAAATCAGGAGAACAACCACAACGGAGAAGACCAACTCGCCGAAGCAGACAAGCAGTGAGTGGAATGATAAAGCCTACGCACGTGGAGGCAGATAGGGCACTCCACGGCGCGTTCGTCTTCCTCGGCGGCGGCGAAGCACGACACAAGGTCGCCGGAGCAGATGAGACGGCGGAGCCGGTCGGAGTCCAGGTCCGAGAGCTGCCGGACCAGGCAACACATACGTACACTGGTCAGATGATCAAATGCCTCCCTGTGGATCGGCAGCTCAAGCTGACCCACGGCCCCGAGTTTACGCTGGTTAGATGATCAAATGCCTCCCTGTGGATCGGCAGCACAAGCTGACCCACGGCCCCGAGTTAAAAATCTTGGAATCATCAACCGTCAGGTTCAAGGCTACCAACACAAACTGGCCATCAGCTTGCTCAGATTTACCTAAAACTACAAAGCAATCTCAAAAAAGAAAAAATGGCAACAATCTAGGGAAAGTTTAGAAGCAAAAAGGAATTCCGTCGCCGGGACTTGAACCCGGGTCTCTCGGGTGAGAGCCGAGTATCCTAACCACCTAGACTACGACGGAATCGTGTTGAAGAAAATACTGGAACTTATCTATTCTGGTGGCATGTCTGCCCTGTACACAACACAAAACAGCACGAACGTTAGAGCTGAATCACAGCTTTGCTTGAATTCAGACATGGGTGGCAACATCCCTGAACCGAGCAACAGCTACATTTGCTCGCTGTAGCTCTCTTTGATCCATAACACATCTGAATTTCCAACGGCGACGCATGATCGAATCCCAGTTGGGGAGAAAATTCGAGCAATATGCCTCCCAATTGATCGGCAGAAGCTGACCCCTACAACTGCTCAAAGTCTGGAATCATCAACCATCAGTGTCTCTCAGCCATATAAACATCTAAAGGTTCAATAAAGATTACCATCACAAAGTAGCAATTAGCTCATCAAGCAACTAATGGCTTGCCAAGGCTTAGCTTTTACAGGCATTTGCTTTTACCGAAAAAACTAGCAGGAAGAAAACAAAAAATGTAGATAACTGTCCATCACCTAGAGAAGCATCCTGAAGCCTTAACAGTTAACACTACTGAAGAGATTATTGAGATTCAGGTTCAGGGTGAATCTGTCTTTCCTTTATCAACTAGGGAAGTCCAAATGGTCAGGTAGTGCATTTCGAATTCTGGATAAACAGTGAGCATGTATGTACAGAAGGAGGAGTTACATGTCAAGTCTTCGATGAAATTAGTCTTTAAGAATTAAGACTGCTAAGTTGCACCACATCTGATATATTCTTAATAATAATACAAAGCCCTGGCGAAAGAACTTCATTTCTAGACAAACTACCTGGTACTGGTTGGAGAAAGAGAAATGGCCTTGCCAGTTTTGCCTGTGAGAACAATGATAAAATTTCTCAAGTCCCACAGGCAGCCACATCGCCGTCGCCATCCACATCTACACGCCGGTCCTCGATTGCCACAGAGAAGCACCCGCCGAACCCACCTCTGCTGCTCGTCTCAATGTTGTGCGCGAACCTTGATTTGTTGTTGTATGGTGAACAACACATGGAGGGAGCCATTGGAGTGTAGAGAGCCGCCGGCTTAGAGGGAGCCCCATCAGATAGGCCCACGACAACAGTTGGTGCTTAGGGTTTCATGGAGGATAAAGGTTATATAAGGGAGACGTGTGACGTTCGATGCAATTCTCTAGAGTCAACAGGAGTGACACCCGTCTGATGAAAATCGAGAACAAAAAACGGTATCTCCAGGCCCCAATAGTTGAACAACGCCAGCAGTTGCACCACCATGGCCATCTGTTTTTAGAGGGTTTTGCCGTTGAACTCGAACAACTGCTAGCTGACGTTTCATCCCTAGGCCCCACTACTTTGGACAGGTTTTTGACCACCTGTCTGCCTCTGAAATTCCTCCTGAATGAGTTTTTTTAATCATGTCCACCATCCTGTCCATCGTCCTGAACACATCTTGATCCTTTACCCAAATGAGTGTAAGAAGATGCACCCCGGAGTATGATTTTTTATCATCCCTCGTTGGCAATTTGAGAATCTCATTTCGGACTAGGTACCAGATCAGCTGAGCCCAGCCAACCTTATGAGCTAACCCCACCTTTACTTTCTCCATCATGGCCGACACATTTTTGGCAACATGTCTCTGCCACGGAACTCGGGGAGGATCCACATTTCCCTGAATTGCAAGACGACGCAGGTAACCGCGGCCAGGTTCAAGTTGGGAGGGAGCTCTTTGTGCCCCGTCATGGGTTGGAGTTGGAGGCCTGTTGTGTTGAGGAAGGACTTGTGGTTGACATTGACGCGGGTCCCACAGATGTAGGCACAGGAGCAGTAGCCACATTGCCTCTGCAATTGGTAGGAGGCGACAAGGTGGAAGATGAGGTCGTGTCGGGGGATACCATCTAGGAGTTGGAGCCACATGAAGTCGAGGAGCCTGAGATGGCGGAGGGTGGGCTCCGTATCGTGGTTGTTAGGCCAGCCTCGAAGAGAGGATGGAGGCTGGTAGATGTGGAACCCGGTGGTGGGAATCTCATTGGACCTGCCGCCGGCACTGACCATGGCGGTGTTGCAGATCTGTTATGAAATTGTGTTGTGATACTACCGTTCTCCCTTCATAAAATGCATGTCATGTGCACGATGTCTTTGGTGGGCGTCTTGGGAATGATACCATGCATACTCTAGAGGAGGTGCTAGATCTGTATAGTGCCTCTCTCGGGATGCTACATGTTTTCTAAGAGAAAGATGCAACATCAGATGATATCATACAGAAGAAAAGTAGTTACATCTGGCATAACAAAAGATTGTTTTTATCTCAAAATACAACACATACTTAAAAACTAAAGGTGATGTAAAATAGAAGCACTGAAACAATCGTGCTTCTAACTAGACAATGATAATTCAAATAGTTTCATGGTACAGTTGGCAAAATTAAAGGAATGGTCAATCAACAACTGTCCAACACACATGCAAAAACATCTTATGCCGTGCTGACCGGCATCACTATCCATCCATGATAGCATCCTCTCCAATGGAATCCTACAGTGAGAAAAAATGATTTAAATACACTTGTCTAGCTCGACAATTCACATGCAAAGACATGATACATGTTAATAAGAAATGTTCTTACGTCATTTAGAAGGTTGGCAATATCATCCGATGACAAGTCATTAATGTCATTAAGTAAATCATTAGGCTCTTGCTGATTAACCATACTTTCTTGCACATGAAGAATGCCAACTACATCCCCGCCATCAGGCATTGGAGTTAATTCGACGAAACCATCTGTCTGAAGGTTGGAAAGTGTGGAAATAGTTCTTCCACAATTAACCATATTAATCTCGGATTTTGAAGTGCTACCAACACCAAGTGCAGAATTTCCATTCAACATCGTCCCTACCGAGCTTGTATTGTTTGCTATGTTGAATGGCGATATTTTCTCATTGAAACCTGACCGTAATGTAGTGATGCTACCAACCATCTGAGATGGCGCCACTGGAGTAGTGTTGTGTGCATTCAATATCCCTATAGAGCTTGGGTTAGTAGGTATGTTGAATGGAACTATTTGTTCATTGAAACCTCCCACTGATATGGTGTTGCCAATGAATGCTGGCAATTGATTTTGCATCAACATTCCGCTAGATGGTGTTTCATAGCTTGTCAATTGGTTGATCGTTGGTATATTCACACGTGGCGGGACATGAGATGTTCCACCCCTATGAAGAATACCGGTCAAGTTTACCTGCATTGAAGACCATCGGGGGTTATTATAGTTCCCAGCAAATCCTAGAAAATTGGAACAACTATGCCAAGCATCTGTGTAGAAGGTGCATTCATGTGGGTATGATAACGGTTAATAGACTTAAGAGGTTGCACCTGGTACTCATTTGTGGGTGCCGAGCTCCCGCCACCACCTGATGTGTTTGTTAAGTGACTTCGAAGATTTGATGGGGTTTTTCCTTTACTTGTCTCCATCAACTTGCCACGCATGGAGTCAACATAGGAAGTACCAGAGCTATACGAGGAAAATTCATCTAACATTATGTCATCGAGTATGCCATTGTATAGGCTAATGGGAGGGTCTTCGGGATCGGCAAATCTTCTCGCATCCGGTGTGTTTGGAACCAAATACCTCGACATTCTTCCACCATGGATTAACGACCCCATGCACAAGTTGCTCTGGTTGTCCGTCGGCTGGCCTAATTGACTAGTTGCACCGAAATAATTTGGACTCCAGGAGGGGTTGTCACATGAGGACACATGCCATCTTCCATGCTCATGGTTATGCATAAAATTCCTCTGATTCCCCATGGATGAGTTTTGTCTTTCCCTTGCATCACCGAGTGGATTTGATTTGACTCTATTCAAGTACAATCTATACTTCTGAAATAAAAATATAGACAAAATAACCATGTACGAGATGCATGCTCATGGGAAAAAAGTAATGGATGACATGTGGGAACAAGAAAAACTTAAAGTGTTGCACGGGTTCTAATAGAATGTGTGGGTCATGCATTTTACAAGATATGCCATACATCTCCAGGGAAAAAAGGAATTATAATAACACACATCTTCGTGATCCGTGCATTACTAAAGCTTTGATTGTTATGTTCCCACAAAATAAAAGCTTGCACTTATATATGTGAAAAAATGTTAGACTATGAATAATAGAAACGCAAACATCGAAAATAAGCATAAGGAATAAAAATAAACCTGTAGATGACTCGCAATATTATGTCTAGTGAGGTAATCCACATTCATCAGCTCCAATATCTTGTTTGGAGCAGCCTCTACAAAAATGTCATAAAAATATTTGTTAACGAATAATATCAAATAACCACAAAGTGTTGTGTCAATGAATGAGGTGCAACATATGTTTTCTTACTTTCAAGGCCGATCTGGTAGATAGCTTCTAGAAACTTGTTATGAAGCTCAGTTGTCCATGCCACCCTCATCTTCTTCTGGGTAGTGGATGCATGAGTGCTCTCTTTGTTCTCATTAGAATCATCTTCATCATTGCTCTTACTCTTTGAGTCCTTACTCTTGGCAAGAGTCCCAGTATGTACTCTCTGGTCGTCATCATTATCCCTACTCATGTGGCTTATTGATTGGGATCTTCTCCTACTCTCAACATGCTGCCATATGTTTTTGAGCTCGTTGGTTTGCACTGGCTTCATCAAATAGTCACACGCCCCATGGTTTATCCCCTTCATCACAGCCTTCTTGTCGCAATCCACTGATAGCACTGCATGCCATACGACCAACAACTTAGCTTTGGAATTGAAACGTTCAACAAAATCTATTAACTGAGCATAAATTTTTGTCCGAGTGCTTATAGACAGAAAAATGGCTTCGCTATTTTCCAAATGTGCCATGCAAGTGGGGAAGCAAAAATGTTACACATGATTTTCAAACGATATCATGACTACGATAAATCCGGTGTTTCAATGCAAACTAAATGGGAAAACATTCACACACTCAATACAATTGTAAAAGAATAACTGTAACACAATGCCTAAACCATCATCAGAAACATGTTCCAACTAGGTAAATCAGATCACCACATCAAATTATTGGTGAACCACAAGATCTATTACATATTGTTGACCATGTTTCTCTAGCATACTAGTGAACAATTGTCGGCCCAAGCAATGTTTTCAGCATGTTAAGCGGTCACACACATATTAGTTTTTATATGGTAAGCGATATAACCTATGGGGATTTTATTACAATTTAGAAAAATAAATATTTGTGGTTGCACTTCCTTTCAAAAATAATGTGACAGCATAATAGTTTTCTAGTTTAGACTCAACAAATCTGCACGATTTTGATATGATACATGGGTGACCTACTCAATGTATCTTCTTAGAAGTGGCACTCCTACTTTATATGCTATTCTCAAGAGTAGATAGTTTTAACTACTAACAATCTCAAGGATATTAAAGATGAATAATCCTTGAATAATGTCAATACAACTTCTCTGGTTTCGGAATTGTATTACTCATGCCACCATAGAAAACAAGTATGGTGCAGTTGTATACTTTTTGTAATTGGAAAGACTAGAAATTTAAGATAGTTTAGAAAACAATTAAACATAATTTTGCCATATCATGGAAAAAGGATATATTATAGATTTAGTTCTTATGACTAGGATTTCACAATTTACATAATACAAAATTAAATAATGTCCATAAATGCACCCATCGAACACGTACATAGTGGGGTCTACATTGCATTGGAGTGATACGTACTCTTACTAAGCTAGATTACCCATATATATTGTATGCATGATACTGAACTCTACACTTCGGCATTACTTATTAAATTAGTAAAAACAGATGTATATAATCCATACTACATGTTTGAATGTAATTGGGACATAAGTTGATTGAAAATAGAACCAGTTCCTACAGAAAGAAAAACATCTTGTTGCTTAACTAAATGGAATACATGACCATCTCTCAAGCATACTAAACACATTTAGCACAAATATTGAAGTCATTAATTAATAGGATATCATAACTCACGTGCGACCATATCCACCTCCATTCCCCTCCGCCACTACCCATTCGATCTGATGGATGTATAGTCAGATAGGATCCCATTGGTTCGGTTGAGGAACCGACACCACTATGTATGGATCCTGCGCTCCCCCTCCTAATTTATGTGTCGATCCACCTCCGCTCTGCTACCCCAGTGGCCATCCGATCGAAAGGATGAACGGTTAGATGGGATCCCACTGGTTCAGTCTGGGGACCTCACTCTTTAGACTTTCTCAAAGTTAAAAATAGTGTGTGCATGCTGTGCATATGTGATTTCACACAATCCTCCTAAAAATGTAGGATCTCACATGCTGCCCAATTAAAGGAATACATACCGTTTCGGTGTATGTTCAAGATTCTGGAGTAAAAGTACTCCTTAAAAACAATTGTACACGCAAAAATAAAATTAGGACTTCGGGTTGAGTAGTAAGTGTATACTGATGACGGGCAGATCCATCTCGAGGCCAATGAGCTCGAGGAGCTTGAAGCCGTCCATGTCCAGCATGCGCACGTCGGTGATGACCATGTCGAATTCCTCCTTCCCCGATCTGAGCATCTTCAGCGCCGTCTTGGCATCCATCACTGTCGTTGCTGCATAGCAGCGAGTATTATTCACAGAGAGACGAAAAGATCACAAGGCTCCGATCCTGATCTAATGGACCATGGCGATGTGGAGGGATCAAGAAAAGAGACTCACGGCTGTATTTGCAGCGGCGCAAGAGGGCCTCTAGTACCTTGAGGCAGACGCGGTCGTCGTCCACCGCGAGCACACGCAACCTCTCCGGGAACTTGTCCTCCGCCGCATCCTCCATCATCTGCCTCTGTTGCCCACCCATCCCGGCCATGTTTTCCGAGCTTCTTCCCACCTGACAAAGCAAACACCATCAAGAAAACACTGATTAAGAAACAATGGGAAGGCAGCAATCTAAGAACACAACGCAAAAATCTCTATTAATTAGATAGTAGATCCCTCCTTTCCCACCTCCTAGAGTGGCTTCCTCGCTGCAAGCGGACGGAACAGGAGAATGCGAATTTCAGAGGAGAGCAGGACTGCAGTGGTGAGAAGGGATGGAGGGTGCAGGGAGCTATTTGTAGGAGGGGAGGAGGGGTCGATGGAAGGAATTGAAGTCTTGCGCTCGAGAGGTCAAAGACTTTCTTACTCCATAATTTCTGTAGCTACTGCATTTGTTTTGGCGATGTCAATGTTCGTGTCTGCATGTGCCCTCGGCCCATGGTTCCTCTTCCATGAGAGGAGAGCAAAACCAGGGGTTGTGTTGCTGTTTTCTCACCAAATTTTCGAGCACAAAGATATCATCTGAATCTGAATTAGTACAAAGGAGAGTAGTCTCTTGCTCTGTTCGGTTGCATGGCCAGTCAATTAACTAAAAAAAACGGAATTCCATCGCCGGGACTTGAACCCAAGTCTCTCGGGTGAGAGCCGAGTATCCTAACCACCTAGACTATGACGGATTTGCGGTGGTTTTCATACTAAAACATATATGTTCATGTGACATGTCTGTTCGTGTACACCACACAAAACAGCAGGAACGATATCTGAATCGCAGCTTTGCTTTTTTCAGAGATAGCTATAAAACATCAACAAACCGGGAACAAATTACTACTCTATTTGATTTGATCCATTACGTAATTTGAATTCCGCCAAGCACGCGAACACGAACCCAGGCCAACATATGATGAGTTGGTTGTGGGCAAAATTCCAGCAATCTGCCTGGCTCCCTGAGCTGAGCAACCATACAGCGTATGCAGTTACGCAACTCATCAAATAGTCAAGTAC
This sequence comes from Triticum aestivum, assembly GCF_018294505.1. Lineage (NCBI taxonomy): Eukaryota > Viridiplantae > Streptophyta > Magnoliopsida > Poales > Poaceae > Triticum > Triticum aestivum. The sequence continues at coordinate 685,431,502 of NC_057813.1, read as the reverse complement.
CATCAACAAAATTGCTGATGCCTGGGATGGGGTGAACCTGAAATTAACTTTCAGAAGATGTGTAGATGATAGGCTCCTCCAACAGTGGTTTGACCTGACCAGTATTGTTAGATCTATTTCTCTCTCCGGGGAGGAGGATGCCCTTAGATGGAAGCTATCTTCCTCTGGGGTTTATACTGTCAGCTCTCTTTATGCGGTTGTTAATTTTCGAGGCGTAGTCCATGTGTATGTGCCTGCTGTTTGGTAGGCTTCTTTCTCACAACAAACTTCGCACTAGAGATAATCTTGCCAAACGTCAGTGTAGAAGTTCATGCTCTAGCCAATGCAACAAAAAGTCCGATATGATGAAAGAGACTAGGCAATACATTTATAAGTCAGCACTCCCCCTCCCCCTCACGTGTGGCTCCCTCGGGCCTAAACGTGGACCGAAAGTGGGCTGCAATTTAATTGCGCCAGCCGGGTCTTGAACTCAAGACCTTTTGACTCTGATACCATGTAGAAGTGCATGCTCTAACCAATGCAACCCAAAAGATTGATATGATGAAAAAGAGTATGCAATACATTTATAAGTCAACAGTTAGCATGTGGATGATCTTACCTGCTTGTTTTGCGTGGAGCCAGAAACCTGTAACCACCTCTATCTCGAGTGCTCCCAAGTTGGTTATGTGAAGGTGGAGCCGGGGCGAGGCCCTGTTTTTCTCGAAAAAAAACCTTGCATGGCTTAGCTTTTCGGTGAGCACTGCAGAAAGATATCTCAAACTGTCGCTAACACAACATCCTACAGCCTTAAAACTACTGAAGAAATGAATGTGATTTGTTTTGTGGACATCGAGAAAGATATCCAAACAAATGACCAGAAAGCTAATTATGTGACAAGCGCTTTGTTGCTAACTAAAATCTAGCCGCGCCGCCCTCCCGTCCCCCCTTCTTCCCTCGCCGTCAACGGAGTAGGCCGTCGGGCTAAGCCCGAGCGGCGGCGGCGGGGGCGATTTCCTCTCGTCGGGCCGCGGGAGCTCTGGGTGGGGAGGCTCGATCCTCTTCTGCGTTGCATGATGGATCTGGTCGGGGGCTTCGGCTGCGTTGCCGGCGGGCCCCTGGGCCTTCTTCTCCAGCGGGACGGCTCCCAGGCAGCGGCTCTCACAGGCGACAGCCGCGGAAGCTCCGTCGACGGGCGCCTGGTCTTCAGCCCGGCTGCTCCTTTGCGACACGTCGGGGCGGGTCCCCCCTGCCTGCCTTGTGGGGCGCGGTCCACGGTCGGGCCGGTGGCGGGGTGGCCTCTGGTGGCTCCGATTGCGCAGTGGCGGTGGCTCCGGTGGCACAGCTTTTATAGTACGAACTCTCACACAACGCACAAATTATGTGACAACTTTTATATCCAAACAAATGAACAAACAACTAATTAGGACGTCAGTCCAGACCTATACCCCCGGAGAAATTAATCAAGCATCTTTCGGTTTATCTCAAAACAAGTCAACTTGAATGTTGAAGTGCACATTATGCAAACTTGATGATTTTTTGTGAGTGGTAACTCGATGGATTTTATTTCTTACTTTTCTTCATAACTATGTTGATTAAATAATGTAAGGATTGAAAGCTTTAAATTGTAAATTACTAACGGGAGAAACAAATTGACATGTTTCACTATGGAGCCAGACAACGAGAGATCTTTTTTATATGAGTTGCTATGGAGAGATGACAAAGATAATAATCAGCGAAGTTCCTGATGACGTCGCATTGGATGTCATATCCATGCATGATGCTGGCCTCCATGTCAATTGTGTCGGCACGGATGGGTACAAAGGCCCAGGCTACATCGTCAGGTGGCCACAACCGTTGATGATGCTAACTTCCATCTCGATGATGCCAACGCAGATGAACGTGAAGCTCCAACCGGAGTTGAAATAGGAGTTCCCTCCTACATCACGGCTGCCACGAACATTTGGTAATGACAAAGGCACCATTCCGAAACCCACCAACTCTGACGTAAAATCAAAATAAGCCTAATTTAAACCATCCGTCTAGAGAACTACACTTCATATAAATGAATACTCCCTTCATCCGGAAATACTTGTCGGAGGAATGGATATATCTAGACGTATTTTAGTTCTAGATACATCCATTTTTATGCATTTCTCCGACAAATATTTTCGGACGGAGGAAGTAGATGATAATCTGCTATTTGTATATATCCAATGGTGCTTTCTCTTACCCCCAACACACTGTTTCTGGTTGCTAGTGCGATGGCTGCTAAAGCAAAACTTGTCCTTAGTGAATTTATAGACCTAGCCTTTGCTAACCAGCGACGTGATACACATCTAGAAGAAGAGAACAAAAATGTTGCATTAAACTAAGCAAAAACGGGTCAAAACTGAAGAGGATGAGGACCTGGTAGTTGAACTTTGGAATTGTTTGCGCCGAGGTTAATAATCCCCATAAACTTCACTGTTATTAATTTGATCCACCCACTGCACCATCAAAGATGGGTGGAACAGCTGTGTAGTCGCTTGTACCATACATTGTTTCGTAATCAGTAGCAAAAATATGCCTTTGGTTATAGCAGCACATACTGATATCATTTCCAGGTGATGGGCAATTGACCAACCCTCTCGAAGTTATTCTGGAATAGATCTGCCCCAAACAGATCCGAATGCAACTTTACTGGCTGAGAAATCAAGGCTATAAGAGGACAACTTCTTGTACACCCGTGAAAACCACTTGGAGTGTGAAATAGTAGATTTTCACCAGTTCACCAGCCACAATGTTGTCTCCTTTGGCGATAGCTAAATGAAAGATAGCAAACAGATACCAATTGTGCATACACTGCCAGGGCCGGTCCTGGGGAGGGGCGAACGGGGCGGCCGCCCCGGGCCCCCAAAAGCCAGGGGCCCCCTCCCAGGTATACGTACCTAGGTATACGTACAAGCTTCGACAGGAAAAATTCTATCAGCGCCTCGCTCAGCTTCGCGTGCTAGCCTAGGAAAGTAAATACGTTGGGCCTGGCCCATGTTTGCACGTACTCACGTGGAGTCGTGGAGAACTGCAGATCGGAGAGGAAAAGGAATCGTTGCCTCGTTGGATTGATTTCCTGTAATTTAGGAATTAGCTTCGGTCTTTCCTCAAAAAAAAAAAGAGATTAGGATCGGTCGTTCCCTGCCTTTTTCCTGTTCCGCTGTTCCTGTTCGTCTAATCTCTTCGACTCTCCTCACGAACGAACGACGTGACGACTGCAGCAGGCCAGCAGCAGGATCTCTCATCTCTTCGACCGAACAAGTATGTCTCGGCGCGCTCTCTTCCCTCGCATGATCTTGGTCCAATTTCTTTTCTTTCTAATCCTGATTCCCAATTTCTCAATCAATCGAACAGATTAACAGGGAATTGTTTTTAGGGCGCTCAAATCATTGCACCCATGTTGCCAGATTAGATTGCAGAAAGAAGGTAGTATACCATGCCCTAGCAGATTCTCATTATATTAGATGATCTTTTGTACTTAATCTAATATTTTAATTAGCTTTGTGCTAATTTTGAAAGTGAATTGTTCCTTTCAATTTCAGCAGGGTCATGTCGAGTACAGGTAGAAAGTATTCATCTGGAAGTCATAAAAGAAAGAAAGAAGAAGGAGGCAGGTGAGGAGAAAGAAGCATTGAGCGGATCTCTTTTTAAATATTATAAGAGCGATACGAGCACGCCAACTAATCCAGACGAGTTGGCGATAGTTCTTGTGGGTGACCAGACTGATGGCAATCCAGAAGATGATGGTCATACTCCTACAGAAGGCAATGTTGACGTCAACATGGATGATAGCAATGTGAGTGACCATGAGTCCATATTTAATTCATCTGCGGCAGGATCTACTAGTGTTGATGAGGAACCAATTAGTGTGGATATTTATGGTCCAAGCAATTAGGGTAATCTTGATAACAAAGCGAGGGACATATTAGTGGAAAGGGGGTCTAAAAGGGAAGAAGAAAACACTAAATACCGGATTTTCTTTACTATGCCTGTTACTATGGCATCAGCTGAAAGAAGTTTTTCGAAGTTGAAGTTGTTGAAGAACTACTTGAGATCTACAATGTCACAAGAGAGGTTAAATGGCTTGGCAACTTTATGCATCCAGAAAAATTTGCTTGATGAAATTGATATTGATATTGTCGTTAGTGATTTTATATCTCAGAATGTTAGGAGAAAATTTTGAAGGTAATATGTAATAAATTATGTGATATGCACAATCATTTTGGATGCACTTAATTATTTTCTTTAATACAAATTATACATACATATGATGATTATTAATTAGGCATTTATACTAAGGGCCCCGAAGGGCCCCGGATCATAGTTTCGCCCCGGGCCCCCAAAATCTCAGGACCGGCCCTGTACACTGCCTCCGATGGTTGAAGCTATCTCAAGCCCCCTCCAGACCGGATTATATGAACCTCATGTAGGAGTAACCAGGACGTGTGGTGTTAGTGTCCTGGTCGGACACAGATAAGCACGTATAGTAGTAGTAGGAGTAGAAATCCAAACCGAGTAGGTTAGATAGCTAATCCTAGCTGCTATATATACTCACGTACCACCCCTGTAAAACACCAAGTCAGATCATAAGAAAGAGAAAATAAAGCCAGGAGCGACACGCCCCTGTAGCTATCACAAAAATCTCCCGATCGGTTTTTCTGTCTACGTTCGCAAGTTCCGCCGAGAGACAATCAATTGATCTAGCTAGCTAGCTCAGGTCCAAGCTCACGACCACCGGCCAGTTCACGTATACGTCTACGTGTACGTGTGTGTGCAGCTTGAGAATCAATCAAGCCACGTCTAGCTAGCTTTGCACTTCGTGTGCATAGTTCCTGGGTGGTTTTGATCTAGAGTTCAAAAGCCAACACCTCAGCCCAGGCGAGTCATCATTCTGAGAATCCATCATTTATGTAGAGAATGTTGTGAATTCATAGAGGAACACCTCGAAGCAGTTGGTATCTGACAAAGATTGATGTGTCCCAGCTGACACTCTGCTTGCTCGGGGTTGCAGTTCATCGGGAACAGAGGGAGGAAAAAGATGAGCTATAGCTGAGCTCGGGCGCAGGAGCAGCGGCAGTGGCAGCACCGAGTGGAACGGCAGGATGATCTCGTGCAGTGTTCGGGCTTGAGGAGAGGCCGCCGGCGGTCTCGGCTCTCGCGACTCCGGTGGCTCTTTATGCTCAGCCTGCAGATTGATTCCTGCGCACCACGGCGCACGAAGCCCAGATCCCCACGCCATGACAGCGAGCAGCGAGAGGACAGCGAGTCTAGGGATGGCAGAGAAGGCGCCACCGTCTCGTCTCATCGGCGTCCAGCCATGCAGGTAGATGGCCAACATGCACATCGGAGTGCCGTGAGGGATTTTTGTTGCATTGATTGGAGAAAGGGAAGATGTTATGTGGCTTCATTCCAATGGCTAAGCGCTCGGGTCAGACGGTAGGCAAATCAATTGACACCTAGCATTCGCCTTAACATCATATTAGTATCCAACCAAGTACAAGAAGCTCACTTGGTTGAAAAGGTGGAGGTACAAACTCAAGCAAACCTCTATAGATGTTAAAGAAAAAGTATAACAATCCAATTATTTGTCTCCATCCACCTCGTCCATGAGTTGTTATGACATTATTATTTATTTGCCAACCTCCCATCAAGTGTGTGTGCATATATATAGTTCCCATCAATCGTGGTTCATAGTGATCACATAGCCATAAGCAGATAAAGAAAGATACCCATCCGGTGTGCCAACATATTTCATCTCTGAGTGAGCTAGTCCTGGTGGATAGTACCCAAGAAATTTCCCTCATTTTACTTTATTAAAGTCATGTTTTTAGGCAATACAAAACACACATTAGGCCACGTGCGCACCCTACCACCAACATGTTAATTAGATTTGGGAGACATTAGGAAATGATTAGCTTGATGCTGATGTCTGTCAAGCGGTGCATGTACTATGCATCATTAGTACAGAGTCAGATGATGTACTATGCATCACTCCTGATTGCTATGATGTACTATGCATCATTACTCCACATGTTATGATGCACACCGCCTAACAAGAGTCGCCTTGATACATGGACGGTCTTGGCATATGGCGCCTAGTGCGAGATAACAAAGAAGGACTCCGCACACATGAAGAAAATCTCGAGCTCCTCGTAGCAGACCTCAAATCAGTGAACCGCTCCTCACTTGATCAAACCCGAATAAATATAATGTTTTGAGAAAACCATGTGTGAGAACAACTTTGTTATCTCGCATATCCTTGTATGCATCGTGTTAAGGCTTAATTAACACATGTCAATTAACCAAATTTTGTTGTGGCCTCATTGCTCGTGACAACCCAATGTTATTGTTGATGCCGACTCCGTACAAAAGAATGAAAGACAAGTGTTTCATTCCTCTTCCTAATAATTGAAATTCAAACTATATATCCACTAGCTCCACATTTGTCTGGATTCTTGCCCTTCCTTGCGGATTTAATATCCAAAGTAAATATTTCCAGTTTGAAATGCTACTATTTGTTTGTGGGCAGAAAGTCCTATTATTGAGGCTCAAATGCTACTATTTGACGCTGTGCCCAGAGACAGGATGTTGCGAGGCTCGACAGAGATGCTGCAGAGCGCGGTGACGCCACTCCGAACTCGCAAGTCTCTCGACGGTGTTGTCGAGTGGGTCGGTCTACTCCGAGGGATTCTTTGCTACATTGGTGGGAGACAGAGAGATCATTTGCCTTCAATCTAATGGCTACACGCTTGAGGTCGGATGGTTGGCAAACCAACTGTTTTTCTAAAACCAATTGCCTTAACTTTATCTTAATATCCAATCAAGTACAAGCAACTTACTTGGTTGAAAAAGTGGTTGTACAAACTCAAGCAATTGTCTATAGTTTTCCAAACAAAAAGTACAGCAAATCAATGACTCGTCACCATTCACCTCATCGGTTAGCTGTTATGACATTTATCTTTTCCAGCCTCCCCATCAAGTGTTCATGCATATATATAGTTCCCATCAACCGTGGTTCACGGTTATCACACAGCCAGAAGCAGATAAAGGAAGATACACATGCGGTTTTCCTACATAGTTTATCACCGAGTGAGGTAGTCATGGTGAATAGTACTCAAGACAAATCTGTCGTGGTTCTAAGTCTGACAGTAGAATAGGGGGGTAGGAAGGGAGAGGCAAGATCCTAGCTATGGAGTAGTTGTATACGCAAGATGTTTACGAGTTCAGGCCCTTCTCGGAGGAAGTAACAGCCCTACGTCTCGGAGCCCGAAGGCGGTCGACTGTATTATGTGCGTATGAGTTACAGGGGTGCGAACCCTTTACACTGAGGAGGGGGTGGCTTATATAGAGTCCGCCAGACCCCTCTGGCCCTCAGTTATGCAGGATTTAAGGTACATTAAGATCTGGCGTTACTGGTAACGTCATACATAAAGTGCTATGATGACCATAAAGACTACTTAATGACAGACCGTTTGTGTGCAGAGTGACTCTAGATCTCCTGGTGGTCGAGTGAGTGGCTTCATGGTCGAGTGTATTCGAGTCCGTCGAGTGAAATCCTTCCAGGTCGACTGAAAGGTAGTTTCTTCTAGAGATGTCCTTGGGGAGGATATCTTGGACAGGTACATGACCCTACCCTAGGTACATGGCTTCATCATTAGCCCCCGAATGGATCGAGGTTTGAGTGGGGTAGGAGTTGAGAACTCTTCCGACCCATTTTTCGTGCTATGAGTATGTCTTGTTCTGGATCAATGAATTTAGGTGACGGCACCAACTTCTTTTTCAGTCGTCTTGATCCATTCTTTGTATCCGTCGAGTGAAGTTTCTGTACTTGGAGATCTCCGAGCGACAGATCGGAGGAAATCTCCAGTCTGACAAGTTACTCTGCAGTTCGCGGATTTAGCGGGATCTGAATTTCGGAAAGTGCGCGAGGCGGAGGAGGCCGCGGTACTTGGATGGGATAAGGCAGGAACGCCTCGATCTCCATGCCACCTTTTTCGCCACGTATCGCGCACAAGACTGTTGCGGGATTTGACAGGATCGTCCGGGCCTACCAGTCAGTCACTCGGAAGCAACCCCATATAAGGCACCGGACGGGTTTTTTTTTTGAAAAGTGCACCCTCATTTTCCTCTCCCTCTTCCTCAGATTCATCCGCCGCGTTCGCCTCCATCCTAGCGTTGCTGCTTCGTGCGTGCTTCGTCGGCGACGATGGTGAAGGAGAAGACGGCGGCTTTGGAGCGGGCGAAGAAGGCAACGGCGAAGGCGAAGGGAAGGGCGACCAGTCGGGGCGGATCCTCGTCATGGGCCGGTCTGCCGCAGGGCTGGATCCAGGGCGACTAGATCCGCTCGACTATCCGTCAGAAAGATCTTGACGACCTGGCCAATGAAGGACTGATCCCCCATGGATTAGCGAGGCTCCTGGGGAAGGAGTGGCAGCCGCAGCCTCAGGAGGGTGAGTGTGTCCTCTTGGCCACCCATGTTGACCGCGGGTTTTCTCTGCCGCCCCACCCTTTCTTTCGGGGATTTCTAAACTTCTTTGGGGCACAACTCCACCACTTCACATCCAACTCCATCGTGTGTCTCGCTGCTTTCGTGTCCTTGTGTGAGAATTTCTTGGGTTGTTGGCCTCATTGGGGCCTTTTCAAACACATTTTCACCTGTCGCTCCCAGACGGTGAAAAAGGCCAATCCGAGTGACGAGAAAACCCAAGTGATTCAGATGTGTGGGGGTCTTGGGGTTCAAATGAGGGGAAAAAGTGCCTTTCCAGCCATGGTCCTTCCCGAGTCGTTCCGAGGGTGGCAGTCGACCTGGTTCTACTGCCAAGACCAGCCGATGCCTGGCAGTCGACTGGACTCCCTCCTTTTTCCATGGACCGAGTGAGCAAGCCGTCCTCTTTGAAGGTGGTCCCGGAGGAGAAGGCGCAGGTTAAGGTGCTGGTCGAGCGTGTAGTCCAGCTTATCCGTGACGGGGTGACCGGCATGGATCTCTTGGAGGTCTTCCTCCGACGACGCATCCAGCCGCTTCAATATCGAGACCATCCGATGTGGATGTATTCTGGCACTAAAGACACCACTCGGATCCACCCGGAGGAGGTCGAGGATGCCATGCTGGAGAGGTGGATGACTGCCATCACAGGGAACAAGGATAACCCTCGAGGAGCTAGGAGGATTCCTCCACTCGACCAGTCATATGAAGTAGAGAAGGTCCAATCTTGTATCTTTGGCCGTGATCCTGCTTTCTCCATCCTGTTTGCTTAAAATCGGCCGACTGACTTTTGTCTTGTTTGTTGTCTTCCAGGTCACTACCGAGATGTACTCGATGCCCAACGGGGCGCAAGAACAGATCGAGGAGGAGGAGGGGAGCGGAGGTGAAAGTCAGGAGGAGTGGCAATCTGATGGTGAGGAAGATGAAGAAGACGATGGCTCTGGTGAAGAGGAGGAGGAGGAAGAGGAGGAGGAAGTCGACCCTCCCTGCACTGAAAGGCGATCCAAGCTCGCCCATGACCCCGCAGTCGAGTGTGGCAAAGCGAATGTTCCTGTTGAGCAGTCGACGAAACACCCTCGGACGACCTCTCCGGTGCCGATTGAGAAAGCGCCGAAGCAACCCCGAGTGACGTCATCAAAGCCGACGAAGGCCCTGCCGAATATGAGGATGATGATTCCCACTGTTTCCGGGTAATAGCATAACTTGTGTTTTCTTGTTTGGCATGGATAAACTCTTGGTCGACTCGTTAGCAAACCGACTGATTTCTGAATTCTGCAGTGCTGCTACCTCCGAGACCTCAGCCAGGAACGAGGACCAAGAAATGGAAGATGCTGCCACCTCCAACCTTGTTATGATCTCTGTAGTTTCGCTTTTGGTCGATTGGATCTTCATTTTTAACTTTGAATCTTTCCTGTAGCCCCACCTCATGTCATTGATCTCCCTGATGATGAGGATGAGGCGCCTCTGAGGCCGAGGAGGAATAAAAAGGCGCCTGCCGGCAAGACTGCTCAGGTTGAGCCAGCATCTGAGACGCTGGTTCAGGAGGGTGGCAACGTCACTCGGACTTCGGTGTCCTTCGCTATGCCGTTAACGAGTGTTCGTCCTTCATCGTCGACTGCCGATCCATCTTCCCTTTTTGCCACACACCACGTCCCAGAGGACCAAGCGGGTGCTGCTAAGGAGGCTATACGCTAGGCGGGGGTTATGATGGAGCAGGCGATCCGGGACACCAGCCAAGCGGCTTACGATGCAAGCTCAGCTCTTCAGAGCAACGTCCAGGTCAGTTGGTCACCGCTTGTTCTGTTAGGATATGGTATCTGAAAACTCTTCTTTCTGATGATCTTTGTATCTGTACACCCACTGGCTGTGTCGATTGATTTGCATTGGTGGGGGCACGCTCAGTGCACCCACTGGGTGTAGTCCCCGAGACTATGGTGGACTGCTGGCAGTCGACTGTAGTCTTTATACTTTGAATTTGTTCACTCTAACTTCTCCACTCGGTCTGGTCGAATGGAATCTTGGAACCAGTGGGGGCACGCTGAGTGCACCCACTGGGTGTAGTCCCCGAGACCATGGTCGACTGCTGGTAGTCGACTAAGGTCTGAAGAACATCTCTCTTTTTTTTGTGATGATGCCGTGGCTGACTGCTGGCAGTTAGCTATGGTTTAGGATCATAACCTTTTTGTCTCTTCCGGTCGACTGATCGAACCGAGTCGGTAGAACTAGTGGGGGCACGCTGAGTGCACCCACTGGGTGTAGTCCCTGAGACTACTGTTGAATATTTTGATTCAGCTGTAGTCTTAGAAATGCTATGATTTTTTCTCTTAGTCACTCGGAAGTGACCTATCTTTGATGTCTGTCGACTGACCTTTCGCAGAAATCTTGCGAGCTTGTGTCTCGCTATACTGAATTGGAGAACAAACATATCCAGCTCGAACTTGACTTGAAGCTTGTCCAGGAGAACTTCACGAAGCCGAAGGAGGAAGCAAAAGGTATGTTTGGTGAGAATCTTGTCGACTGCCTTTATTTTTTGTCCATTCCTGGTTCTGATCTCATTGTCACTTTGCAGATAAACTGAAGGAGGCTCTGAAGAAGAAGGACCTTGACCTCACCGAGGCGCAGAAAGCGGCTTCGGACAAGACGAAGCTCGCAGAAGAAAAGCTGGCTTCAGTCGGTAAACTTGAAGAGGAGAATACCAATCTGAAAGCTGCTCTCGACGCGGCAAACAAGGAGGTCAGCCGTCTGAAGAATGACAAGATAGCTCTGAGTGACAAGGCTAGTGAACTGATGGGGAAGAAGAACGATCTGGAGGCTTATCTGGAAGGGCTCGCCAAGAAGTTATTAATCATGCTTGAAGGTAATCTCTTTTATCCGACTGACTCGTTATCATCGACTCATCGTAGAACTGTTGGCTTAACTTCAAACTGTGCTTACAAAATTCTGCCAAAACTTCGAGGAGGAGACCAGTCGACTGGAGACAAACTTGGACCCCATTAACTCTCCTGTGAAGGACGAGGCTGCTATGAACGTGTTCCGACTGGAGTCTCGCGTTGCTGGTGTGGTGGACTACCTCGCTCGACTGAAGGTTGCGGTGTCGCGGATCGACACGACACTCTGGCCAAGAGAGACGCTTCAAAATGACCTCGAGTCTTTAATGACTCAACTGAATGACGTTCCAGGTCGAGTGCAGAAATGAAAGAAGTCTTCCGCCAGGTGTGGTGCTGATGTTTCTCTGTCCCTAGTATGTGTTCATTGCAAGGATGCGCGAGAGGACAAGCTGGCGTCCATCAGGGTGGCCAATACCAAGAAGCATGACTTCCAATCTTTCATGGAGACCTTCATTGCTTCTGCCACTCGGATTGCTGACGGAATCGACCTAGACCAGTTCGTCGCGCCCTCTAGTCCTCCACCTGGGGAGTAAAAAACTTCTATGCCTCATCCTAAATTTGCCTCGGAATGCCGAGTGGTTTTGTAACCGATAAACTTTTACAGGCTTGACACCTGAGCACTTCTGAATCCGTTATCTGAACTTTGCTTATCATTGAATATGCTTGCACTTGCCTTTGAGCGAACTTTGTCTTTCACCCGGAATACACTTCAACGCTCGAGATGCAGCTCTGAGGTGAAAAATCCAGTCGACCTGCACTTCACTGCTTTTGCAGGTAGGGATGGAGCACAGACGGAGTGCACATTGTATTTGTGGCGTAGCTCAGAGGGAGAAGGTAGCAGTCGACCTGCGCCTCGTCATCCTTGCAGAGCGCACGTTGTATTTGTGGCGTAGCTCAGAAGGAGAAGGTAGCAGTCGACCTGCATCTCATCATCCTTGTAGAGCGGAATAGACTAAGTACTTAGGCGAGCACTGGACTGCAGCTAAGCCCCCGAGTGGGAGGATTGCTCTCCACTCAGTGGGATTTTCAAATACTTAGGCGAGCACTGGACTGCAGCTAAGCCTCCGAGTGGGAGGTTTGCTCTCCACTCGGTAGGATTTTCAGATACTTAGGCGAGTACTGGACTGCAACTAAGCCCCCAAGTGGGAGGTTTGCTCTCCACTCAGTAGGGTTTTCAGATACTTAGGCGAGTACTGGACTGCAGCTAAGCCCTCGAGTGGAAGGTTTGCTCTCCACTCGGTAGGATTTCAGATACTTAGGTGAGTACTGGACTGCAGCTAAGCCTCCGAGTGGGAGGTTTGCTCTCCACTCGGTAGGATTTTCAGATACTTAGGCGAGTACTGGACTGCAGCTAAGCCCCCGAGTGGGAGGTTTTCTCTCCACTCGGTAGGATTTTTTGTGGCGTAGCTCCGAAGGAGAAGGTAGCAGTCGACCTGCACCTCGTCATCCTTGCAGAGCGCATGTTGTATTTGTGGCATAGCTCGGAAGGAGAAGGTAGCAGTCGACCTGCGCCTTGCCGTCCTTGCAGAGAGCACATTGTATTTCTGGCATAGCTTGGAAGGAGAAAGTAGCAGTCGACCTGCGCCTTGCCGTCCTTGCAGAGCGCACGTTGTCTTAAATACTTAGGCGAGTACTGGACTGCAGCTAAGCCTCCGAGTGAGAGACTGGCTCACCACTCGGTAGGATTTCAAACACTTAGGCGAGTACTTGGACTGCAGCTAAGCCTCCGAGTGGGAGGCTGGCTCGCCACTCGGTAGGATTTTAAATACTTAGGCGAGTACTTGAACTGCAGCTAAGCCTCCGAGTGGGAGGCTGGCTCGCCACTCGGTAGGATTTTAAATACTTAGGCGAGTACTTGGACTGCAGCTAAGCCCCCGAGTGGGGAGGCTAACTCGCCACTCGGTAGGATTTTTTTCTTAAACTTAGGCGAAACAGATTCGCAGCTAAGCCCCCGAGTGGGAGGCTGGCTCACCACTCAGCAGGGATGTTTTTACAAACTTAGGCGAAACGGATTCGCAGCTAAGCCACCCACTGGGGGATTTCACACGTAATCAAAAGTAACAACAATCACTGGGAAAATTATAACACTCTTGTCTTTGAAAAACAAACTACAGAAGTACTTTTATTACATCTCATCCGAGTGAATACTTAAGTATAAAAGGGGCGGAGAAACTCCGCGTTCCAAGCTCTTGGCTCGTCAATCTGGTGATCGACATTGTAAATACGGTACGCTCCATTGTGGAGGACTTCAGTGATGATGAAGGGACCTTCCCAAGTAGGAGCAAGCTTGTGTGGCTTCTGCTGATCCACTCGGAGAACCAAATCTCCTTCTTGGAAGGCTCGACTCTTCATGTTTCTGGCATGGAATCGACGCAAGTCCTGCTGATAGATAGTCGATCAGATCATGACCATCTCTCTTTCTTCTTCTAGAAGGTCGACTGCGTCCTGTCGGGCTTGCTCTGCTTCATCTTCAGTGTAGAGTTCGACTCGGGGTGCATTGTGAAGCAGGTCGCTCGGCAGGACTGCTTCAACTCCATAGACCAGGAAGAACGGAGTTCTCCCAGTCGACCGATTAGGAGTGGTCCTTAATCCCCAAAGAACTGACGGAAGTTCGTCGACCCATGCGCCTGCTGCGTGTTTGAGATCGTGCATCAGTCGGGGTTTCAGTCCTTTGAGAATTAGACCATTTGCTCGTTCTGCTTGTCCATTCGACTGAGGGTGAGCGACTGAAGCATAGTCGGCTCGTGTGCCTTGAGATGCGCAAAAGGCTCTGAATTCGTCGGAATCGAAATTTGACCCATTATCAGTGATGATGCTGTGCAGAACTCCATATCTGAATACCAACTCTCTGATGAAGCTGATAGCAGTGCCAGCATCCAGATTCTTGATAGGATTAGCTTCAATCCATTTGGTAAACTTGTCGACTGCTACTAGCAAGTGAGTGAAGCTACTCCTGCTAGTTCTCAGTGGTCCAACCATATCTAACCCCCAAACAGCGAAGGGCCAGACGAGTGGAATGGTCTTCAAGGCTGAGGCGGGTTTGTGCGATAGATTGAAATAAAACTGACATCCTTCACACTTGTCGACTATCTCCTTTGCCATTTCATTTGCTCTTGGCCAGTAAAATCCCGCTCGGTATGCTTTAGCCACAATGGTCCGAGAGGACGCATGATGACCACAGGTCCCCGAGTGGATATCGTCAAGGATTATCCGACCTTCTTCTGGTGTTATACATTTCTGACCGACTCCAGTCGCGCTTTCTCTGTACAACTGTCCCTTTATCACGGTAAAGGCTTTGGATCGACGGACGATCTGTCGAGCCTCTTCTTCATTCTCTGGGAGCTCTTTCCTTAGGATATACGCGATGTATGGCTCTGTCCAGTCAGGAGTGATGACCAAAACTTCCATGATCAGGTCGACCACAGCTGGAACTTCAACTTCAGTCGGATCTGTGACACTTTTTGGCTGTGGAGCTTCTTCGGTGAAAGGATCCTCTTGAACTGATGGAGTATGGATGTGTTCCAAAAACACATTACTGGGAATGGCTTCTCTCTTGGAACCTATCTTTGCCAAATCATCAGCCGCTTGATTTTTCAGTCGGGGTATATGATGGAGCTCTAACCCCTCAAATTTCTTCTCTAGCTTTCTCACTGCATTGCAGTAACCAGTCATGGCTGGACTTCTGACGTCCCACTCATTCATCACCTGATTAACCACCAAATCTGAGTCGCCATAGACCATGAGGCGACAGACACCGAGTGAAATGGCCATATGCAACCCATACAAAAGTGCTTAGTATTCTGCTTCGATATGGGAGGAATCAAAGTGGATTTGGAGCACATATCTGAGCTTATCTCCTCGGGGAGAAACCAACACTACCCCAGCACCGGAACCATTCAGCATCTTAGAACCATCAAAGAACATGGTCCAGTGCTCCGAGTGAACCTTAGTCGGTAGTTGTTGTTCAATCCACTCGGCGATGAAATCAGCTACTGCTTGGGACTTGATGGCTTTCTTTGCCTCAAGCTTGATATCAAGGGGAAGGATTTCAATCGCCCATTTTGCCACTCGACCAGTTGCGTCTCTGTTGTGCAGAATCTCTGATAATGGGGCGTCGCTGACGATTGTAATGGAATGATCGGAGAAATAATGAGCAACCTTCTTCGTGGTCATATAAATCCCATATACAAGCTTCTGATAATGAGGGTATATTTGCTTTGATGGGGTATCTTTGCTTTGATGGGCGCTGAACTTTGAAGGCTTTTCCTTCTTCTTCCCGCTCGACCGTAAGTACTGTACTAATGACTTGTCCTGTGGCTGCAACGTAAAGCAGCAAAGGCTCTTTGCTGATTGGGGCAGCAAGCATCGGCTGGGTGGAGAGCAGAGCTTTTAGTTCTGCAAATGTTGCATCAGCTTCTGGAGTCCACTCGAACTTGTCTGACTTCTTCATCAGTCGGTAAAGAGGCAATGCCTTTTCACCGAGACGAGAGATGAATCGACTTCAAGCGGCCAAGCATCCAGTGAGCTTCTGGACATCGTGCACACGCACAGGGTGTTTCATTCGGACTATAGTGCCAACTTTTTCTAGGTTGGCATCAATTCCTCGTTCGGAAACGAGAAAACTGAGTAACTTTCCGCCAGGAACTCCGAATGTGCACATTGATGGATTAAGCTTGATATCATACCTCCTGAGATTGGCAAATGTTTCAGCGAGGTCAGTCAACAGGTCGGAACCCTTCCGTGATTTGACTACAATATCATCCATGTATGCTTCCACATTCCGACTGATTTGAGTGAGCAAACACTTCTGAATCATCCTCATGAATGTGGCTCCGGCATTTTTAAGGCCGAATGGCATGGTGACATAGCAGAAGCACCCGAATGGAGTGATGAAAGCTGTTTTAATCTCGTCGGGTCCATACAGACGGATCTAATGGTAACCGGAATAGGCATCTAAAAAAGACAGGCGCTCACATCCCACAGTTGAGTTGACTATTTGGTCGATGCGGGGAGAGGAAAATGATCTTTCGGGCAGGCCCGATTGATGTATTTGAAGTCAATGCACATACGAAGTGACTTGTCCTTCTTGGTGACCATGACAACATTGGCGAGCCACTCCGAGAGGTAAATCTCTCGGATAAAGTCCGCTGCTAAGATCCGAGCCACCTCCTCGCCAATGGCCTTTCTCTTCTGGATGGCGGACCGTCGAAGATGTTCCTTGACAGGTTTTACATTTGAGTCGACTCGCAGGCGATGCTCGGCCAGCCCCCTGGGAACACCCGGCATGTCAGCAGGCTTCCATGCGAAGATGTCCCAGTTCTCACGGAGGAACTGGATGAGCACTTCTTCCTATTTGGAGTCGAGTGTTGTAGAGATATGAGTCGGAGCAACACTGGGGTCGGTCGGGTGAATGTGAACGGGCTTCATCTCACCGGACGACTGAAACGCTGACTCCGTAGCGGGCTTCTTGGCTCGCAACAAATCACTCGGATCTGTAGTTTTCTGGTATTCCTGCAGCTCTACCACTGCCATCTGAGCATCGGCGATCTTTGAGCCCTTCTGAAAGCACTCTTCCGCCTTCTTCCGATTGCCAGTAATAGTGATCACACCTTTGGGACCAGGCATCTTCATTTTGAGTTACACATAACACGGTCGAGCCATGAAACGTGCATAAGCTGGCCTACCCAAAATAGCGTGATAAGCACTCTGGAAATCCACCACTTCAAATGTCAACTTTTCTTTGCGGTAATTCTTGGAATCACCGAAAACCACATCGAGAGCAATTTGGCCGAGTGACTCAGCCTTCTTCCCAGGAATGACTCCATGGAAACTCATGTTGCTGGTACTGAGTCTGGACATCGGAATGCCCATCCCTTTCAATGTTTCTGCATACAATATATTCAGGCCACTGCCACCATCCATCAAGACTTTAGTCAGTTGAGTGCCTTCGACGACTGGGTCGACCACCAAAGCTTGCCTCCCAGGGGTGGCTATGTGTGTCGGATGATCAGACTGGTCGAATGTGATAGCAGTCTGAGACCACTTCAGATAATTGGGTGTCACCGGAGCAACCATATTCACCTCTCGGTTGATAACTTTCAATCGACTTTTGCTTTCAACATCAACAAAAATCATCAGGGTGGAATTGACCTGTGGATATCCATCATCACTATCTTCTTTGTCTTCAACTTTGTCCTACTCCTTTTCCTTATCCTTGGACTGTTTTCCCTGGAATTGCTGGATCAAGAGCCGACACTGTCGAGGTGGTATGTTTTAGGTAAATGAATTTACCCTCCTCATCTTTCTTCATGTGGATGTGGCACGGCAAATCCATCATGTCATTTCCTTCCTTGTCCTTCACCTTCTTAGGGTTCCAAGACCCTTTAGGTTTCCCTTTAAACTTTCCTTGAGTCACGGCCAAGGCTTCTCTAGGAGCAGCTGGCTCGGCTTTCCGCTTCTGCTTCCGACTGGAGTTCCCTCCCCTGGTTTCATGAGCGGTCGTCTTGTACTTGCCACTCTGGAGCCGATCCTCTTCTTCACCATTGGCATACTTGGTGGCAATCTCCATCATTCGACTCAGGGTCATGTCTCCGGTCCGACCGAATTTCAAACTTAGCTCTCTGTTCTTAACGCCTTCCTTGAAGGCACAGACTGCCTGGTGATCAGATACATTCTCCATCGTGTGATGCAATGTGATCCACCTCTGGATGTAATCCCTCAGAGTCTTATTCGACTTCTGCACACAAACATGTAGCTCTGTCAACCCTGCTGGTCGCTTGCAAGTTCCTTCAAATGTTCTGACAAACACTCGGGCAAGATCTTCCCAAGTGTAAATGCTGCTAGGTGCCAACTGATTCAGCCATGCTCTGGCCGAGCCCTCCAACATAAGAGGTAGGTGTTTCATGGCCAACTCATCATTGCCGCCGCCAATCTAAATGCCACTCGGTAGTCCTCAAGCCAAGTATCGGGCTTGGACTCACCAGTGAACTTACTAACTCCAGTCGCCAACCTGAAGTTGGGAGAAATCACCGCGGCCCTGATGGCTCTACTAAAACACTCTGGTCCTGAGACGTGAACTCTGCTGCTGGTGGGCACATCCCTGTCATGGCCTTCTCGGTGAGCTCTGTTCCGGTCGACCAAACCTTGAACGATAATGGATCTGGCATCAAAGGCTGGTTCTCTGGGGTCGACCGGAATCCTTCGCCCAACACTGTGCTGGCGTCTGTCATCTTGCTGTCGAGGAGCGTACGACCCACCCCTTGGGGGAGGAGTGGGCACTCGACGTCGATCATCGCGATCGAATCGGTCATCATACTGATCACGCCGGCCCCCATGTCCCTCACGCCTCGGGGGCGATCTTGGGCTATGGGCCGACTGGACTGTATTCGCAGCGACAGATCTGCTGTGAATCCTATTTCGCAACTGCGATACAGCTGAATTTGATCTCCTGCTGCCTGGAGTAAATCTCTGATCTGTAGCAAGCCTCTGCCAACCTCTGACTAGGAGAGCTGAATCGACTCTACTATACGGGCTGCAGCTGCTAGATTCTGAATCGGAGTTCGATATACCTGAGTCAGTGGTGGAAAGAGTTGACGTTGACTGGAGCTGGGACCTGTTGCCGTGCACGCTCATCGAGTGATCATTGGAGGTTCTCCAGTCGAGTGCGCTCAGCCAAGTTGGCCAAACGCGCGTCCTCTAAGGCACGAGCCTCGGGGGTTTCTCCAACGATAGGAGTATGCAGCGCATCCATGTTCTGGCGGCGAAGATCTTCCCTTTGTAGCGACGTGAGGGGCTCGGGCTGATATTCTTCGTGGGCGTGTGCCTGATCGCCTCCGCCATCGGCTCCGTTGGTACAGGGAAAACCAGGAGGACTGCGTGGTCCATTGACCATCAGAACCTCTGCCGCTGGATCACTGCTATCGCACTCGGATGCAGTCTCTACGGAGCCAGTCGACAGGTCGAACAGCTCATAGAGAGATTCGTCGGGCTCAATCGCCGCGACTTGAGGAGTGGCCGTCTGGCGAGTCACCGCGTGCCTCACCCACCGCTGAAGCCTCGACCTACCGGAGCGCTTGCGCCGGCAGGAAATAGGGAGGGAGGACGACACAGGGGTCGACCGATACTGGGTCGACGGTTGCCGCAGGAGGACGCCGCGGACACACGCGCGGAAGTGCGTCGCCGCGCGGACGGGGAGCACGTCGATGTCGAGTGGAGCCTCCTGAAGCCAAGCGAAGTCGTCGGCGATGAACGTGAGCGCGCCGAGACGGATCTCGCGGCCCTCAACCAAAACTCCGCCTGAAACCATGATGAAGGGGATCGGAACAATTGCAACTTCTCCAATAAGTCGCTAAGACACCTGCCCCATGGTGGCGCCAACTGTCGTGGTTCTAAGTCTAACAGTAGAATAGGGGGTAGGAAGGGAGAGGCAAGATCCTAGCTATGGAGTAGTTGTATACGCAAGATGTTTACGAGTTCAAGCCCTTCTCGGAGGAAGTAACAGCCCTACGTCTCGGAGCCCGGAGGCGGTCGACTGTATTATGTGCGTATGAGTTACAGGGGTGCGAACCCTTTACACTGAGGAGGGGGAGTGGCTTATATACAGTCCGCCAGACCCCTCCGGCCCTCAGTTATGCAGGGTTTAAGGTACATTAAGATCTGGCGTTACTGGTAATGCCATACATAAAGTGCTATGATGACCATAAGACTACTTAATGACAGACCGTTTATGTGCAGAGTGACTCTAGATCTCCTGGTGGTCGAGTGAGTGGCTTCATGGTCGAGTGTCTTCGAGTCCGTCGAGTGAAATCCTTCCTGGTCGACTGAAATGTAGTTTCTTCTAAAGATGTCCTTGAGGAGGGTATCTTGGACAGGTCCTTGTTAATGTTGGGTTTTGACTTTTGAGGCAACACAAAACATATATTGGGCCACAAGCACACACTACCATAAGCATGTTAATTAGATTTGGGAGGCATTAGGAAACGATTAGCTTCTTGCAACACTTCACCCGGCCATGCATACACTCTAAACTGTTGTGACACACATTTTCACACGTTAAGAAAAAATGGCCAATAACACAATTTGCAGATCATCAGGTGTTTATAGATTGAAAAAACATCTGCAGTCATTACATTTTCTCACATTCAGAAAAATGCCCGGCATCACAATGTTCAGATCATCTGGTTTCCACAAACATTTGATACGAAGGATAATGTGTAATCTGTTCATGGATTGCGGCAACATGGCTAACTGAAGACCTTCCGGACTAATTTGCTGCGGCTCCAAGCGTGTTTCCTCTGAGACTCGGAGAAGATGCGGACCTCGGCACGTCGAAGCTGGCTACCTGTGCCTGAGTCTTCTTCTCCAGCGTGGTGAGCGTGAACCTGGTGATGCACACACACGTTTCTCAGCTAAGATAGTGCAAAAAGGCTTAGGCGTTGCCGGCAGTCCTCGTTTTCTCCATCTGGATAGGGCCCGATCTCCCAGTTCCGGATGGGAATTTCTCGGCTGGATTCCCGCTGGCTTTGGTATGGAAAAAAATGCATAGCTGAAAAAATTGAAATGGACGCCCATCGTGAAACTGTTCAGCTAAAGTGCATTCTTATTCACACAATTCACTGAATGTTCTCCAATCTGATTCAGAAAGCATACCGTAAATGCAGATAGTGATTAAACAGCATTCAACTTCTAACAGTACAGTAGAAAGTTCATAGCCCAACTGACTGCAACGTATTATCAGAAGAAACTGGAATCAAATAATCAGATATCTATCATAACATCTAACAAGTGAAGTGAATCTACAGCAGTTTGCAAGTCATCTGAAGAATGCGGAAATGAGCGAGAAGTTTTCATCTGAGCTGATGAATGAATTACCGAAAAAAGCTTTCGCCCCGCTTTATAGATAAAGCAAACCGCCATAGAGCACAAATACAGAGTCAGGTCCACACACACACACCCAAGTCTCAAAGCAAGGTACAAAGGTTCTGCTGAGGGCACAACTCAACAAGCCCAGAAATAAAAAACCAGAAAAAAGCCGGAAGAAAGGAGCATCTAGTTTGGTTCCGGCCGCGGCGGCGGGGGCGGTGGCGACAGGCGGACAGCCATCAAACGGAGGTCGGCAATGAAGGCGGAGATGACGTCACGGGCAGGAGGACGGCTAAGCGGCCGCCAAAGCTGCAAGAAACCCGAAAGTTTGAAGAGAGCGTCAGTAGCCCGTCGAAGAGGAGTGCGTTGAATCACAAGCTTATTGCGGATCGTCCAGAGGGTCCAGGCGAGGACCCCAATCTCAAGCCACCTAATGTGGCGAGAAGACAAGGGGGACATCTGGAGTTCGGCAAATAAGTCCGAAAAGTTGGTGTGGCACCAATTTCCACCGACCGCTTCGCGAAAGCAGCTCCAGAGGAACTGAGCGGACACGCAAGCGAAGAAGATGTGGTTGGAGTCTTCATGGACCCCACAAAGCGGGCAAATGCCAGTTCCCGGGCCATTTCGCTTGCGCACCTCCACCCCGGACGGGACACGACCGCGAATCCATTGCCACATGAAGATACAGATCTTCAGGGACAGGCGGATGGACCACACTGTCAATAAGGGGAGGGGGGTGGAGGAGGGGTGATGGCCAGGTAAAGCGACTTGGTGGAAAATTGGCCCGAAGGGTCAAGGCGCCAGCGCACCAGGTTAGGGGCACCGTCCACAACCGGTTCATGGAGAGCAACATAGTCAAGCAACTCACGCCAGGCGGTGGATTCCAAGGGGCCAAAGGCCCGCCAAAAAGCAAGGCGCCCTAGGTCAAGAAGGGCCCTTTCTACAGATATCACAGGGTCGATGGAGATGGAGAAGAGGCCGAGGAAGCGAGCAGCAAAGGGGGTGTCTCCAGCCCAGCGATCAAACCAGAACAGCGTCGCCGCCCCGGAGCCGACCGAGATGGAGGTCCCGATGCGAAGGACCGGGAGAAGCTGGACAATCGATTGCCAGAACTGAGATCCGCCAGACTTCTGGCAGAAGGCGAGGGGCTGACCGCACAAGTATTTGTTCCGAATGATGTCAAGCCATAGGCCACCATGCCCTTGCGAGATGTGCCAAAGCCAGCGGGAGAGAAGGGCGATATTCATCCATTTAGAGCACATAATGCCTAGGACACCTTGCTCCCGGGGCTTGCAAATGTCCGGCCGGCTGACCATATGATACTTCTGCTTGTCATTGTCGCCCGCCCAGTAGAAGAGGGACTGGACCTTGGCGATCTCATGGTGCAGGGTCTCGTGGAGACTGTAGAAGCTCATGAGAAACAAGAGGAGACTGGAGAGCGAAGAGTTGATGAGGATGGTCCAGGCTGCCTTAGACAACCACCTCCCCTGCCAGGGCTCGACGCGCGTTTGGAGCTTGGCCGTGGAGGGCCGCAAGTCCGCGACGGTGACCCGGGAGTCACTAATGGGCTTGCACAGGTAGGTTGTGGGGAAAGAGCCCAGGTGGCAATTAAGTCTGTTGGCAATGGCCAAAGACTCCGCGGGGGAGTATCCCATCACCATAACATCACTCTTGTTGAAGTTGATCTTGAGGCCTGACATTTGTTGGAAGCAGAGGAGGAGGAACTTGAGGTTGGAGATGTCCGTCTCCGAGCCTTCGACCATGATTATAGTGTCGTCAGCATACTGGAGGATGGAGATCCCGGAGCCACCGGCGAGGTGGGGAGTAATCCCACAGATATGGCCAGCGGATTTCGCCTTATCTAGGATGGACGCCAGCGCGTCCACGACCATATTGAACAAGAACGGGGAGAAGGGGTTGCCTTGTCGAACCCCACAGAGGGTGGGGAAGAAAGGGCCGATCACACCGTTTATGTTCATGGCCGTGCGACCGCAAGTGACCATTTGCATGACTCTCGTGATCCACCGGTCGTCGAAACCCTTCCGAAGAAGGACTTCCCGAAGGAAGGGCCAGCTAACCGTATCATAGGCCTTATGGAAGTCAATCTTCAGAAAAACCGCCTTGAGGTTTTTGATGCGAACATCATGGTGGACTTCATGAAGGACTAGGACCCCATCCAGGATGTAACGGCCCTTAATGAAGGCCGACTGGTTGGGATGCGTCACACTGTCTGCCAGCAGGGTCACCCTATTGGCGTACCCTTTGGCCAGGATCTGGAAGATCACGTTAATGACTGTGATCGGACGAAATTGACGAATGTCGGACGCCCCAGAGACCTTTGGGATGAGAGAAATGATCCCGTAGTTGAGGCGCCCGAGATCAATGGCGCCTACATAGAACTCGTCGAAGATAGCCATGACCTCCGGTTTAATCACGTTCCATAAGGTCTGGAAGAATTTAACCGGGAGGCCATCCAGTCCTGGCGCCGAGGATGGGTTCATGCCCTTGATGGCATCCCAGACCTCCTGCTCGGAAAAGCGGGCCATAAGGACCGCGTTCTCCGACTCAGACACCAACTGGGGACCAGACCAACAATCGGGGGCAAGAGAGAGGCCGCTCCTAGGAGCGTCAGAGAATAAGGATTTATAGAATCCATCGACGTGGGACCGGATGTCACGAGGGTCTTGAAGGAGAGTCTCACCATCCCACAAGAGAGGGATGGTGTTGCGTCTACGGCGGCTGTTGGCAATGGCCTGGAAGTATGCCATATTCGCGTCGCCCTTCAAGACCCATTTCTGGGCACCACGGAGGCGCCAATAGGCCTCCTCATCGGTGTAAATCATGGAGAGCTGGTCTTCCAGGTCATACCGGGAAAGCCACTCGTCCAAAGAGATCCCCAACGTATCAGCGCGCAGGTCAAGGGCCTGGATCACGGATAACAATGCCTTCTTGCGCTCACGGAGGTCATGACCCAGGTTAGCACCCCACCCCTTCATGAACTGTCGTCCGTGCTTCGCGTAGAAGTGCCACGAGTCAATGGCCGAGGGGGGCGGGGTGGGGGTGTTCGCGAGCCTCGATCCACCGAGCGCCAACCGCGTCAATGAACCTGGTTTGGGAGAGCCAGAAGGTCTCAAACCGGAATCAAGGGGTGACTGGCGGACGCTCGTCAGCAGAGGAGAGGAGAAGGGGAACATGGTCTGAGCCAATCCGGGTGATGGCGCGAAGGGAGGCTAAGGGGTAGCGGAGGTCCCAATCCGGGGACACTAGGACCCGGTCCAGGACGGACTGGGTCGGGGCAGCCTGCCGGTTGGTCCAGGTGAACCTGGCACCAATCCTATCAATCTCGTGGAGACCAAGGTCAGCAATGAAGTCATTGAACATTTGCATCCGTGTAAAGCAGACATTAGCATTGCTCTTGTCTTCCGCAACGCGAAGGAGGTTAAAATCGCCACCCACCACCACTGGAAGGGAGGCCGTAGAGATCTTCCGGTGGAGCTCGTCGAGGAAGGCGGCAGACCGACTATGGTCTGCAAGCCCGTAGACGATGATGACCTCCCACTTGAAGTTGAGAGACCTTTCGAAGAGTTCCATGCTCACAAAGAATTCCCCCCGATCCATGCTTCCCACCTCAAAGAGGTGGCATCCTTCACGCCTAAAAGGATGCCACCCGAGTGGCTGGCGCTCCCACTAGAAGGGAGCCAATGCCACGCAAAGAGGTGGGAGCTCCGACAGTCAAGCTCAGGGAGCGAGAATTCAAGACGCATGGTTTCTTGGATGGCAACAATGTCAATGTGTTCCTCACGCATATACTCTACGAGTTTGCGGCGTCGGCCATCATGGCCGAAACTGTGGATGTTCCAGAACAGGGCATGCATTAAGGTGCCATTGGGGGGCTGCTTGACCCTAGGACACGAGAGGCACTTTGAGAACGGAGGGCCGCAATGCGGGAGCGGGTACGACCATGGATTTCGACCTCCCTCATTGGGGGGGGGGCACCTAACTGCCTCAACGCCGCCGGGGGAGGGGTTTCACCGGCCGTGGGCGGAACAGGAGGCAGAAGGAAATCCGCACGGGCCTCCGCGAGCCTCCCATCAAGGATCTCGCGGGCTCTAATAGCCGCAATCTGGACTAAGGGGGACCAGCTTCCCCCTAAATATGATCGCTGAGTCAGAAGCCACCTTCGCGAGGTTGCCAAGAGGAATCGACTCAAGAGCAGAGAAGGAACAAGACGAAGCCGAAGGGGGAACGACGGGCGTACCTGGCTCCAGGTTCCGAGCAGCAGCACGGATCTCCGCCTGTTCGGCGATGGGCAGAGCCGGACTGCCCTCGGGGTGAGCAGCATCCAGCCTAGCACTCCGATTGGACGCAATCACCAGGGAGGAGGCTGATATGTCTCCAACGTATCTATGATTTTTGATAGTTCCATGCTATTATATTACCCCTTTTGGATGTTTATGGGCTTTATTTTACACATTTATATCATTTTTCGGACTAACCTACTAACCGGAGGCCCAGCTCGTATTGCTATTTTTTTGCAGGAGATAGCAGGGTGCGCTCACCACTATAGGGCGCGCCCCTGTCTCCTGGGCCCCACAGGCGGCCACCGACGTACTCCTTCCTCCTATATATACCTACGTACCCCGAAAACATCCTGGGAGCCAAGGAAAAACAATTTCCACCGCCGTAACCTTCTGTATCCGCGAGATCCCATCTTGGAGCCTTTGCCGGCGCTCCGTCGGAGGGGGAATCGACCATGGAGGGCTTCTACATCAATATCATAGCCCCTCCGATGAGTTGTGTGTAGTTTACCACAGACCTTCGGTTCCATAGTTATTAGCTAGATGGCTTCTTCTCTCTTTTTGGATCTCAATACAATGTTCTCCCCCTCTCTTGTGGAGATCTATTCGATGTAAACTCTTTTTGCGGTGTGTTTGTCGAGATCCGATGAATTGTGGGTTTATGATCAAGTTTATCTATGAATAATATTTGAATCTTCTCTGAATTCTTTTATGTATGATTGAGTTACCTTTGCAAGTCTCTTCGAATTATCAGTTTGTTTGGCCTACTAGATTGATCTTTCTTGCCATGGGAGAAGTGCTTAGCTTTGGTTCAATCTTGCGGTGTCCTTACCCAGTGACAGAAAGGGTTGCAAGGCACGTATTGTATTGTTGCCATCGAGGATAAAAAGATGGGGTTTATATCAAATTGCTTGAGTTTATCCCTTTACATCATGTCATCTTTCTTAATGCGTTACTCTGTTCGTATGAACTTAATACTCTAGATGCATGCTGGATAGCGGTCGATGTGTGGAGTAATAGTAGTAGATGCAGTCAGGAGTCGGTCTACTTGTCGCGAACGTGATGCCTATATACGTGATCATGCCTAGATAATCTCATAATTATTCGCTTTTTTATCAATTGCTCGACAGTAATTTGTTCACCCACCGTAATACTTATGCTATCTTGAGAGAAGCCACTAGTGAAACCTATGGCCCCTGGGTCTATCTTTTATCATATAAGCTTTCAATCTACTTTTATTTGCATCTTTACTTTTTGCATCTATATTATAAAAATACCAAAAATATATTTATCTTATCATATTATCTCTATCAGATCTCACTTTCGCAAGTGGCCGTGAAGGGATTGACAACCCCTTTATTGTGTTGGTTGCGAGTTCTTTGTTTGTTTGTGTAGGTGCATGGGACTTTTGAGGAGCCTCCTAGTGGATTGATACCTTGGTTCTCAAAAACTGAGGGAAATACTTATGCTACTATTGCTGCATCACCCTTTCCTCTTCAAGGAAAACCAACGCAAGCTCAAGACGTAGCAAGAAGGATTTCTGGCGCCGTTGCCGGGGAGGTCTTCGCTCAAGTCAAGACATACCAAGTACCCATCACAAACTCATCTCCCTCGCATTTACATTATTTGCCATTTGCCTCTCGTTTTCCTCTCCCCCACTTCACCCTTGGCGTTTTATTCGCCCTCTCTTTCCCAGTCTTCTTCTCCCTCTCTTTTTCGCTTGCCTTTTTCTGTTTGCTTGTGTGTTGGATTACTTGTTGCCATGTCGCAAGATAATACCAAATTGTGTGATTTCTCCAATACCAATAATAATGATTTCCTTAGTACTCCGATTGCTCCTCTTAATGATGTTGAGTCTTGTGAAATCAATACTGCTTTGTTGAATCTTGTTATGAAAGATCAATTCGCCGGCCTTCCTAGTGAAGATGCCGCTACTCATTTGAATAACTTTGTTGATTTGTGTGATATGCAAAAGAAGAAAGATACGGATAATGATATTGTCAAATTGAAGCTATTTCCATTTTCACTTAGAGATCGTGCTAAAGTTTGGTTTTTGTCTTTGCCGAAAAATAGTATTGATTCTTGGAACAAGTGCAAAGATGCTTTTATCTCTAAGTATTTTCCTCCCACTAAGATTATCACTCTTAGGAACGATATTATGAATTTTAAACAACTTGATCATGAGCATGTTGCCCAATCTTGGGAAAGAATGAAATTGATGATTCGCAATTGTCCTACTCATGGTTTGAATTTATGGATGATCATACAAAAAATTTATGTCGGTTTGAACTTTCTTCTAGAAATCTTTTAGATTCGGCCGCGGGAGGCACGTTTATGGAAATCACGTTAGGAGATGCTACAAAACTTCTTGATAATATTATGGCTAATTATTCTCAATGGCACACAAAAAGATCTTCTAGTAAAAAAGTGCATGCTATAGAAGAAATCAATGTTCCCAATGATATGCCTTTGTCTACTTTGATTGAGAATAATAATGAATCTATGGATGTGAATTTTGTTGGTAGGAATAGTTTTGGAAACAATGCTTATAGAGGAAACTTTAATTCTAGACCGTTCCCTACTAATTCCTCTAATAATTATGGAAATTCCTACAATAATTCTTCGGGTAATTTTAATAAGATGCCCTCTGATTTTGAGAATAGTGTGAAAGAATTTATGATTTCTCAAAAGAATTTTAATGCTTTGCTTGAAGAAAAACTGTTCAAAGTTGATGATTTGGCTAGGAACGTTGATAGACTTTTGCTTGATATTGATTCTCTTAAACTTAGATCTTCTCCTCCTAAGCATGATATCAATGAGTCTCTCAAAGCAATGAGAATTTCCATTGATGAGTGCAAGGAAAGAACAGCTAGATTGCGTGCTAAGAAAGATTGCTTTGTAAAGGCATGTCCTTCTAGTTTCAATGAAAATAATGATGAAGATCTTAAAGTTATTGATGTGTCCCCTATTAGATCTTTGTTTTGCAATATGAATCTTAATAATAATGGGACTGGAGATGAGTCAACTTTAGTTAGAAGGCGTCCCAAGAATTCGGAGTTCTTAGATCTTGATGCTAAATTTGGTAAAAGTGGGATTGAAGAGGTCATGACTTTAAATAGCATTGAACCCACTATCTCGGATTTCAAGGAATTTGATTATGATAATTGTTCTTTAGAAGGTTGTATTTCCTTGTTGCAATCCGTTGTTAATTCTCCTCATGCTTATAGTCAAAATAAAGCTTTTACCAAACATATCGTTGATGCCTTGATGCAATCTTATGATGAAAAACTTAATTTGGAAGTTTCTATACCTAGAAAACTTAATGATGAGTGGGAACCTACTATAAAGATTAAAATTAAAGATCATGAGTGTTTTGCTTTGTGTGATTTGGGTGCTAGTGTTTCCACGATTCCGAAAAATTTATGTGATATTCTAGGTTTCCATGATCTTTATGATTGCTCTTTAAATTTGCACCTTGTGGATTCCACCATTAAAAAGCCAATGGGAAGGATCAATGATGTTCTTATTGTTGCAAATAGAAATTTTGTGCCCGTAGATTTTATCGTTCTTGATATAGATTGCAATCTTTCTTGCCCTATTATTCTTGGTAGACCTTTCCTTAGAACGATTGGTGCGATTATTGATATGAAGGAAGGGAATATTAGATTCCAATTTCAATTAAAGAAAGGCATGGAGCACTTTCCAAGAAAGAAAGTCAAATTACCTTATGAATCTATCATGCGGGCTACTTGTGAATTGAGTGCCAAAGATGGCACTACTTAGATCTATCTTCGCTTTTATGCCTAGCTAGGGGCGTTAAACGATAGTGCTAGTTGGGAGGCAACCTAATTTTTTTTGTGTTTTTTTTTGTTTTTGTTTCTGTTTAGTAATAAATTTTGCATCTACCTTCTGTTTAGATGTGTTTTTATCTTTTAATTTGTGTTTGTGCCAAGTAGAACCTATAGGATAACCTATGATGATAGTTGATTTGATTCTGCTGAAAACCAGAAACTTGGCGCTTGAAATTAGTTTTGTTAAATCACAGAAACGTGCTTTTGTGTTGATTCTTTTTGCTGCTGATCAATAGACAAATTTTCGAGGACTTCCTATTTTGGTAGGAGTTTTAGAGTTCCAGAAGTTTGCGTTAGTTACAGATTGCTACAGACTGTTCTGTTTTTGACAGATTCTGTTTTCCGTGTGTTGTTTGCTTATTTTGATGCATCTCTGGCTAGTAAAATAGTTTATAAACCATAGAGAACTTGGAATACAGTAGGTTTAACACCAATATAAATAAAGAATGAGTTCATTACAGTACCTTATGTGTTGGTTTTGTTTTCTTTCACTAACGGAGCTTGTAAGATTTCCTGTTGAGTTTTGTGTTGTGAAGTTTTCAAGTTTTGGGTAAAGCTTTGATGGACTATGGAATAAGGAGTGGCAAAAGCCTAAGCTTTGGGATGCCCATGGCACCCCAAGATATTCAAGAATAGCCAAAAGCCTAAGCTTGGGATGCCCCGGGAAGGCATCCCCTCTTTCGTCTTCGTTCATTGGTAACTTTACTTGGAGCTATATTTTTATTCGCCACATGATATGTGTTTTGCTTGGAGCGTCGTGTATGATATTAGTATTTGCTTTTTAGTTTTCCACAATCATCCTTGCTGTACACACCTTTTGGGAGAAGCCTACTTGATTAGAATTTATTAGAATATGCTATGTGCTTCACTTATATCTTTTGAGCTTGATAGTTTTTGCTCTAGTGCTTCACTTATATCTTTTAGAGCACGATGGCGGTTTAATTTTGTAGAAATTGCTAGTCTCTCATGCTTCACTTATATTATTTTGAGAGTCTTTTAAAATAGCATGGTATTTTCTATGGTTATAAAATTGTTCCTAGAATGGTAGGCATCCAAGTTGGGTATAATAAAAATTATCATAGGAAGTGAATTGGATGCTATGATCAATTTGATACTTGATAATTGTTTTGACATATGGAGATAGTGATATTAAAGTCATGCTAGTTGGGTGATTATGAATTTAAAGAATGCTTGTGTTGAAGTTAGCAAGTCCCGTAGCATGCACGTATGCTTAAAGTTGTGTAACAAATTTGAAACATGAAGTGTACCTGGCTTGTGCATCCTTATGAGTGGCGGTCGGGGACGAGCGATGGTATTTTCCTACCAATATATCCCTCTAGGAGCATGCGCGCAGTGTTTGATTTTTTATGACTTCTAAATTTTTGCAATAAGTATATGAGTTCTTTTGACTAATGTTGAGTCCATGGATTATACGCACTTTTACCTTTCCATCATTGCTAGCCTCTTCGGTGCCGTGCATTGCCCTTTCTCACCTTGAGAGTTGGTGCAAACTTCTTTGGTGCATCCAAATCCCGTGATATGATACGCTCTATCACACATAAACCTCCTTATATCTTCCTCAAAATAGCCACCATACCTACCTATTATGGCATTTCTATAGCCATTCCGAGATATATTGCCATGCAACTTTCCACCGTTCCATTCATCATCATCATGACATACATTACTTTTGTTATATTGCCATTGCATGATCATGTAGTTGACATCGTATTTGTGGAAAAGCCACCATGCATAATTTTTCATACATGTCACTCTTGATTCATTGCACCATCCTGGTACACCGCCGGAGGCATTCATATAGAGTCATATCTTGTTCTAGTTTCGAGTTGTAATTCATATGTTGTAATCAATAAAAGTGTGATGATCATTATTATTAGAGTATTGCCCAAAAAGAAAAAAAGAAAGGCCAAAAGAAAAAAAAGGCCAAAAAAAGAAAAAAGAAAAAAAAAGAAGGAAAAAAGGAAAAAGGAAAAAATAAATAAATAAAAGGGGCAATACTACTATCTCTTTTTCCACACTTGTGCTTCAAAGTAGCACCTTGTTCTTCATGTAGTGAGTCTCATATAGTGTGCTTCAAAGTAGCACCATGTTTTTCATATAGAGAGTCTCATATGTTGTCACTTTCATATACTAGTGGGAATTTTTCATTATAGAACTTGGCTTGTATATTCCTACGATGGGCTTCCTCAAATGCCCTAGGTCTTTGTGAGCAAGCAAGTTGGATGCACACCCACTAGTTTTCTTTTGTTGAGCATTCATTTTTAGCTCTAGTGCATCCGTTGCATGGCAATCTCTACTCCTCATGTTGACATCAATTGATGGGCATCTCCATAGCCCGTCGATTATCCTCGTCAATATGAGACTTTATCCTTTTTTGTCTTCTCCACACAATCCCCATCATCATATTCTATTCCACCCATAGTGCTATATCCATGGCTCACGCTCATGTATTGCGTGAATGTTGAAAAAGTTTGAGATTATTTAAGTACGAAACAATTGCTTGGCTTGTCATCGGGGGTGTAGAATTTTGGAAGATTTTTGTGTGACGAAAATGAAGCATAGCCTAACTATATGATTTTGTAGGGATGAACTTTCTTTAGCCATGTTATTTTGAGAAGACATGATTGCTTTGATTAGTATGCTTGAAGTGTTACTATTTATTTTATCAATATGAACTTTTATTTTGAATCATTTGGATCTGAACATTCATGCCACAATAAATAAAATTACATTGAGAATTATGCTAGGTAGTATTCCACATCAAAATTTCTGTTTTTATCATTTACCTACTCGAGGACGAGCATGAATTAAGCTTGGGGATGCTTGATACGTCTCCAACGTATCTATAATTTTTTATTGTTTTGTGCTATTATATTACCCCTTTTGGATGTTTATGGGATTTATTTTACACATTTATATCATATTTGGGACTAACCTACTAACCGGAGGCCCAACCCGTATTGCTGTTTTTTTGCCTATTTCAGTATTTCGAAGAAAAGAAATATCAAACGGAGTCCAAACGGAATGAAACCTTCGGGAGCGTGATTTTTGGAACGAACGTGATCCGGAGGACTTGGAGTGCAAGTCAAGAAGCGAACGAGGCGGCCAGGAGATAGCAGGGCGCCCCTTGTCTCCTGGGCCCCACAGGCGGCCACTGACGTACTCCTTCCTCCTATATATACCTACGTACCCCGAAAACATCCAGGGAGCCAACGGAAAACAATTTCCACCGCCGTAACCTTATGTATCCATGAGATCCCATCTTGGAGCCTTCGTCGATGCTCCGCCGGAGGGGGAATCGACCATGGAGGGCTTCTACATCAACACCATAGCCCCTCCGATGAGTTGTGAGTAGTTTACCATAGACCTTCGGGTCTATAGTTATTAGCTAGATGGCTTCTTCTCTCTTTTTGGATCTCAATACAATGTTCTCCCCTCTCTTGTGGAGATCTATTCGATGTAAACTCTTTTTGCGGTGTGTTTGTCGAGATCCGATGAATTGTGGGTTTATGACCAAGTTTATCTATGAGAAATATTTGAATCTTCTCTGAATTCTTTTATGTATGATTGAGTTATCTTTGCAAGTCTTTTCGAATTATCAGTTTGGTTTGGCTTACTAGATTGATCTTTCTTGCCATGGGAGAAGTGCTTAGCTTTGGGTTCAATCTTGTGGTGTCCTTACCCAGTGACAGAAAAGGTTGCAAGGCACGTATTGTATTGTTGCCATCGAGGATAAAAGATGGGGTTTATATCATATTGCTTCAGTTTATCCCTCTACATCATGTCATCTTTCTTAATGCCACTACTAGGAAAAAGGCTATAGATGATATGGCCACTAATGGCGCACTAGACATGTGTTGCGCCATTAGTATATACTAATGGCGCACCATGTACTGGTGCGCTATTAGTGTCCAAATACTAATGGCGCACCACATCCACTGGTGCGCCATTACTAGTTTTGAAAAAAAAAACTAGTAATGGCGCACCACATCCACGGTGCGCCACTAGTAATTTTTTTTAAGTTTTTTTATTTTTTTTCAAAATTAGTAATGGCGCACCACTCCCATGATGCACCATTACTAACTTGGTCCAAAAATTCCACCGAATGCACCCCCTGACCGCCTTTTCAGTTTAAAAAAAAATAAAAGAAAATGATGGAAATGTCAAAAAAATAAAAGAAAGTGAGTTTCCCATGTGATATGTGATCTACTTGTTGGGAAAATTTACAAATATGAATTTCGACTTTATTTGCAAAATCTCTTTGAAATTTGTAAAATGGGCATAACTTTTGCATACGAACTCGGATTAAAAAGTTTTTTATATGAAAAATCATCTACTCGAAAAGTTACATCCAATTTTATCCAAGGGAACCCCGTTAAACATTTTCAAAATCCCCAAAAACCTAACAGGAAAAAGTTACGGGGCTTTTAAGATCTAGAGGGAAAAAAATGGAAAAAAATTTCATACTTACTAGTGGCGCACCGTTTGCTAGGTGCGCCACTAGTAACAGAAAAAAAATGGTTTCGAAAAAAATACGATTTTTTTTTCAAAATATGATACGTAATATGACCGGGAAGTTTGAAATATTTTTTCAAAATTTCATCATACTCATGAACATGAACGAAGTCCTAGACATCAAGAAGGTTTAATATGATTGATATGATAGATATATCAATAAGTACTTGTGAAGTGAGCTGGTGCTGGGGTTGGATAGAACTGCGAAGTTAAGCGTGCTTGAGTTGGAGTAGTGTGAGGGTGGGTGACCTTTCGGGAAGTTTGACCACAGAGTGCGTGACATGAGATTAAGAAAAAAAGAAAAAAAATTCTGGAATTTCTTTTGAAAAAAAATTGTTACTAATGGCGCACTTCTATGTGGTATACTAATGGCGCACCGTGGGCTATACTAATGGCGCACCACAGGTGCGCCATTAGTAAAAAGATCTAATGGCGTGGTGCTAGTGGCGCACCTGTAGTGCGCCATTAGTAGCGAAAACAGGTGCGCCACTAGCAGCCCTTTTTCTAGTAGTGTGCGTTACTCTGTTTTTATGAACTTAATACTCTAGATGCATGCTGGATAACGGTCGATGTGTGGAGTAATAGTAGTAGATGCAGGCAGGAGTCGGTCTACTTGTCGCGGACGTGATGCCTATATACATGATCATGCCTAGATAATCTCATAATTATTCACTTTTCTATCAATTGCTCAACAGTAATTTGTTCACCCACCGTAATACTTATGCTATCTTGAGAGAAGCCACTAGTGAAACCTATGGCCTCCGGGTCTATCTTTTATCATATAAGCTTTCAATCTACTTTTATTTGCATCTTTACTTTTTGCATCTATATTATAAAATACCAAAAATATATTTATCTTATCATATTATCTCTATCAGATCTCACTTTTGCAAGTGGCTGTGAAGGGATTGACAACCCCTTTATTGTGTTGGTTGCGAGTTCTTTGTTTGTTTGTGTAGGTGCATGGGACTTTTGATGAGCCTCCTACTGGATTGATACCTTGGTTCTAAAAAACTGAGGGAAATACTTACGCTACTATTGCTACATCACCCTTTCCTCTTCAAGGAAAACCAACACAAGCTCAAGACGTAGCAGAGGCCGGCCGGCCGCAGCGAGAGTAGGCGGCGGACCGTGGAGGGGGGGGGGGGGCTGGGCGGCCATGGGGGTGGTCACCCGAGCCGCCCCATCCGTGGTCAGGGCCCCCGCGGGTGAAGCCAGAGGAGCGGACACGGAGCAGCTGAGGAGGAGCGGAGCCGGGGTCGGTGTCGGGGATGGGAGCAGCAGAGACAATGGTGCCTCGGGAGGGGTGGGCTGAGCGGCCGCGGGAGGCGACGCCGGAAAGGGGGCGTCAGCCACCTCAGGGGAGACCACCTGATCCACCAGGAGCAGACTGGGATCCGGAGAAGCCGCCGTGGGGAGGACCAACTCCGGACCCAGCGCGACGGGAGCAGCCGAGAAAGGAGAGCGTGGGGAAGAAGCCGGGCGGACGACCAGGCCAACGCTGATGTCGCTCGCCTCGGTGGAAGTCACTGCAGAGTCCGAGGGACCGCCGAAGGGCTGGCTGGGAGCGGCCTGGCGGCCCTTGCCCCCAGCGGCAGGAGGAGGGGGCGAGGGGGAAGGGGAGCGGGAGTCCTCCGAACCCCCCTCCTCATCCGAGTGGTGGGAGCGGGCACGGTGACGTCCGTGGTAGTCCCCATCGGCCCCCGGGTTGCCGCCGGGGAGGCCGACGTCGAAGGAGCGGGGGCGGCCGACGTGGTTGGGAGGCTCGGGGGAGATCCTGAGGTCGAAGACCTAGTCGTTGAAGAATGAATTTGATGTTGATGATGTCACATCCTGAAATTCGACAGCAGTTAATGCGCACCTATGGTGGATATGTTAAAAGTAAAAGAATTACAGGCTGGGATTCCGGAGCAGGCAGGTGCACGGCGCGGAATCAAAGCAACTGCGGCTGCATGATGACTTCCTCTTAGTATCCAACCAAGTACAAGCAACATACTTGATTGAAAAGGTGGTCGTACAAACTCAAGCAATCATTCGTTGTTTTTCAGGAAAAAGAAGTACAACAAATCAATGATTCGTCACCGTCCACCTTGTCAGTGAGTTGTTATGATATTTACTTACTTTCCAGCCTCCCCATCAAGTGTTCATGAATATATATGTAGTTCTCATCAACCGTGGTTCACGGTGATCGCATAGCCAGGAACAGATAAAGGAAAATACCCATTCGGTGTGCCAATATAATTTATCTCCGAGTGAGGTAGTCATGGTGGATAGTACTCAAGACAATTCCCCTCATTTCACTTTGTTAATATTGGGTTTTGACTTTTGAGGCAACACAAAACATACATTGGGCCACAAGCGCACAGTATCATAAGCATGTAATTAGATTTGGGAGGCATCAGGAAATGGTTAGTTTGTTCAGCTGCGGCGACATGCCCGTGACGACAGTGAGGACGCACTGTATCGTGGCCGTCCCCGAGTAGCGCCAACCATTCCAGCTTAGACTTCCCGACGAATTTGCGGCGGCCGCAAGCGTGTTTCCCCTGAGATCGGGAGAAGACGCGACCTCTGCACAACGAAGCTGACAACCTGTGCCTGACTCTTCTTCCCCAGCATGGTGAGCTTGAACCTGGTGCCAACACACATGTCTCGCCGACGCCCATGCCCTTGAGCTGCAGGTAATCGGTCACCATAAGAGTGAGTGTCGCGGTGCTCCTCGTGATGCATCTCGGCTACGTGACCTCGGATCGAGCTTTCAGCAATGGCCAACGTAAACAACGGAGAAAAATTAATGGGGGGCGTGGTTTGTATGGCAGGGCGTCGAGAAAACTTGATAGGAGGAGCAAATTATAAGGAAT
Organism: Triticum aestivum; assembly: GCF_018294505.1. Taxonomy (NCBI): domain Eukaryota; kingdom Viridiplantae; phylum Streptophyta; class Magnoliopsida; order Poales; family Poaceae; genus Triticum; species Triticum aestivum. Next base: position 685,394,719 of record NC_057813.1, on the reverse strand, counting down.
CCTACGATGACAGGCCGAAACTGTTGGTTCGGTGTTTACTACAGGAACTTACAGTACAACTTATAGACGGTATGGAAATTCCTCGAGTGGGTTCTGCTGGCTTTGGTATGATTTTTTTTTCGAAAAAGGGGTTTGTCCCGGCCTCTGCATCAAGACGATGCATACTGCCATATTATTAATAATGAAAAGGTCCAGCATAGGTCTTGAGGTCTCAAACAGAATGAAAAAAAGCTCACAAAGAGCAAGAAAGCAAAAATAGGATAGCCACAACTAGCATGCAAAACATAAGATAGGAAACTAAACACCTATCCTATTACATGACCGTCATCCAAACCGTTTGAAGATAGCCCGAGCTACCGTCTCCCATCGGATAGATCCAGTAACCAAATGCTCTCTGGCCTCCGTCGCAGTGAGTAGCGACCACATACGGATGAGTGTAGTGGCCCGGAAAATAACCTGCAAGAAATGAAAAAAATGTAGGTAAGGTGCATTCTTATTTAGACAATTCACTGAATGTTCTGCAATCTGATTCAGTAAGCATACTGTAAATGCAGATGGTGATTAAACAACAATCAGCTTCTAATAGAACAATAGAAACTTCATAGCACAACTGATTGCAACGTATTATCGCAAGAAATCGGAGTTGAGTAATCAGGTATCTATCGTAACATCCAACAAGTGAAGTGAATCTAGTTTGCGCAGCTCATTCAGAAACGAGCAAAAGGTTTTCAGATGAGCTGAAGAATACATTTGATGCTGATGCTGTTTGCTGTCACATTCTGAACTTCGACAACAGTTAAGAATGAGTGCACACCTCCTAATATGCTTAAAAAAGGTAGAAATGATAGAAGTATATAAGAATTACATGTTGGGATTTCGCAGCAGGCAAGGTTGGGATTACGGAACCAAAGCAACTGTTGCAGCATGATGACTGACGCCCACGTGGAGTTCTTGGCCTACACAGATATAATTTCGGCATGAACACTTTATCTTTGTCTTCAGAGCCGGCTACAGAATGATTCTACACTTCTGCACCAAATCCTCACTCTACAAGTGCCCACTGGCAGAATATTTTAGTTTCAGTATGCAGTACTACTAGCATTTACTCTGTTCTCGATACATCTTCTATATCTAAAACAGTCCTTTCCACCCCTCGCCGTCGCCTTACGCCCGCAACACAAACAGAGCATGACGAATTAAATCGCAGCTTTGCTCGATTCAGACACGGCTTACAACAGCCATGTTTGCCCGCTGTGGTGTTTTCTTTTATCCATAACACATCTCGGAATGGCAACACGCAGTGGCGGAGCTAGCCGAAGATCATTGGGGGGGCGAAACAAAAATCTTCAGTGTTTGGGGGGGGGGGGGGGGGGGCAAATGCTAAAAAAGTCTAATCTAAAACTCCCTAAATAATTTTTCTTCAGGAATTGATCAAAGGCTGGAGGGGCAGCGGGCCCCCTGGCCCCAACATAGCTCCGTCATTGGCAACACGTGATTAATTGCTTCCCAGTGGATCGGCAGCGTCACAAGGATGACCCCCAGTTCAAAATCTTGGAATCGTCAACCGTCAGGCTACCAACACAAACTGGCCATCAGCTTGCTCAGATTTACCTAAAACTACAAAGCAATCTCAAAAAAGAAAAAATGGCAACAATCTAGGGAAAGTTTAGAAGCAAAAAGGAATTCCGTCGCCGGGACTTGAACCCGGGTCTCTCGGGTGAGAGCCGAGTATCCTAACCACCTAGACTACGACGGAATCGTGATGGTGAGAATACTATCTATTTCTGTGGTATGTCTGTTCGTGTACACCACACACAAAACAGCACAAACGATAGAACTGAATCGCAGCTTTGCCTTATTCAGACTTGGCTATAAAACATCAACAAACCGGGAACAAACTATATTTGGTCTATTTGATCCATTACATATTTGAAATCCGCCAAGCACGCGAACACATGGATTGTTCCAAATTCAGACAAAGTGGACTCTGAGAATCCAAGCCAACATGATGTGTTGGTCTTCGGCAAAATTCCAGCAATCTGCTTGCCTCATTGAGATGAGCAACCATACCGTATATGCAGGTATGCAACTGATAAAATATTCAAATACCACCATGACCAAGTCATCAGCTCATCATTCGTCAAGTTTATCTGCATGGCTTTTGCTTTCACTGCAGAAAGATATCTCAAACTGCCTGCTGCTAACACAACATCGTGCGGCCTTAAAACTACTGAAGAAATGAATGTGATTTGTTGTGTGGACTTCCAGAAAGATATTCAAACAAATCACGACAAAACTAATTATGTGACAAGCACTTTGTTGCTAACTACAGAAAGGTATAAAAAAAAAAACTTTTACAGTACGAATTCTCAACAATGCATAAATTATTTGACAACTTTTATATACCCAACCAAATGACCAGAAAACTAATTAGGTCTTCAGTCCAGACCATACCCCCCTGAGAAATTAATCAAGCATCTTTTGATTATCTCAAAAAAACTCCACTTGAATGTGCACATTATGTAAACTTGATGAATTTTATTTCTTACTTTTCTTCGTAACAATGTGGATTGAATGTTGTAAGGATTGAAAACCTTAAAGTGTAAATTATATACTAAATAAGTTGTCTTCCATCTCAAATCGAGCAAAAGATCATTGGAAATTCATATTAGAAGTTGAAAAGGAACAAATTTAACATGAGAAAGTATCTAAATACAATTTGAATATTATAATCCTGTATGTCTCGATTCTCACATGAAATTCTTCTGCAGCACTTAGACCATAATGATTGCTCTCATTTCCAAAAATGATCTCTCTAAATGGTGATGCTTTGTAGCACGATGTCATCAAAAAGGGCTTGAGTTAGGAGGGGAACTCCATACCGTATTAACAATCGGCTTAGAAACTGAGAATGCTCTTTACAAATTTGTGAAATCGTTTATTTTCAGCAACCGGAGGCGGCCAGGGAAGAGTACATCCGCACCATAGTTGGGTCCGTCTGCCGGAGCATTAGCAGATTGGCGGCAGGGTGGTTCTTCTGAAGCGGGTGGAGTAATATAAGCAAATGAATAACAAAATTTTAATGACTATGCTCATCCTATGATAAGATCTGAATCAATTAGAAAGCCATAATTCGAAAGCTCAACGGACCAACATGTTCAAAGTGAACATAATATAATATGGTTATATGGTATCTCGCAAGTCTTTTATAAATGTCAACGGTGCCAGTATTATCCATGAGACATCATTGAGGTCCAAGATACGACTAAGTATACAAATCCGGAGTTGAAAGCATCACAGTGGTGCATTACTAAATGTTATATATTAACAGAATGCATATAAAATAAGAATGATAATCATACTGTTAATAGTCGGTTCTTTAAAAGAAGGATGGAATGACTCAACATACAATCATCTAAGCAATAGGAAACATTTAATAATATATTTACTTTTCGTTAATGCACCAATGGCAATTTACTTTTAATATGCTTATCAATGATAAAAATAAGTAGGTATGGTGGACTCTTATGGCAGAATCGAGGATTTGGCACAAGTAGAATTCATGGCTAGTATACATGAAGACTAGCAAAGGACTAGGAGGCGACCAACTAGAGAGCATGAACATCATAATCATGCATTTTGAACATGTAATCTTTACGTGGTAATATGAATATGATACCACTCCAAAGTTATTAATACCCTCGAGGCCGATTTAAACTTTTCATAACAAGTGTAAACATGTACCATTGAAGCCGGAACATTCAAAGGGAGATAACATGCTAATATACCACATTATGATTCGTTTTGAATGACCATTGATAGTTTAGATGACACATTATAACTTCTAATTGATAAAGACTTAGCATGGGAAAACATAACTTGCCAAACTTCCATTATGTTGGAGACAGGTTGCCGCAAGAAAATAGAGGCACTACTGTGAGGCTTGGTGGCGATGCGGCTGTGAGCCCACATGGTATACTGACTGTGCTGCCGGGCAAGTCGGTGTGCCGCGAGGGATTATTTTGCATTGATTGGAGACAAGGAAGATGTTGGATGGCTTTATTCCAATGGCAAGTGCTCGGGACAGATGCTGGCGAGCCAACTGATTTTTTTCCCTAAAATCAGTCAACGGGTGCCTATCCTTCGTCTTAACTTTATATTAGTATCCAACCAAGTACAAGAAGCACATTTGGTTGAAAAGGTGGAGGTACAAACTCAAGGAAACCTCTATAGTTGTTAAATAAAAAGTAGAACAATCCAATTACTTGTCTCCATCCACCTCATCAATGAGTTGTTATGACATTTATTATTTTCCAACCTCCCATCAAATGTTCATGCATATATATAGTTCCCATCAATTTATGTTCATAGTGATCACATAGCCATAAGCCGATATAGAAAGATACCCATCCAGTGTGCCAACATGTTTCGTCTTTGAGTGAGCTAGTCCTGGTGGATACTACCCAAGACAATTCCCTCATTTTACTTTGTTAAAGTCGTGTTTTTAGGAAATACAAAACCCATATTAGGACACGTGTGCACACTACCACAAACATGTTAATTTGATTTGGGAGACATTAGGAAATGATTAGCTTGAAGGTCATGTTGGTTCAGCAGTACATGTAGTAGCCATCATTACTCTAGATTGCTATGATGTGCTATGGATCATTAGAGAACATATCCAGTGATACTGACCTTTCCCATGCTACACTGCTATAGTGCAATGACAAGCAACAGATTCATATCCGACGAACAAGATTGGTGTGGAAGCATCCCCTAGCTAATGTTTAGGAACCACAGTAAAAAGTGAGATATTGCAAAGGGATGTTCTGGCCCATGGCACATTTACAATATCACTCCTATATTTGGTGCTCTTCTCATACCAGGCCCTTCCCTGTTTTACTTCTTTCTACCAAATTGTTTTCCTCTGGAAACAAGGAAGACGTGGAAGAGCAACCAATCAAGTGCAATGTGCGAAAGAACACCTATAGTTCGAGCTATGCACTTCTGTTAGTCCAAGTTGGTGTTCGTTTCTCCCTTTATTTCTCAATCTTGCCCCTCAATGTCCATGTAACTCAAATCAAGGTGTGCATGATGTGAAATATGGAAGCGTTCCTACTCTCCAAACAGGGAGAGCCGCATGGATTATATTGATTTGGACGAGAGACGTCTCGTGGCATTACATAGCGAGGTCGTTGGAACAACCACAGGAGAAACAATCGGGATAGAGAGAAGAGATAGAAATATAAACATGAAACCGATTCTACCTCTAACTACCCAACTTGTTATACAAGATATCTAGGCGCACACAACGTAACGTGACAATATGATGTTCAACATTCCCCCATAATCAAAACTGAACTAGGTTGAGATTACGACAAAATTCTTCAAAGCTTCTAGTGGGAAATCCATCTGCAAGATGATCCTTGGAAGGAAGGAATCTGATCTCCGGTTCTTTGTTTGCAACTCTTTCCCTGAAAAAGTGAAAGGCTATCTCAATGTGTTTAGTCCTGGCATGAAAAACTGGGTTAGCAGACAAGTAAGATGCACCAAGGTTATCACACTAAAGACAAGGAGTCTGACTTTGTGGCACCCCAAGCTCATTTAGTATATCCTGAACCCAAATGATTTCAGCTGCAACATTTGCCAATGTTTTGTATTCTGTTTCAGTGCTGGACATGGAAACAGTAGCTTGTTTCTATGCAAACCATGAAAATTAATTGGGTCATTGAAAAATGGCAAATCCCCCCGTGGACCTTCTATCATCCACGCAACCAGCCCAATTCGCATCAGAGAAGGTACTGACTCGAGTAGTGGAGGATATGTTTATTTTCAAACCCATGCTTATTGTATTCTTTACATACCTCGGGATACATTTTGCTGTTGTCCAGTGAGCTGTGATAGGTGCATGCAGAAATTGACAAACTTTATTTACTGCAAAGGAAATGAGGCTGAGTAAGAGTTGATACTAAAGTGCACCAACTATACTTCTGTAACTGGTACTATCTTCCTGATTCAGGAGTTCTCCTTCTGTCAAGGAGAGAGGCTCTGAACTGGACAAATGAGTCGGTCAAGGTTTGCAATCTTGCATGCCAACTCTACTCAATAAATGAGTAACATATTTTCCTTGGGATAGAAGGATCCCATGTTCAGTTTTATGTACTTCAATACCTAAGAAGTAATGCAAGTCTCCCAAGTCTTTGAGAGCACGGTCTGACCTAAGATCATTTAACATGGTTGTCACTGCTTCACTAGATGAGCTAGTCAAAATAATGTCTCAACATAGATGAGAACAAAAATTGCAGTGTGAAACTTATTGTAAATAAACAGTGAAGTGTCAGACATTGATGGAACAAAACCAAGTGCTTGCAGTTTCATACTCAACCGAGAGTACTATGCTCTAGGGGTTTGCTTTAGTCCATACAGGGCCTTGTCAAGCTTGCAGACATGGAACAGTGCATTTTTATCCTCAAACCCGGGAGGTTGTTTCATGTACACATGTTCTTTCAAAACACAATGAAGAAATACATTCTCTACGTCTGGCTGTCTGAGACTTTATCCCCTGAAAACAACAATAGAGAGCACACGACGAATAGTAGCGGCTTTGACTGCAGGACTGAAATTGTCATCATAGTAAATGCCATAGCATTGTTTAAAGCCTTTGGAAACTAGTTGGGCTTTGTAACGATCAATAGTACCATCAGAGTTTCTCGTAATTCTGTAAACCCATTTGCAATCAATGAGATTTGTACCTTCTCGGTGAGGAACTAGGTGCCACGTCTTGTTATGTTGCAAAGCAGAGAATTCTTCCTCCATTGCATTTTCCAACGTGTCTCCAAGAGCTGCAGCTAAAGTTTTAGGTTCAGTAGATTCTCCTGTCAAACATGTGAGACCATATTTGGAAATATTTTTATAATTAATTCCGTTGATAACTCCCTTTTGTAACCTGGTACGTGGCAGTGTAGGATTTGTTGCAGGAGGCGGAGCCGAAGAAGATCCATGTGACTGGAGGGAGTCAGCTACGACGGATCCCGAAGGCGATCTAGAAGCGTTGACAATGGCGGATCCCGATGACGCATCGAGGGCCGAACCAGAGGACACAGCCGAGACATTAGGCTGTCGCTCCTTGGGAAAGAGCGGGCCGGCCAGGCCCACGCGTTGGTCGGGTGAGGCCGCATGAGTGGAGGGCCCAGGCTCAGCCGAACGACACGCGGAGCCCTCTGGGTGGATGGTCCAACGCGCACGTAGATGGGTGGAGAAGCCCGGCGGAGGACCAGCTGGCCGCACGGATCCCGCAGTGGCTCGATTCACTACGCCTGGCGCGGCTGTCGCAGGCGCCTGGCTGGATCCCGAGGGCGATCGCACGACGGGAGGCAGCGATCCTGAAGAGGATGCACTAGGGGAGGCCACGCGCATAAAATGTTGCACTATAGCTTCATTTTCAACACGATTTTTAGCAGGATATGCACCGTTTTCTTCTCTAGATATTTTTAAAACAGTAAACTCAGGCACAATTATTTTCTTCCCCACTATCAACACTGGAAAGGTGCGAAGGCAAAGGAAGGATTTATTTTCAAAGGAGGGCTCCGACATTTGGATGAAGGTTGGAAAAGGGAAACTATGTTTCGTCACAAACCACATCACGAGAGATTTAAAATCTACCAGTGGAAACATCGAGCCACTTAACTCCTTTGTGTTGTGCACTATAGCCAAGAAAAACACATTGTTTGGAACGAAACATAAGTTTTCGATTGTTATAGGGGCGAAGGTTGGCCAACAAGTGGAGCATAGTCAGGTTTGACATGCAAAAGACGTTCAGTGGGAGTTTCATTCTTGATAACACGACTAGGCAGAATATCGATAAGATGCACAGCAGTGAGAAACACTACTAGGAAATACCTTATAGGTAGTACCTTAACAATAGCGTGGGGTATAGGGCCACCGCTACTGCTACTTAGCAGTAGCGTTGGGTGTAAACCAGCACTACAGGTAATCCCGTAGCAGTAGCGCTGGTCGCCCGCCCAACACAGTTGCTAAGTGGTCTCGACCTAACCACCGGGGCTACCTGTAGTAGTAGCGCATCCTGGATAAAACACTCTACTGCTAAACTAATAGCAGTAGCGCGGCATCGCGTTAAGGCACTACTGGTCTAATATTCCTGGCTTGTGGGTCCAACTTAGCAGTAGAGTGTGCCGCTAAACCCGTGCTATTGCTATTGCATTTAGCAGTAGCGCTATTCCCTAACACGTGCTGCTGTTAAGCCCATCCTATCTTCTCCGTGCGGCCGCCCCTCACTCACTCACTCTCTCTCTCTCTCTCTCTCTCTCTCTCTCTCTCTCTCTCTCTCTCTCTCTCTCTCCATCCTCTCCCTGCACCGGCCCTCCCCGACCACTGTCGTTACCCGGCCACCGCCTTCGCCCGCCGCAGCCGCCGCTCCTGATCCTCCTCCACCGAGGTAGCTCCTCCCTCCTCCTTCCACCTCCCTCCCTTCTCATCCCTCCACCTCTCGATCCCTCCCTCCTTCCACCTCCCTCTTCCTCCTCCCTCCTGTCTCCTCCCTCCCACCTTCCTCCCTACCTTGTCCATCACTACAAAAAAATACACTTCCGTGATGATACATGTTTGTCACAGTAGGTCACATTTTCTATCATGCATGTACATCCATGACGATTTTATGGCAGAATCAAGATAGTCATACCTGTGCTGTCGTAGAAGTGTTCCATGACATTACCAAAATTATCATCACGGAAGTGTCCACTTCCATGACAAAAATTCGCGCTTCACAGAAGTGCTTTCGTCAAGGGTGACCGACATGTGGCATCCACCGTAATGAAACGCCGTTAAGCTATCGGGGCCGGTTTTGGATCCGGTAACCCGTTAACAGTCCGGACCAATGGGGATTTTCCATGTGTAAAATCATCATTGGCTGGAGGAAACACGTGTCAGCTCCCCGTTGGCACAGGTGTCACTCATCCAATGGGCGAGATGTGCTTATGAAATGTTGACACATGGACCGACCCAAAAGTGGCCCATAAAGTTTAAATGGGCTGGCCCAACTAAAGGCCCACAAGATTTTGTGGTCCATAATGGGCCGGCCCAGCAAAAGGCCCATGAGATTTTGTGGACCATAATTTGCCAGCCCAGCTAAAGGCCCACAAGATTTTGCGGGCCATAATGGGCCGGCCCAGCTAAAGGCCCGCGAGATTTTGCGGACCATAATGGGTCGGCCCAGCTAAAGGCCCACAAGATTTTGCGAACCATAATGGGTCGGCCCAGCTAAAGGCCCACGAGATTTCGCCAACCATAATGGGCCGGCCCAGCTGAAGGCCCAAAAGATTTTGATGACACTAGTAGGCCGGCCTATTAATAGGCTGCCATGTTTTGGGCCAAATGTCGGCTCATATTTGATCCGGTCCATTAACAGCCTGCCACGTTCTGGGCCTAATAGAGGCCCATATGAGATCTAGCCCGTTAAAAGCCTACCATGTTCTGGGCCAAATTACGGCCCAGATCAGGTCCGGCCCTTTGAGAGGCTTTGGGCTAAATTATGGTCCATATCAGATTCGGCCCGTCAACTAGACGCTATGCTTTTGGGCCCACTTGATAAAGGCCCATTTAGTAATTCGTCCTGGTATTAGTTTCGGCCTGTTAAAGGCCCGTTTAACATTTCGGCCCTATATATATTTCGGCCTGTTAAAAGCCCGTCATATAGTTGGGCCTAACTACGACCCCGTTTGCATCCGGCCTGCTCACATCTGATAATCTGATTGGGCCAAACAAGGACCGAGACATTTTTGGCCTTTTATAAGCCCGTGATTTGATTGGCACAATCATGGGTCGGGGTCTATTTCGTCCTGCTGCCGGCCCGTGAGTTGTTCGGCACGTTTCAGGCCCAACCTACTTTTCAGCCTACTAAAAGCCCATTGAGTTTTCTTGGGAAAATAGGGCCGGCAGTTTACTCGGCCTATTAAAGGCCTGAATCTACTAGTGGGCCAGTTTACATTTAGGCCTGCTAACGGACCAAGATGACGGGTGATGTCTACTACACAACCTTCTTCTTGTAGACGTTGTTGGGCCTCCAAGCAAATTTCCCTCAAGTGGATGACCTAAGGATTATCAATCCGTGGGAGGCATATGATGAAGATGGTCTCTCTCAAGCAACCCTGCAAGCAAATAACAAAGATTCTCTTGTGTCCCCAACATACTCAATACAATGGTAAATTGTATAGGTGCACTAGTTCGGCGAAGAGATGGTGATACAAGTGCAATATGGATGGTAGATATAGGTATTTCTAATCTGAAAATATAAAAACAGCAAGGTAACAAATGATAAAAGTGAGCGTAAACAGTATTGCCATGCTAGGAAACAAGGCCTAGGGTTCATACTTTCACTAGTGCAAGTTCTCTCAACAATAATAACATAATTGGATCATATAACTATCCCTCAACATGCAACAAAGAGTCACTCCAAAGTCAGTAATAGCGGAGAACAAACGAAGAGATTATTGTAGGGTACGAAACCACCTCAAAGTTATCCTTTCTGATCGATCTATTCAAGAGTCCGTAGTAAAATAACACGAAGTTATTCTTTCCGTTCGATCTATCATAGAGTTCGTACTAGAATAACACCTTAAGACACAAATCAACCAAAACCCTAATGTCACCTAGATACTCCAATGTCACCTCAAGTATCCGTGGGCATGATTATACGATATGCATCACACAATCTCAGATTCATCTATTCAACAACCACATAGAACTTCAAAGAGTGCCCCAAAGTTTCTAACGGAGAGTCAAGACGAAAACGTGTGCCAACCCCTATGCATAAGTTCATTGAACCCGCAAGTTGATCACCAAAATATACATCAAGTAGATCACGTGAATATCCCATTGTCACCACAGATAAGCATGGCAAGACATACATCAAGTGTTCTCAAATCCTTAAAGACTCAATCCGATAAGATAACTTCAAAGGGAAAACTCAATTCATCACAAGAGAGTAGAGGGGGAGAAACATCATAAGATCCAACTATAGTAGCAAAGCTCGCGATACATCAAGATCGTATCACCTCAAGAACACGGGAGAGAGAGATCAAACACATAGCTACTGGTACATACCCTCATCCCCGAGGGTAAACTACTCCCTCCTCGTCATGGAGAGTGCCGGGATGATGAAGATGGCCACCGGTGATGGATTCCCCCTCCGACAGGGTGCCGGAACAGGCTCCCGAGAGGTTTTTGGTGGCTACAGAGGCTTGTGTTCCCCGATGTTTTAAGGCACGCGTCGGTGTTGCCAGCACCGGGCATGTGTAGATGGACGAAGACGAGGTTGACGAAGCGCCGCACCAGGCTTGGCAGGCCCGGGGACACGTCGTGGACGAAGGCACGCGGCAGTTGCCAGCACCGGGCATGTGTAGACTAAGACCTGCAGGAGTTGTACGCCATGTCGAAGAAGTCGAAGAGGCCATCAGAGAAGGACTCGACGACAGTTGCGGCGCTAATCGGCGCGGGGCCAATGTCACCCGTGGTTGTCGGAGTAGATGAAGCCGTCGGGGTATATGACGGCGACGCTGGCGATGGGCTGGTACTGGACGAAGACGAAGGGAGTGAACGGGCGGCTGCGGCGGCGACGGTCGAAGAAGAGCGGAGGCGACTAAGTTAGGAGTGCGGCGGCGATGCTTGAAGTAGGCGAAGAACCCTGACAGCGTGACAAAGACCGGCGCGGACGGTGGCGTTCCCGCGCCAAGGGAGACGGCGTGACGCATACCACAGGAAGTCGACGCGCGGGGATGGCGAAGTGGACTGCAGGCCGCGGCACTATGGCCCGAAGGGGCGACACAGCGGTGGCCGGCAGGTCGGGGCGACGGCGGGGACCGCGGTCCGCGGTGCTACGACCTGAAGGGGCGGTGCAGCGGCGGAGCGCGGGTCGGTGCAACCGTGGGGACGGCCTTGGGGCAGCGGCTGGGACCGTGTATCGCGGTACTACGGCCTATAGGGGCGATGCAACGGTGACGCGCGAGTCCATGCAGCCGCGAGGAGAACCACATGGCGGTGGCGCTGCGGCCCGACGGGGCAACGCAACGGCAACCCGTTGCTCGATCGGTGGAGGGGCGCGCTGAACTCGGGGACGATCTTCACGGGACCTACGAAGGCGCATGTAACCGACAGACCAGTTCGTCGCGCGACGTAGATGAGGCGGATCGCGGCGGCGAGCGGGTGATAAAGCCGATCGCACGCGAGGTCGGGGATGCCGCTCGGTGGAGGCGCGGTGGCGGCGGTGTCCGAGACGAGGCCGGCGATGACGGACAGCGTGGGACATCGTGCGGACGAGCTTTTCAGCACCGGCACCCGGGCCACCAAAGCAGCGTCGGCGCCCGGGCAGCGAGGCCCGAGCGACCAATGTAGCAGCGGCGCCCAAGCTCAAGGCAGCCGACGGGCTTGACGCGGCTGGGGATAATGCCGGCAAGGCAACCCGCAGGGCCGCCGTGCAGACGCGGTGGAGGCGGGTGGCGTGGATCAATTGGCGGGCCGACGCGGGAGCTGCGGCTATGATTGGTCGCTCCATGGCGCGAGGCCACCGAGTGTAGGCGATGCAGGTGTCCTGGTCAGAGCAGGGCGGTGACGGCCGGCGCAGGGCGACGGGAGGGCCAACGCTCGGACGACGGCCTTGAGGGCTGCCTGTCGCGCGAGGCCGCCGGGTCGATGAAGTAGCCGGCCGGTCGCGCCGGTGTCAGAGTAGAGGCGCGGGGTGTTGACGGCGGCTGCAGGCGACACAAATCAATCAAGCATAGATCGGAAAATCAAAACGACCGGCGAGAGAGCGAAAAAACCCGGAGCAAGGGCTCAGGAAAAAGACTCTCTAGGGCAACCGGCCAACACGGCCGCCGGACGAATCCTAGGTACGGGCGTTGCGGCCCCCGACGGCGGTCATGGAGGCCGATCGTCCCGGGGGCGGCGCGCGGGTGCGGAAGCGGCGACGACTAGGGTTTAGGATCGAGATAAGGCCGATACCATGTTAGAAGGAAGAGAGAGAATTTGGTGGAATAGTTGTTGTATTGCTTGAGCCTCGTGGGCATATATATATATATATATATATATATATATATATATATATATATATATATATATATATATATATATATATTATTCTGTTACCCATCGCCCCTTATAGAGGCCCGACCCATTTTGCACGCCCGAAACAAACCCACTTCCCAGCTCCTCCCCTGCTTCGACCCAACGCAGCGCCGCCCCCTGCTTCCACCAGCCGCCGGCTCCGCCCCTGCTTCCACCTGACGCGGCGCCGCCCCCTGCTTCTACGAGCCGCCGACTCCGCCCCCAACTTCCTCTCGACGCGGCTCCGCCCCCCTTGCTTCTATTCGCCGCCGCGCCGCCCCTTGCTTCCACTCGCCGCCGGCGCCACCCCCTGCCTCCACCCGCCGCCGGCGCCTCGCCCTGCCTCCACCCGCCGCCGGCGATGCCTCCTGCCTCCACACGCCACAGGCGCCGCTGCCTGCTTCCAACCCCCGCCGGCGAGGGCCACCCCAGCGCCACCAATCAGCGCAACCAGCCTTCTCAACCGCCATCTTGGCGAACTGCCACCCCAGTTCGGGCGTAGTAAGTACCTTAGTACGAGTTAAAAACGGTGGTCCGTTCGGAATAAAATAAATGACAGAAATTCAAATTGTAAAGTTCAAGCAAAAAAAGAAGGGACATTCACATTTGTGCCCCTAACTCGAACCCACTACTCAAAATTACCCCTAACTTTTTGATGTGCTCAAATTTGCCCCTAAAAAGAATTTTAAGTCACAGGAATGCCCTTCCAGCTGGTCAAGGTTGTTTGAGCAAAGCTTTGAAAATTCGTAACAAATTCATATGAACTTAGACGAATGCAAAATAAGATATCAAAATGCTCATAAAAACCTATATGCACATGTCATTTACGTTCATGACAAAAGCACTCTTTAAAGCTTTTTAGGGTTTATAACATTAAAAAAATTAGGGTGAATTCAAATAAATGCACATGTAGGTGAGGAACATAAATGACATGCGCGTATAGGTGATGTTTTTATAAACATTTTGATATCATATTTGCATTTTTCTGACTTCGTATGAACTTGTTATGAATTTTCAAAGTTTTGGTCAAACAACTTTGACCTGATGGAAGGGCATTCCCGTGACTTCAAATGCTTTTTAGGGGTAAATTTGAGCACACCAAAAATTTAGGAGTAAATCTGAGAGCGGGCGCAAATTAGGAGCATAAATGTAAATGTCCCAAAGAAACCCATGAAAAATCCTTCTTAGTAAGTACCTCAGTACAAGTCGTAAAATGAGAGAAGTTCAGAACATCGTTGTCAAAAAAATGTTGAGTTCAAAAAAACACATTTTCTTTTTGAATAAAATATCATTCAGTTCGATGATACAAACCATACAAGTACAGGGGCGACGATACAGTAAACCGTTGAAAACTTACGAGAAAAATATTACCCAAAAAACAGAGCAAAGTCTAGTTAGTGAAAACACGTTTAGTACAAACCAATGCAAGCATCAGTACACGTACCTTTTTTGTAACCATTCAAAATTACTCTACAAAAAATAGCTCAGTACAAACATACACATATATCAGTACGACTACTTTGTTTTTTTAGACGAGAAAACAGCAGGATCCGTCATGCCGTATTCTAAATTACTCTTAAACGGTTGCGAAGTAGAGAGAACGTTCAACATGACCAAGTTTCACATTTTCGATAGCTATCCAATGGTATATTATTTGCCATATTTCGGCAAACTTTTTAAAAAAAATCATGTTCAAAATCAAATTTAACCGTATTCGAATTTGTTTTTAAATCGTAAGGAATTAGAAAAACATTTCTATACGAAAAAGTTGCACATTTTCCATAGCTTTCCAACGCCGTATAATTTGTGTCAATCGAACAAACCGTTTGCAAAAAATCGCGAAAATACGTTTCGCCTAGAATTTCATCGTTTTTCAAATTACTTTTAAATCATATAGAATTAGAAAAAACAATAAATATATGGAAGATGCGTATTTTCACCAGCTTTCCAATGCCATCTTATTTGCTCCATTCCGACAAACGGTTTGAAAATTGAGTCCAAAATACGATTCACGTTTTCGGTTTTGAAAAAAATGGTTTTTTCAAAACTGCTCTTAAACCATAATGATTTTGTAAAAGCGTTCAATATACTTGAAATATGGTTGTCAAGAGCTTTCCAACGATATATTACACGCCCCGTTCTGACAAAAAAATTACAAAAAGTTTTTGAACTAAAGAAGACGGTCTGTTAAACACAACTGAAAGCATCAGTTCAACCACTTCAAAAACATCAGTACAACCACCTGAAACCGTCAGTTCTAAAAAGGGTAACATAATAATATTCTGTTATGCGTAACAGAATAGCCCACATGGTTTACCGACTGTGCTGCCAGGCAAGTCGGAGTGCCGTGAGGGATTTTTGTTGCATTGATTGGAGAAAAGGAAGATGTTGTGTGGCTTCATTCCAATGGCTAAGCGCTCGGGTCAGACGGTTGGCAAATTGATTGGCACCTAGCACTCGCCTTAACATCATACTAGGTTAATGATGGCGCGCGTTGTCGCACCCGTTTATTTTAACAATAAATTAATATTAAATTTTGCACATATATGGTCATACAAAACATGAAAGTTAAATATCACAGTCTTCTATATCAATGTGAGGAGTCAGAAAATATTGATACCAATTTGTGCAAGAGCATCATACGTCCAGCTAGTGATAGTACATGAAGGTTTTCAAAATGTGGGAAGGATTATCTCATGCAGAGCAAGAAGCACCTTGATATTTCTAACATGTGCAATTTTTTTCTTCCAGGAAGACAAGCATTCTTTCGTTCCTAGAAAGCTATCTCTAGCACAAATATGGAATATGATAGCATCCATTTAATATAATCTGAACAATTACAATTACCATGTTTCAAGTGTAAAAGCATAGAGACAGATAGCATACATTTCCAAACAGGAAGCACACCAACTGCATTCCAAGTGGAGATCTGGCACATGTAGAGAACCTAAAACCGAGCTCTAAAATATCCAAAAAAATGATTTCCAATAATCTACATATTCAGGAAAGGAAATGGTTTCAAAAATTCATAATAGGTAGATCGTTTGGCTAGCAATACATTTATCTGACATTATACGCACACTATGTTTGCAGTCAACACTCATTGGTAACTGTGTACTACAAACGACAAACACCATGGATATCATCAATTTAGAGATATTAACTAGTTGTGCAAGTAAGAAAGTTTGCATTTGCTTTCATTCAAATACATACATAGTTGTGTGTAAAAATAGTATGACCTGAAGTATTAGAAGAATGCCTAACATGTGGCCTGTGAAATGTCAGATTGACACTCATCCCATAAAAAATAAATGCATTGTAAAGTCACTAAGCACCTTCCATGAAAAATTTAAATTTATAGCATTGAAAATTCACAACCTCTTCATCTGGATGGCAATCTAAGCACCTTACTTTGAAACACGGGTTATATCTAATACATTGCAAGTATACATGGAGTTAATCAAATGGGAAAGGAACATGCATAGCCAGCCCAATGGGTTCTTATTAAACTTTAGGAAAAATTGATGCGTATGCCTTATTATATTAGTTTATATATCCAAATAATGTGTATCCAATATATATGGTGGTTCCACTGCAATAATATGTACAACACAAAATGAGGTGTAAAGAACACATGGTGCTTCCATGGAAATAATTCTGTACCATGAGATGTGAAAACATGATTACATATTAGCTATTAAAACAATAAATAATTAAATATCAAGAATAAATATTTTTACAGAATTTTTGGTGAGTCTGAACTCACGTCTCTCAACAAGGAGCAGGCTCCACTAGTATAAAACAGGGCTTTGGTTCGGCTAGAAAAGAGCATTAATCCCGGTTGCATTACGAACCAGGACTAGTGTGAGTATTAGTCCCAGTTCGAGCGGCTAGGGCACTGTACAGGCATTAGTCCTGGTTCAAATGGGACCTTTAGTCCCGGTTGGTGCCACGAACCGGGACTAAAGGGTGTGATGCCCATTAGTACCGGTTCGTGGCATCAACTGGTACTAAAGGTTAGACCTTTAGTACCGGTTCGTGCCACCAACCGGTACTAATGGGGTTTGAGGCATTAGTACCGGTTCGTGACACGAACCGGTACTAAAGGTCCCATTTCCAAACTCTACCCCCCCCCCACACACACACACACCCCTCGGTGGATCGCTTTTTCAGTTATGTAAAAAGCAAAAGAAAATGATAAAAACTTCAAAAATTAAAATCCTTCCAGATGTAGTTATGTTACTTCATGTACTAGTTAGGAAAATTTAAAAACTTAAAGTTGGACATGTTTCGCAAAAAGTGTAGGGAAAATATAAAACAGCTATAACTTTTGCATACGATGTCAGAAAAAAAAAGTATAATATATCAAAATGTTCAGCACGAAAATCCGCATTTAATTTTGACAGCCTATGGCCTGTTTGCAAATTTTTAGAATCCTCAAATTCTAAAAGGAAAAAAAGTTATGCTCAAAATTCAATTTTTTTTAATTTTGGTTAAACCAGGTCAAACTTTGGTCAAACTACTTAATCAAAAAGTATTAGTGTTACTAAATAATTATCCAATAATATTAGTGTTACTAAATAATTATTACAATTTTTTAGAATTTTGGTCAAATCTGGTCAAACTGTGGTCAAATCTGGTCAAACTACTTATTCAAGAAATATTAATGTTACTACATAATTATTCAAGAATATTAGTGTTACTAAATAATTACTTCAATTTTTTGAATTTTGGTCAAATTTGGTCAAACTACTTATCAAAGAAATATTAGTGTTACTAAATAATTATTGTTGGACGCGACTAACCACCAGCCAACTGGTGGTTAGCCACAAATCCGCACGAACGTACACATTCGTCCCTCCCCGCGCGTGACCCACTTCGGCAGCTCCACCCATGATCCAGACTTCTCTCGTGAGGCCCACCTCCCCCCTCCTGCGTCCCTCCCCGTGCAACGCATCGAGGCCCAAGACAGTTAACACAGCCCATTTGGCCCACCTCCCCCTCCTGCACGTGACTTACCAACCCAAAACCTAGTTTCTTACCTCCATCGCAAGAAACAGCCACCTGCCCCGATCAGTTCTCTCCTCTCTCCCCGACGCGCCTCCATCGCCGGCAACCTCGGCCCCAGATCTGATCCACCAAAAAAAGGAAACCACGAAAAAACACCACCAAAAACACAAGGATTTGAGGGAGGGCCCCGGTTTACCACAAGAACATCATAGGGGTTACATCAATTCGTGTCAATTTCATCATAATCAGGCCGAAAAGAAAGGAGGCAAGTGATTCAACCTCTATACACATGCTGCATTTGCATTTCATACAAATAAAATCATGGGGAAAAAACAACAAGAACTAAAGAATGCAAAAAAGGTAGTACTTTTACTACATGTGTGTAATTCCTCGGTTGAAATTGAGTTACCACTCAAATTCAGTCAGGTTACCAACAAAAAGATTGACTAAATTTCATCTTTTACAGGCAAAAAGTTGGTAAAATGGGACCATGTTCGTACTTACAGATTACATCATTGAGTTACCAACATAAACACATATAGGTTATCATCATCAACCTACCAAGCTATCTTTTTTGGAGCATGTTAGAAAATACATGTATGAATTTTCTCATTAAAACTGACATACCATCTCGATTGAATATAGATTACCAGAGTGTGTGCATTGAGTAATCAGCATCCTGGAAGACTTATTCAACATAAAAAAAGATCCTTTTCTTCCTTTATATATTGAACACACCCATGTCAGAACAAGTTATCATGCTAATTCATTATAAATTACCAGGAAAACTCAGAACCAAAGGTGCTAAAAACACTACAAGAATAACATGTGTTGATTTACATTGTTGCCACCATTCTTTTTTGATAAAAATGATGTTCATGAAATGAGGTTGATAGAAACTGTCGCTGTCATACTCCCATATGCTGGTTACTGCCAAAACGATACCTGTTATAAAAAAGAAGTAATCAGTGCAGTAAAAAGGAAAAAATATAGTTGTTGTGAAAAAATAATCAAGATTGCTTGTAATTGTGGAAAATTAATGGGTGCAATCATATGTGCTACCAGGTGCTGCAACACAAGAAAATGGCGCATGACAACGGGGGTAATGTGGATGTCATGATGAGTGGTGTGGGGACAAACCAACAGTGTGAATATGCACACACGGCAAGCTTTGGTTCCGCCAAAACAGATGAAGGTAAAACATTTACCATGCTAGCACATTTTTGTACACAAACTTGTTACCATCTTAATTGAATTGCAACTATCACCCCTGTGTTATTTACAACTATCACATTCACCATGAAACAGTTCACAAATCACATAGCTTGATGCACACAGGTTACCATGAATTTAGGTACAGTTACCACACTTACTGCATACGAATTATCATGCAATATGTATTGCAATTGGAATTACATGCTTTCACTTTACAAGTTACCACTAGTTTTGGCATGCGGAAAATATAACACAAAATAACAACTTTCAAAAACATTACAGGTGCTACATCTAGAAGCAACCCGATGGTTCGAGAAACAAGCAAAGAACCGACTACTAGCAGCATAGGGGGGAGAGAAAGCTTCTTTGATCATTCAGTCAGCGAGCCAGCGAGTCCAGAAACAGGGGGAGAGAATGCTGAACAGGGAGACAAAAATACCGAGGCATACTCCACATCGAAACCTCCTGATGAAACGATGAAGTTTGATACTTTTGAGGAAGCTTATGAACACTACAGGCAACAGAGACATGGGTTTGGAATGAGACTGGAATACAGAAAAACAATCAAAGACAATACTGCAAGCAGAGTCCTCTTGGTTTGTGGGAAATACGGCAAGCCAAAAAACAAACAAGGAAGAGATAGAGGATGTGCAGGACCCAAAAGGCATCGTGAAGAAGAGGAAAAGAGGGAAGGTTGTGAGGTCGGGATGTCTGGCCCACCTTTACATCACCCACACGGATGCGTGGTGGAGAGTCAAACGCTTCAACGACAACCACAACCACCCTCTAATAAGAAAGCCGTCCTTGAAAAAGTTCCTATCATCACATAGGAACATTCCAAAAGATGAGCAGGACTTCTTGAAGATATTGCACGGATGCAACATAGAGACAGCAAGACAGATGCAACTAATGGAATGGTTCTACGGGAATCCTAAAGATGTACCATACACAACAAAGGACATCGCAAACCAGCAAGCTAAATTCCGGATGGAGTACCGCCATGCTGATGTGGGAAGCACAATCTCGTACTTCCAAGATATGAAGGCACAAGATCCAGATTTCTATTGGAGAATAAAGCTTGATGATGAGGACAGAGTGGAAAATTTATTCTGGATAGATGATGCGTCGCGCAAGGCATATGCTAGATACAATGATGTCATCTCATTTGACACAACATACATGACAAACATGTACAAAATGCCCTGTGCACCCTTCATTGGCATTAATAACCATGGGCAGTCAATCCAATTTGGTTGTGGGTTTGTTCGAAACGAACTATCTGGTAACTTTGTGTGGCTGTTTAATGCATTCTTGCATGCAATGGGTGGAATTGTGCCAAAGAACATAATAACAGATCAAGATTTTGCAATGAGGAGTGCTATTGATGAGGTGTTCATCGGGATAGTACACAGGAATTGCCGCTGGCATATAATGAAAAAAGCACAAGAGAAGCTTGGGAAGCTGATGGCTGACAATGACCCACTAAACAATGCATTCAAGGATTGTGTTGACAACAGCCTGACTGGTATTTTACTTCCCACCCCTCACTAGCTTAAAACACAGAAAAATGGGCACATAGAAAATGGGTTTAGATGCATGATAACAACAGTTACCATCTAACAAAGTGACAAGTTACCAAAGGATTATAACAAAATTACCTACATTAGTTGCTTTCTGTACTACCCCTATAATGTCCATGTTTGATGTACACATTTCAGTTGTTCACCCAACTAGTTACAACAAAACTTTTCAATCACCAGCTAGTGCTGATTGATATGAGTATCTTTTTGTTGCTAATTAAAAATGTTGCTTGTACTACACACACAGAGTGGTATTCGCTTTGGAAAGAAAAACTTATCCTGTCTGCAAAGTACTTACCATGATCCTTCAACTAAAGTAACCATGTGTGTGTGACATAATTATCAACAGCATTGGTGTTCCTAGTTACCAGATATGTTTGAACAGATGTTAGCATCCTCCAATACTTGATGTTACCATGTTTATATTATGAATGCAGTTGAGGAGTTTGAGCACAAGTGGTGGGTGATGATGGAACCATATGGCCAAACTGACAACGAGCATTTTCAATGGCTGTGGGAGAACAGGAAGTGTTGGGTCCCGGTATACTATATGCACGATTTTTTTCCGTTCTTGCAGACCACGGCAAGAGGCGAGGGATTTAACTCTGTGCTCAAGAAGTATGTCAACCCAAACAACTCACTGGTCGAATTCGCACAACAGTACACTGCGATACAGGATAAGGTGATGGCTAGCATGTCAAAAGAGCAGTTGGAAACAGTGTACAAAGAAACTGAAATGTACTCTATGAACCCGCTGGAGATGCAGGTGCGGGGGCTATACACACATAACTTGTTTTGCAAGTTCCAGGTGGAGATGAAGGTGAAATCAGCATACAGATGCGACGCATTGGATGATGGTACTTTCAAGGTCATCTCAGTGCGGGGGATAATACCAAAATATGGAGACATGGACTACCATGTGCAAGCAAACATGGTTGAAGAGACATACTCGTGTAGTTGCTGCAAGTTTGATCATGACGGGCTACTGTGCGCGCACGTACTACGAGTTATGGACCAAATTGGGGTATACGAGATACCTGAAAAGTACATCCTAAAGAGGTGGACCTGGAATCCAAAGGAGGATCTTATTCAACCTGATTTCGAACAACCGAAAGTTAAGAAGTCGATGCCAGAGGAGGGGAAAAGCGTCATGCGATACACGTCAATTCTTAAAGAATTTAAGGCATCGGCCAAAGACGCTTGCCTAACAGATGACGGGACCAGATTGGCAAGAAAACACCTGTATAATTTCAAGGAGGAGCTTGAAATACTGAAGAACAATCAACTTTAAAAAGCAAGAAAGGAAAAGGAAGAAGCAAAAGGATCGTTTCAAGGACAGCCGGATCCCTGCTCGATACCTGTGGGGCGGATGAATGAAGACAACCCTGTCACACATCACCAAAACGCCCCCGATGCAAGACGTCAGGGAACCCAGCCACACAGCAAACAAGTGCCACTAATGTGAATCGACAGGAGAACACCGCCACACAACAAGAAAGTGCTACTAATGTGCAGGGACAGGGTAACCCTGCCACACAGCAAGAAAGTGTGAGGGTGACGATACATGCTAGAAAAAACAATCATGCTTTTGTCATCCAGCCCCCACATCCTGATGCAGCTCCGTCCTCAAACACAAAGTTGATACTAGACCCTCCCAAGACTACAACGAAGGGGCAGCCAAAGTCAAAAAGAAAGCAATCAGGTTTTGAGATTGCAAAACCAAAGACAAAAAGGAAATGTGGTGTGTGCGGTAGTCTGGAACATGACAAACGCACATGCAAATCTCCCCTAGCAAGATAAATGAAGAAGGTGCTATTAAAATGGAAGATGGTGGCTGCATTTTTTCATGGACCATAATGTGCAAGCTACAAGCCCCATAACATTCCAGTTATCAGCATTGTATCGTAGATTTTATCATGGCTTTGTAATGCAAACAAGTGTATCTCTATAATTTAAGCAAGCTATCAGTACCCTGTTATGCCAGTTACCAACAAATGTTTGATGGGATTGACATGGATTTGTAAATCCAAAATTTTTATATCTTAACCAAGCTATCAGTACACTATTATGCCAGTTACCAGCAATGTATGATGGAATTGACATGGATTTGTAAAAGCCAATATTTTTATATCTACATTTTTTTGAAGGCTACCAGCACTGCATTGCATTGCTTGTGAACAAAAAATTAGTCCTGCTTGCACTTCTAAAAATTGCTTATGAACTAATTATAATGACAGTAGTGAATTATATCATATAGTCAGTGACTTTGGACTGTGTATACTATAGTAAAACAGCATGTCAACACTTTGCTCCATGACATTGTCATGACAGATTCATATAAAAAAGTTATCATCACAGTTTGGTAGAAGTTATCACATGGTAGTAAAAAAATATCACCTCATCACCCGCTGCCGAACAGATGATAGCGCCACTGTTTGCACTTGTTTTGATAATGATCTAACCACCTCAATGTCATAATTTTCCGGAGAGCTGGAATTTGCTCATGAGTTAAGGCTGGAACATTTTTGCCATCCCACACCTGAAGGTACGTGCAGGCGAAAAATCCACAATCAATGCTGAAACATTTGTGATGAAAAAAACAACACAAAATCAGTTTAATTGAAGTTTCGGACTGGGTCAATAAACAGGGATGAGAAACATGTAGTGGGATGTTAAAAAGAGAGTGAATAATCCACAACTAACCCATTATCCTGTTTCAACACATCAATGTACACAAGTTCATAGTCCTCGATCTGCTTATGCGAGTCCTTGTAATTTATCAACCAGGCCTTCTTTATTGCGTTCATGTATCTTGTCGCATGCTCTAGAAAAGAAGGACTATCTTGGTCACGCAATGAATCTAGAACTTCAAACCGCTTCGCCCTAAGATTTAGTGACAACACATACCAATGCCCGTCATCTGGACCGCGGCCCAACTTTTGCAAAGCAGGGAATAGCAACTGCAAAAAATTAAAAGGCAGTAAGCATAGAAGGAGTTGGAAAAGAAACAAAATTACCAAGATAACAAATGGTCATGAAATTCACATGGGAGGCAACTACAAAAAGAAGTTATCAGGGCAGAAAGGTCAAAGTTGCTAGTGTGCATGAAACAGATTATCATGACATGAAGAACAAACAATATCCGCAAATAACAGGAAGTTACATGATATTAACAGGAAGTTGCCAAGACAATAACTGTATAGTTACCAGATCCAGCGAACATAACATACCTGATCCTGGTGACTAAGAATGTAAAACTTGTCCCGTCGAAAATACTTCAGTAAACACTTGGATTTGAAGTCTCCTATCAACAGATACACAGAGAGAACCCAAGGGAAGATGAGCCTGTTTGGCGTTTCCTTATACTGGAGAACGCGAACATGTAACTCGGCAATGCTGGTTGATAGTTGCCCAACTCCCTTCACACAATTGGCAAGCTCACCGAGGGTGACCCACCTACCATCAATGTCGATGACCCTAACACTACAAAAAACAAAAAAAATAAAAGATTTAAAAATACATTTCAAAAAATGGCGCACATATAATGATTTGTGTTAAAAAAGATGAGAAAAAGGATGGGAACATACTCTTTAATCTTAGAGTTAGAATCAGTAGTATGCTTGATAACTTCATTGTAAACATACTCTTCCTCCTCGCTCGGTGTGAGGGTGGAAAAAGGCGGGAGCAGGTATTTGGACGGGTGAGTGACCCTAACTTTCCGAATAAAGTATTTAGGGGTTGAACTGCGTACTAAATACTCTGTGCGAGGTGGTAACTCTGGTGTAACAAATGTTGGACTTTCAGGGTTGTCTGGTAGAAACAGAAAAAATAGAAAACCATGAATTATCATCAGATGGGATAAATAATTATCAAGTGATGGGTCAAAACATATCAACTGTCACATGTTTTGATTATCAAGTGGTGGTCCATAATTGAAAAACAAAGAAAGTGGTTTGTGCAAGGGTTGCAATGTTCATGGAGCAGAAAAAAATCACCTATTTGAACATTAGATTTCCCTTTTAATGCTGGATTGCCATGTTCAAATTCTTCCCACCACATGAGAACCTCATCATCGTCAATCTCAACATCATACACTTGCACACGACCAACTTCCGGTGTTACTTAAATAAAAAAAGAGCGATGAGGACATGCACAGTAGTGATAAACAACATAAATTGTTGCAAAAAAACAAGTATTAAAAATTGAGACAAGATACAAAAAGTTATCAGGAACACAATATAGAAGATACCAGGTAATACGAATGTGGATTACCAGCACACATGTATGGGCCTTTTAAGGAACAAATTAGATAACACTGGTGCATAACGAGGAACATCTGTGATATAAACAAATCATCATAACATGTAAAAAAGAAGACCAAAAAGAATTGTATAGTCCAGAATTGGTAAAGAATGCATATGTGGCTGGAGTTATGGTGTCAATGGATCATAAATTGTCAGGATTTGAACATTTGAGTTACCAAGATATGTCATATAGAGTTATCAGGGTGATTAAAAAAGGAGGGAATAATAAAAAAGTTCAGATGAATAAGAGTACACAACTGCTACTACGAGTGCAGTATTGTTTTGTAAGCATGACAATGAATTAAGGAAAATAAATAGGCAATGATAGGAGATGTATGTATCACGCGCTTACTAAAAGTCAGTAACGGATAACATCGGTTTTCAAAACTGACAAAGTTACCAAGGGGGTTGGGGGGGTGGGGCGGAGGAGGATGGAGTTATCGTCTATGCTAGCATGGTACAAAAAATATTGTAGCGGACACAACAAAAATATATATTACGGGTACTGAAAGCACATATGTTCATTTACATCACACAAAGCATAGAAGTAGTATTACATTCACCCATACACACGGAATGATAGCAAGTTCCAAACACATAAATAAAAAGAGCACACCAAAGCACAAAACAATACGATGAACACTGACATATCTCAATCCATCACTCTCGCGGCATAAAAGCGAAGACACAAGGTCTTCACTTACCAGAGTTGTTGGGTGGCGGAGCCCAAGCAACCGGTTGCGCCTTGGTAACTTTCATCATTGCCTTGCCCTTCGAGTCAGCATCAACGGGAGCTGCGAGCCCTAGAACAGTGTCAGGGCCAGTAGCTGGTGCTGCAGGTGGTACTTGAGCAGATGGCGCCGCCGCAGGTGCTTCTGGTGCTGCAGGTGGTATTTGAGCAGATGGCGCCGCCGCAGGTGCTTCTGGTGCTGCAGGTGGTACTTGAGCCAACGTTGGTGCAGCTTGAGCCGTTGCAGTTGCTTCAGTAGATGGTGGCACTTGTGGACTTGCAACAAAGATGGCATCCAGCTCAAGAGAGCAGCTGGGTGGCGTAAAGTTACCATCGTAGTCTCCAGCTCCAGGGGTGCTCGACTCCAATGCAGGGTCAACTGCTGCTTCAAACATCACAAGTAACACACAAATAAGGAAAAAATGCATCAGGAAAACATGTAGATGACATTGTATTTGTTAGTGCCAGAAACATTATCTTGAGTTATCATGGATTAAACAGACAAGTTATCAACATAAGAAAATAAAGTTACCAACATGTGCCAACAGGATTATGGGCATCATTCTCTTGACCTCCAGCTGTAGCCGTATCAATAGGCATATTGACTCTGGTACTTCCCACAACTTTCTCAGTGACACAAACGGCTACAGTGGAAAAAGATTAAACACATCGTTAAAAAAACATCATAAAAATACAAGAAACAAAAAACAAAGGTGATGGCGAACAGAACTACCTTCACTTCCATCATGCACTATATTCGGGACGACTTCATTTTCACATTGAACAGCCATAGCCACGCTGGCGATATCTTCAACATCAGCAGTAACAGTTGCCGCTGCAGCTAGCTGAAAAACAGCATCATCAGAAACACCAGCCGATGTCGCCGCAACAGCATCAGATGCGCCCTTGCTAGATGCTGCTGCTTTTTTAGACGGAGATGTCGCCGTGGGAGATTCATCAAGATGGATAACTTCTGTTGTCTCCGATGACGTTGTCTGCGACAATGTTGCCCTTAGTCGTGGAGAGGATCTGGTCTTGGCGAATTTCACCTTTTTCACAGCAGTTTTATCTTTTGAATGACTGAAAAAATCGGTACACAACAGTAGTAGTGAGATTACACATGTTGTTAAACCTAAGTTACCACATGTTTCAATCAAAAAAAAAATGTCACATACTTCAGGTATTAAGTAGCATCAAGGGAAAAAAATTACAGAGTTATCAAGAACTAGAAATATAAATTTATCAAATGATATGAACAAAAAACCAACAATTATTTTTGAATAACTGCAAACTAGAAAGGTATGTGAACACCTTTTTCCTGGTACACTTGGTGAACCCTTAGCAGCAGCAACTTGTTTCATAGGTGCACTGAATGAAAAAAATAACCAAATGTTACAAGCACATACAACTATCAAGATTGGTAACTCTAAATTACCAGGGGGCAAAGTTGAGTTATCAATGTTCATCAAAATAAGTTATCAGACAACAAGAACAAAATAACTGTTGAACATAAACGAAAGTAACAATGTGAATACCTTTTCAGTAGTGCAATCCCTGAATCCTTAGCAGCAACAGATTGTTTGCCGGGAGCCCTGCAGATGAAAAATGAGCAAGTTGATCACCATCATGAAATTACCCAAACTACATTACTCAAACAACTGTATTTACCATGTTGTTTCAGGCACATAATTGATAAAAAGGAAGGGCGATATTGGAAATAATAATTCACCTGCGTGGGGCCTCCTTCCGCACGGTGGACAGTGGGACGGAGACACCGGTTCCCTTTTCAGCCACACGTATACCAAGCTCCTGGACCACAACTTTCTTCACAGCTAAATGAATCTCAGATGCTGACAGTGCAATTGGTGAAGACGGCCTTTGCGATGGGCTGGCAGGCACAACTGGTGAAGTTGGACGGGGGGTGATGGCACAGTTGGTGAAGCTGAACGGGAGGGTGATGGTAGCCTCAGTTTCTTGCGCCTCTGGTAAGCCAAAATTTTCAAAAGCTGAGCACCGCACCGCTTGACAGAAGAGTCAGTGGCCGCCTCAGCTTGCGTGTCTGTCAGACCTTGCTGGCTAAGCCCTCCATCACCTGATTCGACGGATGCTGCATGAGATGTTCCGGTGAGTAAGATCTGAGACTCAACAAGGTTATCATTGATAGGGCAGACAGAGGTGTCTTCAACATCTGGTCCTCTGCCATCATGAGCTTTGACAATTGCACCATCAAGATGTGTGGTGTCATCATCAGCTGGACCGCTGCCCATGTCTACATCCACGGTACCACTGCCTGAAGCAACAAAAGGATCTTTACGGCGACGACGAACAACTCGATAGTCATCATCATCATCGGAGTCAGTGTCAGAATCAGAATCATTGCCTCCGTGATACTCGTCATCACTGTCAGAATCTTCAGCAACATTCTTTCCAGCACTTTCTAGCCGCCTGCCTTGCGATGACCGCGTAGTCCTTGACGTCATACGGGCGGCAGAGGAGATAACGTTCAATCCAGCATCTAGCTGACGGGATGCATGTGAATGGCCCTCATCATCTAAAGCGGTGAATGATTCCACAAGATTGCCTAGGATGCCAGCCATGGCGAACGTGAATCGAGCGACTATTTGAGTTGATTTCGAAAATTTCTGTTCAACATAAAAAATACAAAAAATTTGTAAATAACCAGTAAGTTATCACCAAAATGCAACAAAAGTTATCATGAATTAACAAAAAAAAAGCACACACAAAAAGATCATTTAGTAAAGAAATGTGTGGTGTCGTTGCAGTAAACAAATGAATGTATTCATGATTTAGCAAACATTCAGTCACCATGAAAATGAAGATCAATATATGAGAAAGCTAAAACAGCACAATTAGATATCAGCAAAAAAAACTTAAGTTATCTAAGAATCATCATAATAAATGCAACCAAAGTTATCATGATATCAAGTTATCACAGGAATGCTACAAAGTTATCAAGGCATTGCACTAAGAATTATCTCATGGTTGCATCATAATTATTATCTTCTATAGAAGATATGCCACATTGGAAATCATCCAAATTAGTAAAGAGTGTCAAATTGGCATCAAAAGAGGGTAACCACAATGAGTGCAAAAAATAAGTTATCATCCAATGAAAGAACATAAAATAGCAAAAATTAAATAAATAAGAAACTAGGTTACATGCTCACCTCTTGACTGCAGCTTGGGGCAGTATGAACACGCATAAACTTGCCAAGACCTTTTAGACCACCAAACAGACATAAATTCATGCCAAACTCAGGCTTCAACTGTAAAAAAAAGGGAGCAACATGACAGATAAGTAACAACAAAAAACAATGAAAATAAAATGCAGTTGCAAAGCAGACTGTGAACTGAAGAACATAGATATAGATTACCGGTAGTTTCCCGAAAGAAACTTTGTCAGCCTGAACATCCTTGTTGAGGACAAGAGTTATCAGCTTCTTTGTCCATACATTTATAGGAAAAGGACCATCAGGCAATATGATGCCAAGTCCAGAAAGATCAATCGCATGAATGTACAATAGCTGATAAGAAAAACACAAGCGTCATGGTAAACACAAACAAGAATCAGACACAAAATGACAAAGAAATGACAAATGACAAAAGAGAAGGTAAGAGGAAAGCATCGTCACTTACATTGTAGAAGAGAAGGCAACCCCTGGTAGGCTTGCGTTTCAACAGCGCCTTGTGTAGTTCATCAGCAATAAATTTGGACCAATTGAGATTTTTAACACCATTGATGTCACGCTTCAAGTTAAAAAATAGAAAGAAACTAAAGTTCACGGAATGCACCACAAAAAAATATGAAAGTTACCACACTGACATATAGTAAAGTTATCAGGCACACAAGAAAGAAAATGACATATTTACAAAAAAACTTACCAGCACAGCATACCATCGGGGGCTAACTTTGTTGGAGGTGGTCGGGGCAATGACTGTATTCCCCGCAAGCAGAAGCCACATACGCTTGAAAGTATCATCAGAATTTTCAGAACCCTTTATGAGATCAACAAGATCAGTCATTTTAGGGGCATATCCAAGCTCGCCAAACAACTCAAGCCCTAACTCAATATCAGCTTCAGATGGGAGGTTGTAAGGGACATCATTCCCTCCACACGGCACGCCCATAGCACGATGCATGTATTACTCATTGACCGGAAGCCTGCCTCGGCCTAGTACGACCACCTCACGCGAATTGGGGTCGTAGAGATCAGCAAGCCACACACTGAGATTGTTAAATAGATGGTCACATTGGATATTCCGAAGGCTAGTTAAATCCATATCATCAATGGCACCCTTCCTGTCATCATTCATGTCCTTGCATGCTAAAAGAAGCGAACTGGGTGAGGCTCTGTTCCGCGGAGGAGGGCGTTTTGCCTTTTTCAAAGGAACCTCATCGATTCCATCACCATCTCCTTTACGCTTCCTCGGCATTGTCTCCCTGACACGTAGGAAAAAAAAGCAAAGCGAATGAAACCATTAGATGACTTTGAAAAACTGATATCACAATAAACTGTAACATTTATAAAACCAGTGTTTGACAAAGCAATAATACAGCTGATAAAAGGAAACAAGCAAACTACAATTGGTCCATCGCACATGCTAAAAAAAGTAAAAAAGATAACACAGGTATATAAAGAGCATGTGTGACTGATAATTGAGGCACAATGCAATTGGTAAGTTACAACCAAATTACCAGTGATAAGAAATAGCATTCACACATGTTCATTAATAAACGAACCAAAACAAATGAATGAGAAATCAGCATTGTACTACATATAGTTAGTATAGAAAAACTTTTGGTAACTACGGTAAGATGACAGCGGTAAGTGTAAAACCATCACCATGATAATTCAACCATAACAAGACAACACCGATAAATAACATAGTTTAAGCATCTGGTAATTTGAGTGCAATATCGTTGGTAAGTTCAATATACACATCATGATAATTGAATAGAACAAGACATAACAAGCAAATCAAGCATTGTAAACATGCTAATTGGAGCATCACAAAAGCCTAATCAATAGACACACCGCATCAAACAAAACCAACATAAAACAACATTATGTGAAAAAACTTAGGGTTGCTTTTTAAATCCTCAGCCACTGATGCACAACTTGAAATCCATAAACACCAAACATTATTGGATGTCCTGAACAACCACATCCACAACAGTAACACCATAACAAAATCCTTATTAGAACCGACCACACTTACCACCGCTAAGACCTATCCACACCCACAATACAGAGCGGGGCGGGTGGGTGGGTGGGGGAATGGGGGGATGCGCTGCTCAACGTCGACTCAGAAACTAGAAGCCGGCCTTAATGTAACCTAATTGGAACAACAAACTACCGGATTCGAAGACTCCAACCTAAATCAATGGCGGACCGGCGGCGGAGCAGAAAGAGGAATGAAACAGGGGTGGGGAATGCGTTCCTCACCGCAGATTCAGCCGCCGTGCGCCGCGAACCAGAACACGCCACCACCAGCAACCGTCGCACGCGAGGGGGAGGGGAGCGAGAGGAGATTCGAATGGAAACGCCCGAAGCAGAGGAGGAAGAAGTACTGCGGGCGAACAGGGAGAGGGGGCGAGTGGGGATCGTGCGCGCATTGGGCGAGATGGGCGCTTTCGAGTGGACCCACAAGACAGCGACACAGAGCGAACATAACGGCTATCGCCACCCGCGCTGCGCGCACCAGGGGCGACGCGGGCCGTTGGATGCGGATCGAACGGCTATCGAGTCGTGCGGATTTGTTGCAAACTGCCAGTCGGCAGGTATTTAGCTTTCTCGTTTAGAATAATAGTTTCAAACTCAAACAGCGAACATGTGACTTCATGCTCAAGCTAAACTCCTGAGGGTTAATAGGATTGACATCTTACTATTGTCAGGAAAACAACAAGTGCAGACTTGGAAACAAGGGGGAATATAACCCGAAAGTTAAGCGTGCTCAGGGTGGAGTAGTGAGAGGATGGGTGACTGGCCGGGAAGTTAGATGATTTGGAATGATGATGGGTGATTAAAGATTAGAGGTTAAATTGAGCAGTGATGAGGGGTGGTTAGAGATTAAACAAAAAAAATCAAAAAATTTCCGTAAAAATAAAATTCATCGAGTTACCACTCAAAAAAAATCATCAAGTTTACATAATGTACACTTCAACAATCAAGTTGACTTGTTTTGAGATAAATCAAAAGATGCTTGATTAATTTCTCCGGGGGTATAGGTCTGGACCGGCGTCCTAATTAGTTGCATATTCATTTGTTTGGATATTAAAGTTCTCACATAATTTGTGCGTTGTGTGAGAGTTCGTACTATAAAAGTTGTGCCACCGGAGCCACCACCGCTGCGCAACCGGAGCCACCAGAGGCTAGCCTGCCACCGGCCCGACCAGGGACCACGCCCCACAAGGCAGGGCAGGGGGGGGGGGCACCCGCCCCGACTCGTCGCAAAGGAGCAGCCGGGCCGAAGACCAGGCGCCCGTCGACGGAGCTTCCGCGGCTACCGCCTGCGAGAGCCGCTGCCCGGGAGCCGTCCCGCCGGAGAAGGAGGCCCAGGGGCCCGCTAGCGACGCAGCCGAAGCCCCTGACCGGATACATCGCGCGACGCAGAAGAGGATCGAGCCTCCCTACCCAGAGCTCCCGCGCCCTGACGAGAGGAAATCGCCCCGCTGCCGTCGCCCGGGCTTAGCCCGACGGCCTCCTTCGTTGACGGTGAGGGGAGGAAGGGGGGGCGGGAGGGCGGCGTGGCTAGGTTTTAGTTAGCAACAAAGCGCTTGTCACATAATTAGCTTTCTGGTAATTTTTTGGATATCTTTCTGGAAGTCCGCACAACAAATCACATTCATTCTTCAGTAGTTTTAAGGCCGCACGATGTTGTGTTAGTAACAGACAGTTTGGGATATGTTTTTGCAGTGCTTAGTGAAAGCTAAGCCATGCAAGTTTTTTTTTAGAAAAACAGGGCCTTGCCCCGACTCCACCTTTTATTAGATGAAACCAAACCATCCACAGAACCAAGTTGAAGCACTCGAACCACATGACACATGTGGTAAGCAATCCAAACAATTAAAAAAAAATGAAGAGCACTCGAGGTAGGCATAGCCGCACATGTACCATACCCAGAAATGAAACAGCAAAGCAGAACAGGCCTCATGGCCGTTCGCAGACAAACAAGTTCCCTGCTTCCCTACTGGATCTGCCAAACAGCAGGGACAAACACAGGGACTCTGCCTCGAAAATTAACAACCGCATAAAGAGAGCTGACAGTATAAACCCGAGAGGAAGATAGCTTCCATATAAGGGCATCCTCGTCCCCAGAGAAAGAAATAGATCTAACAATACTGGTCAGGTCAAAACACTGTTGGAGGAGCCTATCATCTACTCCCTCCGTTCCTAAATATAAGTCTTTTTAGAGATTTCACTATGGACTACATACGAAGTAAAATGAGTGAATCTACACTCTAAAATATGTCTATATACATCCGTATGTAGTTTGTAGTGGAATCTCTAAAAAGACTTACATTTAGAAACGGAGGGAGTACACATCTTCTGAATTTTTTTTTTGGGGTACATCTTCTGAAATTTAACTTCAGGTCCACCCCATCCCAGAGCAAGTTTGTTGATGGTATTTGACTATTTGATGAGTTGCGTACCTGCATACGCTGTATGGTTGCTCAACTCAGGGAGTCAGGCAGATTGCTGGAATTTTTGCCAAAACCAACTCATCATATGTTGGCCTGGGTTCTCAGTTTCCGTTTTGCCTGAATTTGGGAACAATCCATGTGTTCACGTGCTTGGCGGAATTAAAATTACGTAATGGATCAAATCAAATAGAGTAGTAATTTGTTCTTGGTTTGTTGAAGTTCTATAGCCATCTCTGAAAAAAGCAAAGCTGCGATTCAGATATCGTTCCTGCTGTTTTGTGTGGTGTACACGAACAGACATGCCACATGAACACATAAGTTTTAGTATGCATAGCTACACCCTTTCACTAAAGGGCACAATGTGTAAAATGCGAGTCGGACACTACTTAGTGAGAGTCATTCATGGTCAATGCTAATGCGTGTTTCGAAGCGGTTGCTAAGAGGCACGATCTTTACATCATAACATGTTTAATAACGTAGAAGAGGTCAATGCTAGTATTAAATATAGAAACAACTTCTTTTAAGGATATTTTTGTGTTTGTAGGAATTAGAAATATATTAGAAAAATGATACACATGTAAATTATCTCCAAACATATCAATATATATCACATCGATATGAAAGGATTATTGTTGCGAAAAATGTTTGGAAAATTTAAAAACAAATGATAGTCACGAGTGCTTGCATAGTTCGACACATAATTTTTTTTATCACTCACTTGAGGCATTAATAAGCTGTAAACATTTTGGATGTACCAAACTAAATCTATTTCAACATTGTAAATGGTATAGTTGATTCTGAACCACTATCATACCACCAATAATTATATTAGCATATTTTTTAGAATAACATATTATCAAATAGATGTATTAACCAAGAAAATAGTAATAATTGAGGGAAATAGTTTAGTCACTGATTTTCTTGCTGATCGTAGGCATAGTTAGGTTACAAATATACCACCTCTTTTAGAAAGTGGACTGTCTCAATGCCTGAAATACAAAACTAAGTCCTTTCTCCTGTGAGCGCAACAACAACTGTAGTTGAATGCACAAATTATGTCTCCTCCAAGCAAAACTGCATCTGACATGGTCAAATTGGCTGAACATTTCGTAATCTGACTGGTCGCAGTTGTTCATTTCTATAGAGCCATGATCACGGTAACATTTGGACCTTGCACGAGATCACTGATCTTTTGCTTGACAAGGTGGGATTCATTCAGCTGAAAAACATTTCCATCAAAAAGGGACAGTCGCAAATGCCCATCAACCCCAGTCTTGCTCATGTTGTTTTCAAGACACCACTCAAGTGACTCATCTAAGCCGGCTGCTGTTCGTCTTGCATCAGTGCGAAGCCACTTAGTACTGCCAACATGGGAAAAGAGATAATGAGCAACATATGCAATCACACTCTGAAGCTGAATAATAATCTCGTTGATGTTGAACACCGCTGAATACTGGCCAAAGTACCCCAAATAGTAACCATTTTAAAATGACAAGTCCTAATTATATGTGTGTGAAGAGTAGTATTAGAGCCATCATTTCTTACTAACGGGACTCCTGACATTCTCGGCAATAGATACACAGTGTATCCAAGGTGTTTGCATAATTGACAGCTTGAATTGTGCAAAGGCTATGTTTATTGCATAGTAGTGCTCTGATCGGAGGAGGGCCACAGAAACCATCGTGCAGGTTGTAAGTACAGAATTGTTTTGGCCACTGACCTCAAAATCACAACACATTGCTATTTTGGTTAATAGGTTGCAAGTACAGACTCTTTCATTGATCCCAGCTATGACGGAAGCTAGTAATGATATCTGCAAATAAAGTCTTTCTAGCCTTATAGAAATAAAACAATTGATTAGCTAATGGACCTGGACAGTCACGCGTTGTGTAAAACCAGATAGACTCCAGATGAGTTTAGGATTAGAACTGAAGTAGTTCTTCTACAAAAGAAATTGGTCAAACTATACTTTCGGAAGATCGACAACCTCCAATTTTACAATGAATTTGGGATTTTTTGAGCAGCTGGACAAGTTTCAAAGTTATGAGAACAAGAAAATCACTTGAGGAGTTGACAGGTTTAGTCTGAATAGTAACCTGCTGCACATATCTAAACCCCAAATGCAGGAGCACCATTTTCCACAATTTTCTTTTATTTTGGCTATCTAGAAATCATTGTACACAGATGAATTTGCATAGCAGTGAGAATAGTCAGCTCAAATTTCACATCTACGTAAAAAAATCCAAGAGCAAAATACAACACAAAGGGGTGAAAGTACTGCTGGACATGTGTAGAAGCAAAATTCTAGAATGAGAAAGTAAATCATATCAGTAAATGTGGTCTGCCACACAGCATAAAGGAACTCAGTTGATTACGTAGCTATATATGCGCATGTTAAAAAATTCTAGGCTGCAAAACAAGAAAAAACAGGAAAGACCAAGACACACGCTATGATCCATTACATGAGAAGTAATCTGATCTTTTTGACATTTTATTTATCCTACATCTTTGTGAGACCCGCAGACTCAGCGCAGAAGCCAAAGTGGTCGGACCCTTCCCCGACCCTGCGCAAGCGGGAGCTACATGCACCGGGCTGCCCTTTTTTTTTACTTTCTCAAACAGAACCACATTTCTCTAGTTGTCAAAATACAGTGAGCAGCATTTTTTGTAAACATAATGTCCTCTTGAAAATAATTGAGACCCGTCCATCACTTACTTTTGAACTACTTTTTTTTCTGGTCACCTATGTACTGAACTACTAAACACTCCTTATGAATTTACTCTGCTTCTGTCAAGTACAAGCAGAATCCATCTATGTAGGAGTGCATGATGTGTTGATTGTCAGTGAAATACAGTCTACCGCCGGCACAACTATATTTGGTGCAGTAAACTGACGATTTGACAAACATATGAGACCCATCAGATGCTTCAAAAGTACCTGAACCAAAGTAGGTCTAGGCGACGGCTGATGGTCTTCCGGCAAAGTCGGCGGAGGCGATGGGAGATTGTCTTGCGGCGAAGTCGGCGGAGACGATGGCGGTGAGGTCAAACGAGACAACGGCTGCAAAGTCGACATTTATAGTATAAGACAATCATAAATTCGGCAAGGAGGAAGATCAGGGAGTAGTAATGCAAATTTTGCCACTATATATTTGAATTACATGGAGATCAATTATTCCAAAACCAAGTTTCCTGAAATACAGACCGTTGTCTGGGCTTATCTTTTACCTACTAATAAAGCGGTTACTTTTGTTCAAATCAGGTGGTGTTAAAACCTGGCATTTGATTTCTTGCATAGCTGATAACTGTGATGATTGTGATTCTTGGCAATTTTAATTAGTTTACTTCTGAGCTTGAAGAATATGCTTTCATCTTTTAATTATAACCTTAATCTTCCTCACTGTGCAATGACCCCAAAATATATATGAAAATGAACATGTACTTCATGCTCTTCTAAATTTTCTTTCCCTGACACAAGGGAAAACACCTAGCTTCTATTAGATAAGACAAAGTATTACAAGGTATATATGGAGAAAAGTGTCATAGTAATAGACGCATTGTACATGTACCAAGGCTCACATATGCAAACTAATATGAAGGGGATTCATACCTCTGGTGTAGCTGCCGTATGCAACATTGGACGGCTCGAGAGATGTTCATCACTCATCTGAAGGAATTCAATTCCAAATCAGAATAAGCTTTTTGCAGACGGACATCAATGTTGACTAAATCATAACTGTGACAAGGGTGGTCTCCATGAACGCCCACGAGCGCAGCAAGGGTGGCCTCCCTTACCCAAGCACGCGCCCACGGCGTCCGCCTTCTCTTCCGTCGCGGTTGTAGCCGTCCGACGAAGGTGCCGCTCCTCACCTGCTCCTGCTCCACCATGGTAGCACAAATTTACCAAAAAAATCATAACAGAAATGTTGCAATTCAAATGGAGGTCCTTTTTTTCACCTGAATGCAAACGGAGGTCCTGATGGATTCACATGATCTACCAAGAATAGAGAACAGAGGGTTCCCCTGTTTCCTAGCCAGCTCCCGGCTCACCACCGTCAACGCCCACCACAGCAGCAAGCTCTCCTCTGTGCTGGGCCCAAGAAAGGAGTGGATCCAGATCGAGCACGTAGACAGACAGAGAGGAGGACCGGAAGGCGCTCGTGTGGGGAGGGGTGGGAATCGAGGAAGTTGGCCGACCGATGAAGAGCAGCGGCGATAGAGGAGGAGCGAGGCCGAGAAGGGCCTGGGCGGCGGGGCGTGAAGGGCGTGGGCGAGCGGCGGGCGGCGTGGGGCGGCGGCGGAGAAAGGGCATGGGCGAGCGGCGTGCGGCGGCGGCGAAGGCCGGGAAGGGCGTGGGCGACGGGGCGTGGCGGACGGCTGCTGGTTGCGACAGGGGAGCGAAACTGGACGCGGATTTTTAGAGCACGGGCTCCTGGACACCTTCTATCCTCACCATCTAATGTTGCTTTGAGATCCGTACTACACAACTAACTTACTACATGAAAACTTTCTCTTTTTTGTTTCTTCAAAACAAAACAATAAATGAACTTGAAACTCTCCAGGACAACAAAACATTCTTAGAACAATGTGGGATAAAATTTTCAGATTTTTTTGTCCAAGAAAAATATAGAAAATGAGATTTTTTTAATAAAAAAAAAATCCTATTTCTAGTATTTATAATGCGAGAAAAAATCTGAAAGTTTTTTTCCCACATTCTAGTAAGAATGTTCTGTTGTGCTGAAAAAGTATGAAGTTCATATGTTAAACTATATGAGAGAAACGAAAAAGAGAAAAGTACTTGCACGAATCGCGATGCAGAATTGAACGGCTAGATAAGGGGGTGTCCATGAGCCTAAGCTCCATAGGATATTTTCCGAGCGAAACTGCTGGTTGCCAGAGGGCAGCGACGTGGTCGGCGAACGATGTTAACCCAATGGCAATGGTTGGTAAATAATTAAGTAATGGCATTGGTGGGTAATTAAAACGTAAAATGCGTTTAGTATGCTGAAGGGATGTAGACCATCAGATTGTAGATTTTGATGGATAGGATGATCTGGTTCTCCGCCCTCTCTTTCTTTTATAGTGGTAGTAGATTCAGATTCACATGATATATTCGTGCTCGAAAATTTGGTGAGAAAACATCAACACATCCCGTGGTTTTGCTCTCCTCTCACGGAAGAGAAACCATGGGCCGACGGCACATGCAGACACAAACATTGACATCGCCAAAACAAATGCAGTAGCTACAGAAATTATAGACACATCGCCAAAACAAATGCAGTAGCTACAGAAATTATGGAGTAAGAAAGTCTTTGACCTCTGGAGCACAAGACTTCAACTCCTTCCATCGACCCCTCCTCCCCTCCTACAAATAGCTCCCTGCATCTCACCACTGCAGTCCTTCTCTCCTCTGAAATTCGCATTCTTCTGTTCCGTCTGCAGCGAGGAAGCCATTGTAGGAGGTGGGAAAGGAGGGATCTACTATCTAATTAATAGAGATTTTTGCGTTGTGTTCTTAGATTGCTGCCTCCCCATTGTTTCTTAATCAGTGTTTTTTTGATGGTGTTTGCTTTGTCAGGTGGGAAGAAGCTCGGAAAACATGGCCGCGATGGGTGGGCACCAGAGGCTGAAGATGGAGGATGCGGCGGAGGACAAGTTCCCGGAGGGGTTGCGTGTGCTCGCGGTGGACGACGACCGCGTCTGCCTCAAGGTACTAGAGGCCCTCTTGCGCCGCTGCAAATATAGCCGTGAGTCTCTTGATCCCTCCACATCGCCATGGTCCATTAGATCAGAATCGGAGCCTTGTGATATTTTCGTCTCTCTGTGAATAATGCTCGCTGCTATGCAGCAACGACGGTGATGGATGCCAAGATGGCGCTGAAGATGCTCAGATCGGGGAAAGAGGAGTTCGACCTGGTCATCACCGATGTGCGCATGCCCGACATGGACGGCTTCAAGCTCCTCGAGCTCATCGGCCTCGAGATGGATCTGCTCGTCATCAGTATACACTCACTACTCAACCAGAAGTCCTAATTTTATTTTCGCATGTACAATTGTTTTTAAGGAGTACTTTTACTCCAGAATCTTGAAGATACGCTGAAACGATATGTATTCCTTTAATTGGGCAGCATGTGAGATCCTACATTTTTAGGAGGATTTTGTGAAATCACATATGCACAGTATGCACACACTATTTTTAACTTTGAGAAAGTCTAAAGAGTGAGGTCCCCAGACTGAACCAGTGGGATCCCATCTAACCGTTCATCCGCTCGATCGGATGGCCACTAGGGTAGCAAAGCGGAGGTGGATCGACACATAAATTAGGAGGGGGAGCGCAGGATCCATCATGCATACAATATGTATGGGTAATCTAGCTTAGTAAGAGTACGTATCACTCCAATGCAATGTAGACCCCCACTATGTACGTGTTCGATGGGTGCATTTATGGACATTATTTAATTGTATATTATGTAAATTGTGAAATCCTAGTCATAAGAACTAAATCTATAATACATTCTTTTTCCATGATATGGCAAAATTATGTTTAATTATTTTCTAAGCTATCTTAAATTTCTAGTCTTTCCAATTACAGAAAGTATACAATTGCACCATACCTGTTTTCTATGGTGGCATGAGTAATACAATTCCAAAACCAGAGAAGTTGTATTGACATTATTCAAGGATTATTCATCTTTAATATCCTTGAGATTGTTAGTAGTTAAAACTATCTACTCTTGAGAATAGCATATAAAGTAGGAGTGCCACTTCTAAGAAGATACATTGAGTAGGTCACCCATGTATCATATCAAAATCGTGCAGATTTGTTGAGTCTAAACTAGAAAACTATTATGCTGTCACATTATTTTTGAAAGAAAGTGCAACCACAAATATTTATTTTTCTAAATTGTAATAAAATCCCCATAGGTTATATCGCTTACCATATAAAAACTAATATGTGTGTGACCGCTTAACATGCTCAAAACATTGCTTGGGCCGACAATTGTTCACTAGTATGCTAGAGAAATATGGTCAACAATATGTAATAGATCTTGTGGTTCACCAATAGTTTGATGTGCTGATCTGATTTACCTAGTTGGAACATGTTGTGATGATGGTTTAGGCATTGTGTTACAGTTATTTTTTTTACAATTGTATTGAGTGTGTGAATGTTTTCCCATTTAGTTTGCATTGAAACACCAGATTTATTGTAGTCATGATATCATTTGAAAATCATGTGTAACATTTTTGCTTCCCCACTTGCACGACACATTTGGAAAATAGCGAAGACATTTTTCTGTCTATAAGCACTCGGACAAAAATTTATGCTCGGTTAATAGATTTCGTTGAACGTTTGAATTCCAAAGCTAAGTTGTTGGTCATATGGCATGCAGTGCTATCAGTGGATTGGGACAAGAATGTCGTGATGAAGGGGATAAACCATGGGGCGTGTGACTATTTGATGAAGCCAGTGCAAACCAACGAGCTCAAAAACATATGGTAGCATGTTGAGAGTAGGAGAAGATCCCAATCAATAAGCCACATGAGTAGGGATAATGATGATGACCAGAGAGTACATACTGGGACTCTTGCCAAGAGTAAGGACTCAAAGAGTAAGAGCAATGATGAAGATGGTTCTAATGAGAACAAAGAGAGCACTCATGCATCCACTACCCAGAAGAAGATGAAGGTGGCATGGACAACTGAGCTTCATAACAAGTTTCTAGAAGCTATCTACCAGATCGGCCTTGAAAGTAAGAAAACATATGTTGCGCCTCATTCATTGACACAACACTTTGTGGTTATTTGATATTATTCGTTAACAAATATTTTTATGACATTTTTGTAGAGGCTGCTCCAAACAAGATATTGGAGCTGATGAATGTGGATTACCTCACTAGACGTAATATTGCGAGTCATCTACAGGTTTATTTTTATTCCTTATGCTTATTTTCGATGTTTGCGTTTCTATTATTCATAGTCTAACATTTTTTCATATATATAAGTGCAAGCCTTTATTTTGTGGGAACATAACAATCAAAGCTTTAGTAATGCACGGATCACGAAGATGTGTGTTATTATAATTCCTTTTGTCCCTGGAGATGTATGGCATATCTTGTAAAATGCATGACCCACACATTCTATTAGAACCCATGCAGCACTTTTAGTTTTTCTTGTTCCCACATGTCATCCATTACTTTTTTCCCATGAGCATGCATCTCTTACATGGTTATTTTGTCTATATTTTTATTTCAGAAGTATATATTGTACTTGAATAGAGTCAAATCAAATCCACTCGGTGATGCAAGTGAAAGACAAAACTCATCCATGGGGAATCAAAGGAATTTTATGCATAACCATGATCATGGAAGATGGCATGTGTCCTCATGTGGCAACCCCTCCTGGAGTCCAAATTATTTCGGTGCAACTAGTCAATTAGGCCAGCTGACGGACAACCAGAGCAACATGTGCATGGGGTCGTTAATCCATGGTGGAAGAATGTCGAGGTATTTGGTTCCAAACACACCGGATGCGAGAAGATTTGCCGATCCCGAAGACCCTCCCATTAGCCTATACAATGGCATACTCGATGACATAATGTTAGATGAATTTTCCTCGTATAGCTCTGGTACTTCCTATGTTGACTCCATGCGTGGCAAGTTGATGGAGACAAGTAAAGGAAAAACCCCATCAAATCTTCGAAGTCACTTAACAAACACATCTGGTGGTGGCGGGAGGTCGGCACCCACAAATGAGTACCGGGTGCAACCTCTC
The DNA here is from genome assembly GCF_018294505.1 of Triticum aestivum. Classification (NCBI taxonomy): domain Eukaryota; kingdom Viridiplantae; phylum Streptophyta; class Magnoliopsida; order Poales; family Poaceae; genus Triticum; species Triticum aestivum. The sequence goes on along the minus strand of NC_057813.1, from coordinate 685,352,329 downwards.
GAGTCTATTAAACACTATCATACCCACATGAATGCACCTTCTACACAGATGCTCGACATAGTTGGTAGTTGTTCCAGTTTTCTAGGATTTGTTGGGAACTATAATAACCCCCGATGGTCTTCAATGCAGGTAAACTTGACCGGTATTCTTCATAGGGGTGGAACATCTCATGTCCTTCCACGTGTGAACATACCAATGATCAACCAATTGACAAGCTATGAAACACCATCTAGAGGAATGTTGATGCAAAATCAATTGCCACCATTCATTAGCAACACCATATCAGTGGCAGGTTTCAATGGACAAATAGTTCCATTCAACATACCTACTAACCCAAGCTCTGTAGGGATATTGAATGCGCACAACACTACTCCAGTGGCACCATCTCAGATGGTTAACAGAGGTAGCATCACTACATTACGGTCAGGTTTCAATGACAAAATATCGCCATTCGACATAGCAAACAACATAAGCTCAGTAGGGACGATGTTGAATGGCAATTCTGCACTTGGTGTTGGTAGCACTTCAAAACCCGAGATTAATATGGTTAACTATGGAAGAACTATTTCCACACTTTCCAACCTTCGGACAGATGGTTTCGTCGAATTAACTCCAATGCCCGATGGCGGGGATGTAGTTGGCATTCTTCATGTGCAAGAAAGTATGGTTAATCAGCAAGAGCCTAATGATCTACTTAATGACATTAATGACTTTTCATCGGATGATATTGCCAAACTTCTAAATGACGTAAGAACATTTCTTATTAACATGTATCAGGTCTTTGCATATGAATTATCGAGCTAGACAAGTGTATTTAAATCATTTTTTCTCACAGTACACTAGTAGAAAAGGGGGCAATGGTCCAGGCCAGGTCAGCCCATTAGTCCAGGTTCAATCCAGAACCGGGACCAATGGGGGCATTGGACCCGGTTCGTGAGCCCCGGGGGCCGGCCGGGCCACGTGGGCCATTGGTCCCGGTTCGTCTGGACCTTTTGGTCCTGGTTGGTGGGACGAACCGGGACCAATGGTCCTCGCTCCTGGCCCACCACTATTGGTCCCGATTGGAGGCATGAACCGGGACCAAAGGCCACCCATTAGTCCCGGTTCATACCACCAACCGGGACTAAAGTGTTGGTCCTCGTTGCGGCCAGAGTTTAGTCCCACCTCGCCAACCGAAGGGGGCTCACACCGGTTTATAAGCCCCTCCCTCTCTGCCTTGTTGAGCTCCTCTCAAAATGAAAATAGATGCCCTTATACAGGGAATTTGACCTAAATTCATACTGAATTTCTCTGAAGTTAGTAGAAATTTATTATGAATTTAGGTTGAATTTTCTCTATAAGCGCATCTATGCTCATTTTTTTAGTAAAGTTAATCACAACTATTTTTCTTCTATTTATTTCTGAGTGGTTTTTTATATAGTTTTTTTCTTTTCTGCTATATTTATTTTTTTCTATTTATTTCTGAGTTGTAATAAGTCATTAAAAATAAAAAAGATTTTTAGTAAAGTTAATCACAACTATTTTTTCTTCTATTTATTTCTGAGTAGTTTTTTATATAGTTTTTTTCTTTTCTGCTATATTTATTTTTTTCTATTTTTTTCTGTGTGGTAATAAGTCATTAAAAATAAGCATCTATGCTCATTTTTTTAGTAAAGTTAATCACAACTATTTTTTCTTCTATTTACTTCTGAGTAGTTTTTTATATAGTTTTTTTTCTTTTCTGCTATATTTATTTTTTCCTATTTTTTCTGTGTGGTAATAAGTCATTAAAAATAAGCATCTATGCTCATTTTTTAGTAAAGTTAATCACAACTATTTTTTCTTCTATTTATTTCTGAGTAGTTTTTTATATAGTTTTTTTCTTTTCTGCTATATTTATTTTTTTCTATTTATTTCTAAGTTGTAATAAGTCATTAAAAATAAAAAAGATTTTAGTACAGTTAATCACAACTATATTTTCTTCTATTTATTTCTGAGTAGTTTTTTATATAGTTTTTTCTGCTATATTTATTTTTTTCTATTTTTTTCTGAATTGTAATAAGTCATTAAAAATAAAAAAGATTTTAGTAAAGTTAATCACAACTATTTTTTCTTCTATTTATTCCTGAGTAGTGTATTTTATAGTTTTTTTTTTTCTGCTATATTTATTTTTTTCTATTTATTTCTGTGTGGTAATAAGTCATTAAAAATAAGCATCTATGCTCTTTTTTTAGTAAAGTTAGTCACAACTATTTTTCCTTCTATTTATTTCTGAGTAGTTTTTTATATAGTTTTTTTTCTTTTCTGCTATATTTATTTTTTTCTATTTATTTCTGTGTGGTAATAAGTCATTAAAAATAAGCATCTATGCTCATTTTTTTAGTAAAGTTAATCACAACTATTTTTTCTTCTATTTATTTCTGAGTAGTTTTTTATATAGTTTTTTTTCTTTTGTGCTATATTTATTTTTTTTTATTTATTTTTGTGTGGTATTAAGTCATTAAAAATAAAAAAGAGGCGCAATGCTAGTTAATTCGCTTCAAGCCTTTCGGAATAGTGTAAACTGCACTGCACATAGCTCCGTGCAGTTTACCCTATTCCTCAAGGCTTGAAGCGAACCAACGTGCAGGTGAGCATTGAGCCTCTTCTTCATTGTCTCTGTACTTAGGGCTTATAAACAGCTGCGAGTGCCTCTCGCTTGGCGAGGTGGGACTAAAAAACAGCTGCAGAAAGAATCAAATAAAAAATAGCTGCAAAAAATAAATAAGTAATTAGACGGGTCCATTGGTACCGGTTGGTGGCTCCAACCGGAACCAATGCCCCTATGTAGTCCCGGTTGGTGGCTCCAACCGGGACAAATGCCCCTCTTTAGTCCCGGGTGGTGGCACCAACCGGGACCAAGGACCAAAGCCCTCTGCTTCCCACCCTTTGGGCTGCTAAAAAGAGACCTTTGGTCCCAGTTGGTGCCACCAACCTGGACTAAAGGGGGCATTGGTCCTGGTTGGTGCCACGAACCGGGACCAAAGCGTTTGCTATATAAGTAGCACTTAGGAAAATTTCAGAACTGCATCCCCACTTCGATCACTCCTCCTCCTCTCCCGACGCCGCGTGCCATCCCCTGCCGCCACCTCGCCCTCGCCGTCCCACCCCGACACCGTCGTCGCCCCGCCCCGACGCCTTCGCTGCCCCGCCCGCCCCGGCGCCGTCGCCGCCCCGCCCCGCCCCGACGCCGTCGCCGCCTCGACGCCGTCGCCGCCCCGCTCCGCACCTCGCCGTCGCCGTGAGCAACTTTTTATAATTTTTGTTAGATTTTTTTGTAGTTCATAGATTTTTTTTGTTAGATTAGATGTGTAGTAATTTAGATATGTAGTTCATAGTATGTTAATTTGGATTGTGTAATTAATTTGTTCATATTGTGTTAGATTTTTTTTCTGTTAATAGATTTTTTTGGTGATATTATTGTTGAATATGCATGTTTGGTGATATTATTGTTAATAGATTTTTTGGGTGATATTTAGATTGTGTAATTAATTTTGTTCATAGAATTTTAATGATTTTTTTGTTCATAGTATTTAGAAAAAGGAAAAAAATAAGAAGAGAAAGTGTTTAATATAATTAGTTAGAAAAATACTAGTTTATTTTTAGTAAGTACTATTTTATTTTATTTATAGTAAGTGCTTCATATATAGTTGAACTAGCTAGTTGATTTAATAAACTAATTTATTTTACTATATATAGAAGTAGTTTGTAGTAAGTGCTACTTTATTTATTTATAGTAAGTGCTACTTTATTTATTTATAGTAAGTGCTACTTTGTTTTTAGTAAGTACTACTTTATTTATTTATAGTAAGTGCTTAGTAGTTGAACTAGATAGTTGATTTAATTAATAAAACTACTTTATTTAACTATATATAGAAGTAGTTCCCGCGTCGACGTCGGCGATGCCTATCCCGCATCCTCGTCGTCATTGACTCGGCGGTGGAGGCATGCTTGATCAGGGCCATGTTCGGGACTGGGCTCCGTCGGGCTGGTATTGGGAGGTGCTACCTTCCGGGGGACGTAGGTTGGTGAGGAGGCAGCCCGTTGTTGAACCGATCCTTGTTTGGTGGCGGTCGCGTGGGCCAGTGACGGTGCTGAGGCGTCCGGACACCGCGGAGGTGGTACGTCACCGTGTCAGCGAGGAGGACGAGCACGTCCGTCGCTACATGGTTGCATTAGAGGGCAGATTCGACAATACCTGGCAGGTTCTTCAGGGATCTCACTGGAGCTATGATCCTGTGATGGTTCCTTATCTTTGGGTGTCCACCGCCCGCGGCGATACTCGTCGGGCGCTACGGTTCTAGTTGTATTAGTGATGCTATATTAGTGATAATATTCGACGATGTACGGACACCAAGAGATGATGTACTTTTGCTTATAATTATTGAATGCATGCTAATTTGAATACTATTTTATTTTATGATTTGGTTTTGCTTATTATGATTTGGTTTTGCTTATTGAATGCTCATATTGGATAAGTTCTCCTTTATTCCCGTGTGCTAGACAATTTGGTGTAATAATGCACTCAGGAATGAAAGGAGGAGCTACGTATATCACCGATAGTCAACCCGTGATTAATAATAATGATCTAGTTTAATATTTGAATTATGAACATAGGCCGGAAATGTCGTACTCGACGACGAAAACCGTCCGGGGGAGTGCGACTGGTGCCACGACGACCAAGGTATGTGCGACAGGTTCATTGAGCTGGACGAAGATCAGCGTTTCAGCATTAAGCTCGAGGAGACCTTCGATGTTCATACAGTACGCACCGACGACAAAAGTTTTTTTCGTAATTAAACACGACTTCAACTATTTTAACGTGTATTTTTCATCTTTTCCAATTCAACTAGCTTATCCCATGCTTTGCAAGATGCTATGTCTTGGAGAGGATGGGTTTTGAAGACCATGAAAGTATGGAAACCAAAAAAATTATCCTAAGTACCCATCATGGTGTGGATTTTCAAGTAAAGTTGTACAATGCTCAGAGTGTAACCCATTTTGGTTGCAAAAATTGGGAAGCACTTTGCAAGATGTATGGTTTTGATGAGGGTATGCTTGTCACCATGGATCTTGGTGATCCTACAATCGAGCAAGAGAGACCTTCGATTTGCGTCCTTGTGGATACACCTCCAATTCTTCCCCCATGTGAGATTAACATAGTTATTAAGTAATTTATATTGTTTATTTCAAAATAGTTGACAACTTATTTCCATTGACAACTTATTTTCATTCTTCAAAGAATGTGCGGAAGATGGTAGACAGAACCTACTACACTGAAGGCTCCGAATTAACTCATCAGGAGAAAAATCATCTGGTCGCATTTTGTACTGATCTTGAGAATTACAATATCTACAATCAAACTCCTCAACATTATGGTCAATACGTGCCACTAGTGCACGTGTTGAACTACGGTAACTACCATGGAGATACCCTGGTAAGATTTTTTACTATTACGACATCCGTGCATCTTTTTGCACACTTCTAAAACTAGTACACCATTGCTATCTACGAAGTTATTACTATGTTTTTCAACAGATAATCCTGAATGATTGTGTGCCTCATCTTATGTATACGCACGGTAGCCTTCATGTTTTGAACATACAACCAGGTCTTCCTACGAATCTGAACTGTCCATACCGGGTTTCTAAAAGAAGTGGAGACATGACAATCAAAGAATTGAAAAAATGTATGGACAGTTGTAAGGAGCTTCTTGGAAGCAAAAAGCAGCGAAGGGCAAGAATTGGAGAGAGGATGATCGCCATTCTTCATAATGGAGAGTCAGGATCTATATTGTTTTATGCTATTTTACCTTAAGGATGTTTAGGTCATGTCCTACCTAATACTGATGATCATGTGCTAAGAACAATTATGTAGGGTTGGGTTCGATGACTATGAGGATGATGATCGTATGACTTATTATTAATAACGAGTAGAAGTTGTAAGATGATGCATGATTAATAGGACTTATTATTATATATGATGATGTATGATGCAAGCATGCATGAGTTATTATATCAGCGGGTGAAATGAACATATATAGCAGCAGCATTGGTAAACCAAGGACGAAGATATAAGAGAGGACACTTCTCTCTATTAGCTAGCTAATAACAACCTAAAAATAACCCCCAAAACCCCTAAAGCAGCCACTTTTCTAAAAAAAAACATAGACTTTTGGTCCCGGTTGGTGCCACCAACCGGGACCAAAGGCCCCCTGACTGGGCTCGGCGCACAGGCCACGTGGAGGCACATTGGTCCCGGTTCGTGTTTGAACCGAGAATAATGGGTGGAGGTATTAGTAACAACCCATTAGTCCCGGTTCATGAACCGGGACTAAAGGCCCTTACGAACCGGGACTATTAGGTGTTTTTCTACTAGTGGTAGGATTCCATTGGAGAGGATGCTATCATGGATGGATAGTAATGCCGGTCAGCACGGCCTAAGATGTTTTTGCATGTGTGTTGGACAGTTGTTGACTGATCATTCCTTTAATTTTGCCAACTGTACCATGAAATTATTTGAATTATCGTTGTCTAGTTAGAAGCGCGATTGTTTCAGTGCTTCTATTTTACATCACCTTTAGTTTTTAAGTATTTGTTGTATTTTGAGATAAAAACAATCTTTTGTTATGCCAGATGTAACTACTTTTCTTCTGTATGATATCAATGACGCTCCGTTTGGATGTTTACATTCAGGCCTAGTATTGGGTATTGGCATTTGTCTGGGCCTAATATCCCGAATGCCAACGTTTGGTTGGTCTTGGCATTCCATTGTGGCATTCGGGCTCAATATTGAGCGGTCCGTCCCTAACACAAAAAACAGCTGGCCCAATTCGGAGCCTGTGTGCTCGACATCGCTAGGCATTGGGATAGCGTGCTTATCTGTTCGCTAACGAAACCAACCCAGCTCGTACCTCCCATCTCGACGAACGGCGGCGGCGCCCATCCTGCCCCCCTCCACACCGAGCCCCGGCGGCCGGCGTGCCTGCACCCCAAGATCCGGTGGCCGCCGCCACCCTCCTGCCTCGTCTCCACCCCAAGATCCAGCGGCCGACGCCACCTTCCCGCCCCGCCAGAGCTCTCTAGTAGCCGCGCCATGTTCCCGCCCCGCCAGAGCTCTCCAGCGACCGGCGCCGCCCTCCTACCCCGCCTCCACCATGATCTCCGGCGACCGGCGTGCCTCCACCACGAGCTTTGCCGCTCAGCGCATGTGTGTTGCTGACCGGCTCCTTCCTCTCTTCGTAGAGCTCTGTCAAGCGTCATGCCTCCTCTTTGCTCGATCTCCCGGCAAAGTCTCATACAACTCAATGCCTCACATTGACAACCCAAACAACATTTGGCATTCGACCTCAATATCAAGTCTGTGTTCCGAATATCTAAGCATCCAAACAAAAATATTGGCATTCAATCTCAATACCAATATAGTGTGATATTGATATTCAACCCAATACAATGCCAAGACTCCCAATGCATACATCCAAACATAGCGTGAGATGTTGCATCTTTCTGTGAGAAAACATGTAGCATCCCGAGAGAGGCACTATACAGATCTAGCACCTCCTCTAGAGTATGCATGGTATCATTCCCAAGACGCCCACCAAAGACATCGTGCACATGACATGCATTTTATGAAGGTAGAACGGTAGTATCACAACACAATTTCATAACAGATCTGCAACACCGCCATGGTCAGTGCCGGCGGCAGGTCCAAGGAGATTCCCACCACCGGGTTCCACATCTACCAGCCTCCAACCTCTCTTCGGGGCTGGCCCAACGACCACGATATGGAGCCCGCCCTCCGCCACCTCAGCCTCCTCGACTTCATGTGGCTCCAACTCCTAGATGGTATCCCCCGACACGACCTCATCTTCCACCTTGTCGCCTCCTACCACATGTAGAGGCAATGTAGCTACTGCTCCTGCGCCTACATCTGTGGGACCCGCATCAATGTCAACCACGAGTCCTTCCTCAACACAACAAGCCTCCAACTCCAGCCCATGACGGAGCACAAAGAGCTCCCTCCCAACTTGAACCTGGCCGCGATTACCTGCGTTGTCTTGCAATTCAGGGAAATGTGGATCCTCCCCGAGTTCCGTGGTAGAGACATGTTGCCATAAAATGTGTCGGCCATGATGGAGAAAGTAAAGGTGGGGTTAGCGCATAAGGTTGGCTGGGCTCAGCTGATCTGGTACCTAGTCTGAAATGAGATTCTCAAATTGCCAACGAGGGATGATAAAAAATCATACTCCAGGGTGCATCTTCTTACACTCATTTGGGTAAAGGATCAAGATGTGTTCAGGACGATGGACAGGATGGTGGACATGATTAAAAAAACTCATTCAGGAAGAATTTCAGAGGCAGACAGGTGGCCAAAAACCTGTCCAAACTAGTGGGGCCTGGGGATGAAACGTCAGCTAGCAGGTGTTCGAGTTCAACAGCAAAACCCTCTAAAAAACAGCAAGCCATGGTGGTGCAACTGCTGGCGTTGTTCAACTATTGGGGCCTAGAGATACCGTTTTTTGTTCTTGATTTTCATCAGACGGGTGTCCTGTTGACTCTAGAGAATTGCATCGAACGTCACACGCTCCCTTATATAACCCTTATCCCCCATGAAACCCTAAGCACCAACCGTTGCCATGGGCCTATCTGATGGGGCTCCCTCCCAGCCGGCGGCTCTCTACACTCCAATGGCTCCCTCCATGTGTTGTTCACCATACAACAACGAATCAAGGTTCACGCACTACATCGAGACCAGCAGCGGAGGTGGGTTCGGCGGGTGCTTCTATGCGGCAATCGAGGACCGGCGTGTAGATGTGGATGGCGAATTGGCGACGGCGATGTGGCTGCCTATAGGACTTGAGAAATTTTATCATTGTTCTCACAGGCAAAACTGGCAAGGTCATTTCTCTTTCTCCAACCAGTACCAGGTAGTTTGTCTAGAAATGAAGTTCTTTCGCCGAGGCTTTGTATTATTGTTAAGAATATATCAGATGTGGTGCAACTTAGCAGTCTTAATTCTTAAAGACTAATTTCATCGAAGACTTGACATGTAAGCTTCTCCTCTGTACATACATGCTCACTGTTTATCCAGAATTCGAAATGCACTACCTGACCATTTAGACTTCCCTAGTTGATAAAGGAAAGACAGATTCACCCTGAACCTGAATCTCAATAATCTCTTCAGTAGTGTTAACTGTTAAGGCTTCAGGATGCTTCTCTAGGTGATGGACAGTTATCTACATTTTTAGTTTTCTTCCTGCTAGTTTAGTTTTTTCGGTAAAAGAAAATGCCTGTAAAAGCTAAGCCTTGGCAAGCCATTAGTTGCTTGATGAGCTAATTGCTACTTTGTGATGGTAATCTTTATTGAACCTTTAGATGTTTATATGGCTGAGAGACACTGATGGTTGATGATTCCAGACTTTGAGCAGTTGTAGGGGTCAGCTTCTGCCGATCAATTGGGAGGCATATTGCTCGAATTTTCTCCCCAATTGGAATTCGATCATGCGTCGCCATTGGAAATTCAGATGTGTTATGGATCAAAGAGAGCTACAGCGAGCAAATGTAGCTGTTGCTCGGTTCAGGGATGTTGCCACCCATGTCAGAATTCGAGCAAAGCTGCGATTCAGCTCTAACGTTTCGTGCTGTTTTGTGTTGTGTACAGGACAGACATGACACAAGAATACATAGGTTTTAGTATTTTCTTCAAAACAATTCCGTCGTAGTCTAGGTGGTTAGGATACTCGGCTCTCACCCGAGAGACCCGGCTTCAAGTCCCGGCGACGGAATTCCTTTTTGCTTCTGAACTTTCCCGAGAGTGTTGCCTTTTTTTTTTGGAGATTGCTTTGTAGTTTTTGGTGAAAGCAAATGCTTGCAAGGTAAATCTGAGCAAGCTGATGGCCAGTTTGTGTTGGTAGCCTTGAACCTGACGGTTGATGATTCCAAGATTTTTAACTGGGGGCCGTGGGTCAGCTTGTGCTGCCGATCCACTGGCAGGCATTTGATCGTTTGACCAACGTACCGTGTACCTATGTGTTGCCTGGTCCGGCAGCTCTCAGACCTGGACTCCGACCGGCTCCGCCATCTCATCTGCTCCGGCGACCTCGCTTCGTGCTTCGACGCTGCCGAGGAAGACAAACGTGCCGTGGAGTGCCCTATCTGCTTCCACGCCGTCGAGGGCTTTTGGGATTTCTCAATCCGAGTTTGCTATTGTTCGAGGATTGGCTAGGATTTGATATCAAGAGATCCTTTGGTACATCATCAAGGTCGCTGCGATCATGCACAACATAATCATTGAGAAAGAGTGTGGGAAAGATTTGGATATGACCAAATGGGTCAACAGGTTCGGCCGTGTAGGAGGGAAGACCGCATCCAACGATTTTTACCATGACATTCGAGATTTCAGCACGAAGATCTTCAAAGAGATCTCATCGAGGAGTGGTGATCATGGAATGGGCAACAAAACCACCAATTTCATCTCTATGTTTTATGTCATGTGTGATGAACTTTGTGTTATATTTGATGAACAGTTTGTGATGAATTTGATGTTATGGATTGATAAACTATCTAACAAAACCATGACACTGATTTTGGATTGGAGGGAGTACTAATTTTATATTATTTGTTTTGGATTCATTTGAGATGAGTTTGATATAATTCATAGTTGAAGGACTTCAATTGAACCAAATGGCAGTTTTTTGGGTGGCCTATTTTTCACCATCTACTACGGCAGAAAAATTTCCAATGCACTAAAATTTTCTCTCTCCTGCCCTTTTGCAGATATCCTAAAACTTTTTTTGGACGCCCTATTATATACTAGTGTCTATTGGAGATGCTCTGACAGGACCACCGACATCTGATGGAAGATTTTGTATAGTCGCGGTGAACGAACCTTTAGTAATATTGATACTTGTGTACCAGCATATGTTGTATGGTCTCAACGTAGGGGCGCAGATTGCTCGGATTTTATCCAAGCATGCATACGTTGGCTTGTTTTCCTATGATCCATTTTGTCTGAATTCACATCTGTTATGAACCAAAGAGAGCAGATGTCTTCTCTTTGCTCGGTTTAGGGGTGCTAGCTGCTAACTCGGACTTTCTTCAGGGGTGAACACTCAAGATCTTCGATCGGGCAACGATAACGCTTGTGATTGTTTCCTTCTTGACGGCGTTGCTTTCGGAGAACCTTTTTTGTATGCCGGGTGTTGTATTTGGTGGTGGTTATAGTGTTGTTGTTGCTAGGAACTGATCATCGTGGCAGTTTTTTTTTCTGTTCTTTTTTTTTCTTTTTTTTTGTTGTGTGTATCCTTGATGTCTTTGGACATCTTGCTATATCTTCACGATATTAATATATTCCCTTTCTAAAAAAGGAGTTGTAGCCATGTTTGGTTAGTATATCCAGCTCTGGCGAAAGCTATAGCAGATGACCATGTTTCCCTGACTAGAGCAAACATTGTTTGTTCTCGGTTTATTGACGTTTGCTAGCTATGTCAGCTCGTGCCCAGCCGCTCCATGGCCCATGCTGTTTTGTGATGCCAAGTACATGTTGTGTGCGCTGTCTAAGTCAGATAAGCTCCAGTGTTTTTATCATCACTGTAACGTGGTAGTCTAGGTGGTTAGGATACTCGGCTCTCACCCGAGAGACCCGGGTTGAAGTCCCGGCGACGGAATTTCTATCCTTTTTTTTCTTCTAAACTTTCCCTAGAGTGTTGCCATTTTTATTTTTATTTTGAGATTGCTTTGTAGTTTTTGTTGAAAGCAAATGCTTGCAAGGCAAAATGTTTGTGTTGGTAACCTTGAACCTGAAGGTTGATGATTCCATGATTTTTAACTCGGGGCGGTGAGTCAGCTTGCGCTACCGATCCACTGCGAGGCATTTGATCATCTGATCAGCGTACGTATGTGTTGCCAGGTCCGGCAGCTCTCAGGCCTGGACTCCGACCGGCTCCGCCGTCTCATCTGCTCCGGCGACCTTGTGTCGTGCTTGGACGCCGTCGAGAAAGACAGACGCGCCGTGGAGTTATAGTAGGCTTGTTGGAAATTCCACGTGCGTACGCTTTATCATTCCACTCACTGCTTGTCTGCTTCGGAGAGTTTCTCATAATTTTCTGTCGTCCGTCAATCAATCGATGCAGTTCTACCTGACTTACGTGGACCGAAAGTGGGCTGCAATTTTTATTACGCCAGCCGGGTCTTGAACTCAAGACCTCTTGGCTCCAATACCATGTAGAAGTGCATGCTCTAGCCAATGCAACCAAAAAATCGATCTGATGGAGGAGACTATGCAGCACATTATACATCAACAGTTCCAAGTGCCGTGGTAAATGGATCTGCACGGGTGACCCGTTACAATCCCCCTTGATTTCTGTCCAAATTTTTGCTCGGATGTGTACTGAAATTCAGAAATTTTCGGTACACACATGCACGATAACGGAGGGAGTGGTAATTTCCTACGTCAGGCCAAGTGAACTGGAACTGCAAAATTATACTGTGTTCATAAAACATGGTCCATGCCTTATAAAAAAGTATGCTACAGGCCTACAGTACTCCTCCGGTGGCGCGACGGTTGGGCGGCATGGCGAGTAGGCGCGGCAACGGCGACGGCCTCGCGACGTCCAGCGGTGGGTCGAGGCTAGGCGGCTGCGACCACTCTATCTCGCTCGTGGGCTCCGGCTTCCGGCGGTTCAGATCTGGTGCGGCTCGACTGTAGCCTTCCGGCGGCGGCTTTGGCTGTCCTTCGGCCCACCGAGGCTAGGCTTGGGGCGAGGTCGTAGTCTAGTCAGGCCCTCCCTTGCCTCCAGATTTGCGATGTGGGCTCCACGCCGTCGGGCCTGGCCGGGCTCCTGCCGACGGTGATGACGATGACGTGGTGGCTCTTGGGCTCCGGGGCGGCGGCCCCGGGTATGGTGGTGGCGGCTTCGGCCAGGAGGTGGTGCGAATCTGGTCGCGGTGGATCGTGGGATCCCGTGGCCAGAGTGAGGTCGGCCTCGGCAAGGGTGGTGGTCAGTGGGCGGCGGTCGGTGGTGACAGGTGGTCGGCACATCACCGGGAGAAATCCTTGCTCCGGTCTTCACCAGAGCCAGCGACGGCGGCGCCCGCGGGTGCCGTGATCTTTCTTGGAAGCGTCGTCGTGGAGTTGCTCCTTCTCCCCACGGCTTGGACTCCGGAGGGAAACCTCAGATCCGTTGGATCGGGCGATGGAGGCGTCTTCACGTCTTTCTCCTCCTTGGGGGCATCGTCTCGGAGCCGGCTACGACTGAGAGACTGGAGGATGATGGCATCTTCGCCGTCGATGGCGGCATCTTCGCGGCGTGGTTTGCTGAGGCGGGGCGCTGGTTTCTGTTTGGCAACGATGATGGCGTCGAGAGAATCTTGGGTCGCGGCGTGGTCTTCGGTAGTCGGTTCTTCCCGGCGTGTCCGAGGTGCTCTTTTTGGCACGGTCGGCGCAAGTCCTGCATATTTCCCCTGTGTTGCTCGTTGTCAAAGTCAGAGCTGTCAGTTGCTTGCATGTGTGGCCATCCGTTGGCATGTGCCGTCGTGGCTTCTGTTCCATGTCGGTGGCCAGGTTGGCCGGTGGTGCCCATGTCATGTGGGTTGTGTTGTATCGGTTTTAGCCCGGTTTTCCGTCAATTAACCGGACAATTCTCTTCTTTTTAATCAATGAAAATGGCAAGTCTTTTGCCTCGTTTCAAAAACAGTACATCCAAGAGAAGCTTTTCACTATAATTGATTCTGAGAAGTTCTCCATTATTCTGCCCTGTTTCATTGTGCCGCGAGTGCTTCCAGCAGCTGATGCCATCGAAGGCTTCAGAGCTGTCCAATATCCTGTTTTGCTACCTAGGTATTGTGCAATACTCTGCATATGTGTCCTATAAACCCCTCTATTAAATTTGATCTCAAAGATGCTTTCTGCATGATGCTTCTATTTCATACTGTAGAATATCTTAGCTTCATTGTTGTATCTGAATTCAATGTGGGGGTCCTTAACTAGCAATGCCACAGCCTACATTGTTGAATATAGAGTGCTAGAACCTTAAGTGAGAAGAAACCTAAACAAGAAGTAAGCTTTCTGCCCAGATATTCTGATCAACAACACCATACTACTTTGTACTCCCTCCGTTCCTAAATATAAGTCTTTTTAGACACTTCAAATGGACTACAACATACAGATGTGCATAGACATATTGTTAGACTAGATTCACTCATTTTACTTCGTATGTAGTCACTTGTTGTAATCTCTAAAAAGACTTATATTTGAGAACGGAGGGAGTAATTTCAAACAAGCCTACTATTTGGAACTTCTTGCATGAAGAACAGAAAGCTAATGAGGCTACGATAAGAATACATTCCTAGAACACCGGTGGACATATTCTACTACCATAGGAGTTGTAAGCCCGATTTTACAGTGCTAAAAGCTCCCTAACCAACTGTTGGTTTTTCTAACCCTTCGGAAGAGATTTCAAGTCTTCCATGATTGTACCTGAAATGTTTCAGATATGATTTGTCTGTGTGATTTTTAGACAATGGAAAGAACCATACCAGATATAGATGTATGCAACGTAAAGAAGATTACGTAGGATACGTGGCTAGGAAAGACACTTCTGGCCTTATAATATCCTACCCTTTATAATATTGTGCAACGTAAGGAAGATTACGTAGGTATCGTCCTTCAAACTATTTCCTTGAACATCCAGTCTAGACATACGTTAGTGGGTGAGAGATGGACATCCTGGATGCACTTGGTTCGGAGATTGATTGAAGTTCGACTCTCCGACGTGCCGGACTCCACACAATGGAAGTTAACTAAAAATGAGATATTTACGGTGAAATCTTTTTATATGGATCTGATTAATTCTGGCCCCATCTCAAGGTCACTTCATATATGGAAGGTTAAGGTTCCTTTGCGGATTAAAATTTTCATGTGGTTTGTCCACAAGCAAGTAATACTCATATGGATTAAAATTTTCACGATAATAACTCGCGGTGTTGTTTTTGTACTCAGGATGAGACAATACAACATTTATTTATCGAATGCCCACTTGCCAAGTTACTTTGAAGAACGATTCATATAGTTTTTAATATCAATCCTTCAGTAGATATTGCGTCTTTGTTTGGGACGTGGTTAGCTGGGGTTGAACAGATCACGGCAGCTCGTATTCGGATTGGAATATGTGCGTTATTATGGGCTATATGGAACTGCAGAAATGATATGATTTTTAACAGACTACACAACTTAACTTTTTTGCAGGTTATCTTCAGAGCTACAGCTGGGATCCGTACGTGGTCCTTACTCACTCTTATGGACTTCAGGGAGCCTTTGGTTACTGGGTGCAACCAATGGGAGATGGTGGCTCGGGTTATATTCAACCGGTTCGGATGGCGTTCGCATAACAGGATAGAAGTCTAGAGAGCTTGTCCTTATTATCACCGTACCGGTTGTCTTTGTCCGCTTATATGTTTCAGTTCTATGTTCTTTGTTTTGCTCCGTTTGCGAGTTGTAAGACCTTTGTGATGATACATTCTGGATTTTTAATAAAAGGGCCGCATGCATCATCATGATGCAGAGGCCGGAGGTATACCTCCATTTCCAAAAAAAAGATATAGATGTATGCAGAACACAGTAGATGCTAGTACTGGATACTGAAACAAAAAGTTATTGTAGTAATATGTTGGAGTTCAATTGTATTATGAAAGTTGTTTAATCACTATGCACATTTACAATAGAGAAAAGTATATTTTTCGTCCCTCAACTCTTCGCGGAGTCTAGATTTGGTCCCTCAACTTTAAAACCGGACAACACACACCCTCAACTATTGAAACCGGACAAGGTTCGTCCCTAGACTCTATTCTGACCGGTTTTGCAGCTGACTCACCCGGTTTTGACTGAGCTGACTCAAATTCCTGTATTTTTTTCCAAACCCACATACTTTTTTCAAGTTTGCACATTTTCTTAAATTTGTGTATATTTCAAATCAGTGTACTTTTTCCAAGTCCACGTACTTTCTTCAAGTTTGCGTTTTTTTTCAAATTCACATTCTTTTTCCAAATCTGCATAGTATTTTTTAGAAAAACATGTGAATTTAAATAAGTATGCGAACTGTAATAAAAGTATGCGAATTTGAAAAAAATATGCGAACTTGAATAATGTACGCGTTTCGTAAAAAATACATGAATTTAAATAAGTACGTGAACTAGAATAACAATACGCGTATTTTAAAAAATATGCGGACTTGAAAAATGTAAGCGGTTTTGTAGGAAAACATGTGAATTTAAATAAGTACGTGAACTATAATAAAAGTAAGTGAATTTGAAAAAAATATATGAACTTAAGAAATGTACGTGGTTTTGTAGAAAAATATCTGAATTTTTAAAAAGTACACGAACTAGAATAAAAGTATGCGAATTTGAAAAAAAATGTGAAGTTGAAAAATGTATGCGGTATTGTAGAAAGATTCGTGAATTTCAAAAAAAGTACGCGAACATGAAAACATTACATGAATATTGAAATAGACAAACTTGGAAAAGGTGCATGGATTTTTAGAAGTACATGAATTGTAGAAAAGTTCATGGATTAGAAACAGTAAAGGGTTTTAAAAGTTACGCGAATTTGAAACAATTACACGAACTGAGAAAGGAACACAAATTTCAGAAAGGTTTACAGATTAAAAAAAATGATTTTGAATAAAGAACACGAATTTCAAAGAGTGAGGACATATGAAAATGTACGTGAATTTCAAAGAGTGAGGACATATGAAAATGTACGTGAAAAATTACGCGAATTTGAGTCAGCGCCGGTCAAAACCGGGGTAAGTCAGCTTCAAAACCGGTCAAAATCAAGACCAGGGACGAAATCTTGTCCAGTTCCAATAGTTGAGGGTGCAAGTTGTCTGGTTTCGAAGTTGAGGGATCAAATTTAGACTCGGCCAATAGTTTTTTTTTGAAACCCCCCTATATTAATTAATTAATAATGTTATTACAATCATTCATTACAAAATTTGCCACACAAGGCGGAACACTATTAAGAAGAATCCCATCAGTTTTATTACAATCAGACTCGGCCAAGAGTTGAGAGACCAAAGGTATAGCATTCACTATGCTTACATGGTAGCAAGCATCATTACATGTTTTCCAAAATTCAAATATGCATCATTACATGTTTCCCAAATTGTCCGAATTCACACCGAAATAC
This sequence comes from Triticum aestivum, assembly GCF_018294505.1. NCBI lineage: Eukaryota > Viridiplantae > Streptophyta > Magnoliopsida > Poales > Poaceae > Triticum > Triticum aestivum. The sequence goes on along the minus strand of NC_057813.1, from coordinate 685,335,127 downwards.
CAACAGAATTCATATTTCTGGCTCTAGTGTTTGACGGATCATGTTTGATAAGGTTTGCTCTGACCAGTGTCTTATGGCAAAATGGGTTGGAAGTTGCTTCAACTTCAAGGCTAGGGCGGGCTTTCGGTAAAAATCATTAGGAACATTTTTTTGAAACTTTTATTTGAATCGGCAAAAGAATTTGAGTCGACAAACATCTTTCGAAATTTGAGAACAATGTTTGGAATTCATGAATATTTTTTGGGTTAATTATCCTTTTGCCCTTAGTGGTGTCCATCTGCTCAGTTTTGCCCTCAGATGTAAATTGTGCTATGTTTTGCCCCTAGTCCGTGCGCACCGACTCGTTCTGTGAACTTTGGCGTCTCCGTCAGGTCAAGTTTTTGACTCGGCCCTTACAGGTGGGACCAGGCGGCAGAGGCGGCCAATTTTATTCAGACCGTTGCACGCGTGGCTTGCGGGACCCAGCAGAGAGCCGTTGAGCATAGAGCCGTTGCGGGTGTGTGCTATATTAGCGGGTGACAGCGGCGGTGACCACGGCGACAGAGAGCACGACGCTGACCACGGCGAGAGAGCGAGAGCACGACGGCGGTGGGAAGCTAGCTGTGGAGGGCGCGGTGGTGGGAAGTTAGCTGTGGAGGGCGCGGCGGCGTTGAGATCCCGTTCGGCTCCGAGCTCCATGTCTTCCGCAAGCTCCCGCGCCACCTCGCGGATGCAGAGCCGGGCACGTGTGGAGATGCCTGTCTTCGTCTGTCCGCGGTGTCGGGCGAGCGTTGATCGGAGGGTTTCTCACACACCGAGGAACCACAATCGTCCGTTCTACGTGTGCAGCGAGAATGGGGTAAGAATCGGGGCAATTGCACCATTTCATTGTCGGGATCTTTGAGCAATCGGTTGATCTGTTCCGTGTTCATGCAGGCGGCATGCTTCTTTCTTTGGGTCGATGCTCTGGCCAAGACTCTGATAAATGAACTGCAAGAAGAGCATGACGAATGGTTGCGCATGCTGCCCCAAACCGCAGTGGCCGCAGCACGAGCTCCGGAAGAAGAGATGGAGGGCGAAGCACGCACTGACAAAGAGCTAGCTGTTGAGCTTAGGATGCTGAAGAAGAAGGTTAGGAAGCTTGAAGATCAAGCACTACCAATACCCATTTACAAATACTTTTGGGCATTTGTAGGTATGGTAATCGCACTGGTTGTAATGTTGAAAATGTATGGAAAGGCATGAATTATGGAGGAATTTGTAATCTTGAAATTGTATGAGAAATTCACCTAGTTTAAATGTTGGTCAAAGTTGTTTAAATGTTGAAAAAAAAGAGAAGAAGTGACCGACATTTAAATATGTTGAAAAAAAGGAGAAGAAATGAGGAATTCAGAAACTTTTGATCAATGAAATGCAGCTAATGAACTATTCCAGAGCCAAACAATTAAGGTTAGAAATTATTTGGAGCTGTTAAATATTTAATAGCAATTTAAGTAATCCAATTCAAATACACCGTGATTTAAATCAAAGACCAAAATGTCATGGAAAATGTGCCTCAGCTCTGGTAGATGTTTACACCTAGTGCCAAAATAAATGAACATTTTTTAAGGACATTACATTGAGTAGAAACTAATTTGTCTAAAAAATGAAGGGTGTAAAATGCACAAAAATTGTTGCGGCTGGGGACTCGAACCCAAGACCGCATGGGTTAGTGGTGTTTAGGGCTGCACTGGTAACCGCTAGGATAGATGGCAAGAGTTTGACTTGGGTAGGGAAGCAATGTATACATAGTGAGATTGTGAAATTTGTCAAAAAAATGAAGGGTGGAAAATGCACAAAAAAATTGGTGCGGCTGCGGACTCGAACCAAAGACCGCGTGGGTTTGTGGTGTTTAGGGCTGCCCTGGTAACCGCTAGGACAGATGGCAAGAGTTTGACATGGGTAGGGAAGGAATGTATACATAGTGAGACTGTGAAATTTGTCAAAAAAAAGTGAGACCGTGAATGTTTGCACCCGCGTGAGAGTGGTTTTACTTTGTTTTGCATTAAAATTTTGGAGGGTTGGAAGGTTGAAAACGTATGTTTGCACTGCCACCTGGTTTTGGTTAGAGTGGCACTTGGTTTAGTGTTACAGTGGCACTAGGTTTAGGATTTAAACGGAATAAATTTGCATGTTAGTTCATGACTTATTTTTTTTTGAATAAAACGGAGGGCTTCTCACCCCCTCTTTTGAATGACAACCACAAGTTCTCGAGCTTCATGACTTGGTTTAGGGAAGAAATTATATGCTTGGGCACGGACAATTTTTAACACACATAATAAACCCTAATAAATAACTTAGATAAGATGCAACACAAGTACCATTACAATAATAAGTTCACGGACAGTTCACGGACACATGACGAAACATGACACGACATAGAAAAGCAACAAATAAAAAACGAAACAGTCTTCATCTTGATCTCGTCCTTCCACTTTGGCCGCGCGCGCCCCTTCAACACCGTCTTCATCTTCACACCTCCTCCTCGTCATCGTAGGGAAGGGAGTGCATCCCGGCTGGAGTGGGGAAGATGTTCTCGTAGTTGGTGTAGATGTTGTAGATGGTGAAGAAGATGGCCTCGCAGCCGCACCAAAAGACTTGGCCGAGGAGCTCGCACGCGTCAAACGGGTTGGTGAAGGTGACCGTGAGCAGTAGGAGGATGCCGCCGTGGTCACGAACCTCGTTGACGGTGAACATCCTCGGTGAGCCCCGTGGGAGGTGGGCATAGCCGGCTCTGAGGAAGGCGCGGGTGAGTTCGACGGAACCCCTCCACCTTGAAAAATCCCACACGCGGAGCTCCCTCTCCACGAGCACGCCCGGTGGGTAGCGCCGCTCCGGCACGACAGGCGGGCGGCTGAAGGTCGGCCCGTTGAACTGCATGGTCTCGCTTGGGGAGGGCTCGGTCGATTGGGTGTTTGAAGTTGGAGAGAATGGATCAGATCTGGCTTATGGGTGGGAGAGGAAGATAGGCACCCCATTTATAGGCCTGTGGGTGGGAGAGGAAGAGAGAAAAGGTGAGAACGATGCGTGTGTGAATCCGAACGCGTGTGTGTATCCGTTACGCTTTGCACTCTTAAATTTTTGCACAAAAATGATGCATGCATGGGGCGCGTGCGTGCATTTGAATCACTGCATAGCTCTTTGACCGGACAGTGCATCTGACTCGTTGAACCACCTAGCTGGCCTCGCTAGCCTAGTGCGCCTAGCACGCCTCGCTCGCCTCGCTCGCATGCATGCACCTCGCAGCCTCCCGCGCATGCAAACCCACGTCGCAGCCTATGCACGTCGCCGCCTCCCATGCATGCATGCAAGGCCTGGAAAGGCTGAGACGGGCTATTTACTGCGGTCTCAGCGGTCTCATGCCTAGACAACGAGACGGTCCAACGGTCCATCCAGCGCGCCCGATATTTGTTTTAAAAAACCGAATCTCCCAGCCAATCAGATTGCATCTCGCGGATCGCCCCCCTCCTCCCCACAGATTCCTTCTAGAAGGGTTAGATCGACGGCCCTTGTTCAGCGCTAGGGTTAGATGAATGGTCCTGGTTCAGCGCTAGGGTTAGTGGGGTTTGGGAGGGGTTTGGAGCAGTCAAAGCTATGCTTAACCAGATTTCAAATTAGCATAATAAATTAAATAAAAATCAGAAAAATAAAAAACCTGCACACATAGTCTTCTTATGTCATATACTAACGACTTAAGTTGATAAACAAGGTTTACATATATTTAAACGATAAGTTCATGTGTATTGTATGATATCTCGAGTATCTCAAACTCTTTTGTATGAAGTGAAGAGAAGTGTTTTGGGGAAATAAACATGAAAATTTCAAAAAAAAAACTCACCACAACTTCATTTTAGAGTGACTAAGAAGGATCCAGGCTTAGTTTTTCATTTTGATGTTTTACACTTATTTAAATCTTGGTCAAAGTTAAGTTTGACCAGAATTCAAATAAGCAAAATAAATTTAAAAAAAATCAAAAAATGGAAAAACCAGCACACATAGTCCGTATATATAGAATATATGTTTAGGAAAGTTATTTGGCTGATTTAGACAAGGTCGAAAAAACCTTGCTTAGAGATGAGGCGGTTTACCCTACCTTTGGACCCTCATTTTAGCACATTTTTCATGAAAATTTCAAAAATCTCACCGCAGCTTCATTTTGGATTGACTAAGAAGGTCAAGGCTTAGTTTTTCATTTTGATGTTTTACACTTATTTAAATCTTGGTCAAAGTTAAGTTTGACCAGAATTCAAATGAGCAAAACAAAATTAAAAAAAAAATCAAAAAATGGAAAAACCAGCGCACATAGTCCGTATATATAGAATATACAAAATATATGTTTAGGAAAGTTATTTGGCTGATTTAGACAAGGTCAAAAAAACCTTGCTTAGAGATGAGGTCGTTTACCCTACCTTCGGACCCTCATTTTAGCACATTTTTCATGAAAATTTCAAAAACCTTACCACAACTTCATTTTGGATTGACTAAGAAGGATCCAGGCTTAGTTTTTCATTTTGATGTTTTACACTTATTTAAATCTTGGTCAAAGTTAAGTTTGACCAGAATTCAAATGAGCAAAACAAAATTTAAAAAAAAACAAAAAATGGAAAAACCAGCGCACATAGTCCGTATATATAGAATATATAGAATATATGTTTAGGAAAGTTTGGCTGATTTAGATAAGGTTGGAAAAAAAACCTTGCTTAGAGATGAGGCCGTTTACCCTACCTTCGGACCCTCATTTTAGCACATTTTTCATGAAAATTTCAAAAACCTCACCACAGCTTCATTTTGGATTGACTAAGAAGGATTCAGGCTTAGTTTTTCATTTTGATGTTTTACACTTATTTAAATCTTGGTCAAAGTTAAGTTTGACCAGAATTCAAATGAGCAAAACAAAATTCAAAAAAAATCAAAAAAAGGAAAAACCATGTGCTCATTCAAACATCATCCAACAGATTTAAACATCATGTCAAACATAGTTCTAACATCATCCAACAGAAATACAACATTATTCATAATGTTTCATAATTATTCACATATAGCGTTCGAGCTTCTATCTGTTCCTTGAGCTTCTTGTCATCAATTTGCTCCTCGTGCAGCTTGTGCTCATTGCTTCTTCTCTTCTCCTCTTGGTTGTCGGTACCTTGTGCGTCTTCTTCAAACCTATCATAGAGCTGTGCAAAATATAAAGGGTAATGAGATCATGTCAAGTGACCCATAAATGTACAGTAGTATTTGACCCTTGCAAAATTTACATACCTAGCAGAACTAACAACAACAGAAGGTTGGTCACCATTTAGAGCCTCACTTGGATCATCATGATCATCATTTGGAGCCTCACTTGGATCACCAAGATCATCATTTGGAGCCTCACTTGGATCACCATGATCATCAATTGGAGCCTCACTTGGATCACCATGATCACTATTTGGAGCCTCACTTGGATCACCATGATCACTATTTGGAGCCTCACTTGGATCATCGTCAAAATCATGCGGCTGTTGACCATCATCATTTCGAACCTCGCCAAAATCCTCATCTGATGCAACCGGCTGTTGTCCATCATTTTCATCGAAGCCTTCATCAAAACTCTCTCCGAACGCTGGATCTACTGTGTTATCACAATACTTACCGAAATGACTAGACCCACCACATCTTGTGCACTTACGCTTCCTCGCTCCAAGTCCAGCTCCTTCGCTGCGAGGTCTGATTCGATTCTTCCTTGGTCTACCTGCTGCTCTCTTCAGAACTGAAGCGCAAAGGTTGAATCCAGGGTCCACCATGTCCCATTGTTGTTTCCCTCCATAGCAGGCAAGGCATAAGCATATGTGGCTTTGAACCTTGCAACAGAGTAGTAATCATGCACATACTGCTGAATGTTCCCTGCTGGACCAGGGAGAGAAGTGATGAAAAACAAGGCATGAATGCATGGCAACCCAGTTATCTGCCATTGCCTACAACTACAAGTTCTAGCTTCTAAATCCACTGGATATCTCCATTCCCTCTTCTTTTATCCAAATATGATATCTCTGCTGTGGTACCCGAGCAAGGAGTCATGTTCATTTCCAAGCCTGTTGTTTTCTGCATCAGTTCATTCATCACGGCAGGGATGATAATGTGGCCCATGAATTTTGCCTCGGCTATTCCTGCACGATAATGAAATTTCTGCATGTATTCTATCCTTATCCTGTCCAGCAAATCCACCACATAATGACCCTTTAGTTTCCGGATCGTTGAGTTGAAAGACTCTGCTAGATTATTGTGCACATAGTCAACTTTGCTCAGTTCACTGAATTGGCTTCTGGCCCATAACTTGGAGTGGTGTGTTTCCAAGTATTCTTTCACTTTGGTATTCATGTATAACTGCCTCAAGTGGTAGTTGTGCTTCTTCACACTGCAAGTCAAAGATGCTGGCCATAAATTGTCGGTATACACCTTTCCTTTGAATTTCTTCATGAAATTTGCAGCAAGGTGATGCATGCATTCCCTATGCTCTATTCCAGGGAACACATTGTCCACGACCACTTTTAAACCTTTGCAGGCATCTGTATGAATGACCAACCCATTGGGATGTGCAATAGCCCGGCGCAGATTATGCAAAAACCAAGTCCAGCTCTCCTCAGACTCTGTCTCCAGCACACCGTAGGCAACTGGAAATACGAAACTGTGTGCATCAACTGCACAAGCAGCTACTAACTGTCCTTTAAACCTCCCTGTGAGAAAAGTGGCATCAATAGCCAAATAAGGCCTGCAACCTGCCAAAAAACCCCGGGACAAGCCTCAAAGCAGACAAAAACCCTCCTAAAGCATTCCTTGGTCTTTGTCACTCCCCTGAATGTGTACTCCACGGTATGGTGATCAATATCTACAATACTACCTGGGCTTGTCCTCTCCACTTCACCTTTGAATGAATACAACAATTGAAAACTTTCCTGCCAGTTACCATAAATAGAATCCATAGCATGTTGTTTACCATTGAACAACCTCATGTATGGTAAATCTATCTTGAATTTATCTTTGATGTTCTTCTGCAATTCCTTTGGACCCACTTGCTGGTTTTCTTTCATCCACTTCTTTACTTCTTATGCCACCCATCTTGACTTGGCTCTACTGACTATATCCTTCCTAAGGGTTGATTCCTGGCATGTGTGCTTAAAAGGGTTCACTTTGACCTGAACATTAGTGCTATTACGCATTTTAGATGCGAGCAGCCTCCATGGACAACCCTCAGTCGGACAGTGCACTCTGTAACGTACTTGATCGCTCTTGTCAACTTTGAAAGTACGTTCTACCTTGATGCAGTATGTCACAACTGCATTTCTACACTCATTCATGGATGCAAAAAATGTACCTTCTTCCAAATTAGGGTTCAGAGGGTCCCATTCAACAGCTGCAAGGTCTTCGTCCTCACCCAACGCGTCATCATCCACACGGACTGCATTGTGAGCCTCATCTTGGTTATCAGCCCGAGGTGCCCGTCGTAAATTCCGAATAACATCAGAATATAGCTTCTCTTCATCAACCCCAGAATTGTAGTCATCATGCTCCACTTCAAGGGGGACCCTACTGCTATTTCCCACACTTGTCGAGCCACCACGTCGTCGTGCACCAACTGAACTGTTCTGGCTAGAGATGCCATTACGACGACTTGGTTCTCCCCGAGATGTTGCACCCATCATCCTAGGTCCAAATGCCTGCTCAAGCACATCAACTTGCAGCCTCACATGAAAATTATCTTTCTCTTTATGCCTAACAAACATGGTAGCTAGCTCTTCATCATTACTAACTGTCACCCATTTCTTTTCCCCATCATAGTATTTGTATACCACTTCATCAAGCAAACCCCAAGGATATTGGCTACAAATTACCTCCCCAAATTGTCTGAAACTCCAATTACTAGCCATTGGCAACCGATAATCAAAACCTCCTTGGTATTTCTTCTGATCCTTTGCATCAAACGTGTATCGGTCCCTTCTAATGTGCATCAAGAAAGCAAACCGCAACTCCATCCTAACCGGCGAAAAACAGAGACGCAATCATCACACTAATTGGGAAAACCTACTCGAATCGAGTGTTCAAATGCACAACTAAGCTCAATCTAAACAGGAGGCGAGACTTACCCCTCGGGAACCCAGTCGTGGACGCGGCGGATCTCCGGCCCGATGCCTGCCTCGCCAAATACTCCGGGGTCGCCGCTGCTCTCCATTTCACCCTAGGGTTCTTCCTCCTAGTTCAAATAGCTCCAGCAGCCCCCCACCTTTGAGCGCTCCGGCCGGGCGCACGGAAGGAGGCCGCACCGTGGGTCGAGCAGGTGGCGGGCGCCCCACCCGTGGCGTCGCAGGAAGGTGGCGGGCGTCGCAGGCAGCCGTGGAGCGTAGGCGCAGAAAGGTAGCGGTGGAGTAGGCGTGCAACTGGTGGCGGGGCAGGTCCTGGCCGCGGCGCAAGTGCCGGCGGCGGCGCAGGTCAGTCAGCCGGCCGGGAAGCGGATGGGCAGAGTGAGCTACGAATGTTTTGGGGATTTAGTTGCATGGGCCTACATGTCAGCTCCAGACCCACGTCCACGCGGTCCCACGTGTAAGCTCCGGACCCACAACTTAACGCTGGCGGACGGAATGGACTCAAATATGGCCGTTTGGCCTCGTCATAGTAGTTGTGCATGGACTAGGGGCAAAACTGAGCACAATTTGTATCTGAGGGCAAAACTGAGCGCAGAGACACCACTGAGGGCAAAAGGATAATTAACCCATATTTTTTTGTTTCAACGAACTTTTTTTGAAATGCATAAACATTTTTTGAATCGATGAACTTTTCTGAAATTTGGTGACATTTTTAATTCGCAAATATTTTTATTTTTTTAAACATGAACATTATTTGAACTTCGAAACATGGCTTCAAATGTATGAACATTTTTTAATACGCAAAATGTTTTTTCTTTTCCTGAACCTTTTCTCCAAAACAGTATTTGTTTTTGAATATGCGAACATATTTTCAGAATCACAATATTTTTGACATCTTGAACATTTTTTAAAACTTTGAAAAAAATATATGGACAATTTTCAGAATCAGAAATATTTTTATTTCCCGAATTTTCAAAATCATAAATATTTTTTGAATACATGAAAATTTTATGAATCCAAAACATTTTTAAAAATTATGAATGTTTTTTGAATTCACAAATATTTTATGATTTGCCAAACATTTTCAAATTCATGATCATTTTTTGTAAATGTAACATACATTATTTTGAATGTATGAAACATTTTTTATTTATACGAACGTTGTTGTACCTTGTATACTTTTTTAAATGGCACATACATTTTTTTAAACAGGTGCATTTTTTGAACGTCACAATTTTTTCCGTACATATGGTTAACATTTTTCTATAAACATTTAACATATTTGAAATGCAGTTTTAATAAAATGTATTTCTAAATATAAACATAGTAATATAATAAACCAAATAACGAAAACAAAAATTTGAAGAAAAAGGAAAAGAAACATGGGTGACGTTAGTGTGACACCAGGAAGTGCGGTCGCTGGGCCGACCCAGCAGCGGCTCTCTGCAGGCGATGCTGCGGTAGGAACCGTTGTGGGTGCCACATAGCCGTGCCCTTTCATGGAGGTCGTTGAAGAGGATCTTCCGGTGGTCTGGTCTGGTTTGCTTTGTAGTTTTTGTAAGCAAAAATCGCTCCACTTTATTGATTAATGATAACATGCATAGGGATACAATTTATGTCAGTCGACTGAAGGAGCCAAAGATGGGGGCCCTTAGAAAGATGTAGAGCGGATATAGCGAGGCTATGGGCCTCAATGTTGGACTCCGGCCCCTCGAAGATGAGAGAACAAGAGGTGAACTCACCTACCGAAAGGCACATTCACTAGATTTCGACTGGACCGGGCTGTGGCGAACCCGGCATGGAGCATTGCTTTCCCATCGGCTATCCTAGAGCACAAGCTTGCTGCATCTTCTGATCACGTACCTATTCTGCTCACGCTCCGCGACGTGCATGCATGCAGGAGGGCCCCGCACTCTTTTAAATACGAGCTGGCCTGGGAGAGAGTGGAATCGTTGGCGACAGTTGTGTCGGCGGGAGGGGAGAAATGTAATGCTGATTCGGTGCAATCATTGCATGAGAAACTACAAACAGTGGCGGGAGATCTGAGCACCTCGGAGCGATCGCATTTTGGCAATATACGACAAGAAATCTCTCGCCTGAAACAGCAGCTACAGGAGCTCTGTTAGATACCTACCCGAGCCAGCCCAACACACGCTGAAATTAAGATATGTGGCAGGCTGGTCGAATTGTACCATAGAGAAGAAATTCTATGGCGACAAAGGGCGAGATCGGAGTGGCTCACGCACGGTGACAAAAACACTTATTTTTTTCATTTACGAGGTAGGAGGAGGAGGAAGAACCAAATAAAACAGTTGCAACGTCCGGACGGCCAGATTACAGATAACACAGAGGAGATGGAGGAAATGACCACTGCCTTTTATAAAAACCTCTACACATCAGAGGGTGTGCTGAACATGGAGCAAGTTCTTGACACGGTTCCCGCCAAAGTGACGCAATCTATGAACGAGTCCCTTAACGCCCCGTACAATGCTGAAGAGGTTAAAAGAGCTCTATTCCAGATGTTTCCAATCAAGGCACCTGGCCCTGACAGTTTTCTAGCACATTTTTTTCAGCGTCACTGGGATCTTTGTGGCAACGATGTGACAAGGGTGGTCATCAAAAATAGTGGAGGGGACAGAATCTACGGAGAGCGTCAATGAAACTGTTCTGGTCCTAATCCCAAAGCTAAAAAACCCAACACTGTTAACACAATTTTGCCCTATTAGTTTGTGCAATGTCTTATACAAGATAGCATCAAAGGTGATATCTAACCGTCTGAAGTTAGTGTTACCTGACATAATTTCTGAGGAGCAGTCTACCTTTGTCCCTGAAAGGCTGATCACGGATAATATTATAGTTGCATATGAGTGCTTGCACTCATGAAGAGAAACAAGGCCAAGAAACATCAGTCATGTGTGCTCAAACTAGATATGATGAAAGCTTACGACAGAGTAGAATGGGCCTATCTTCGGGCCATTATGCTCAAGCTTGGTTTTTTTGAAAGGTGGGTAGAGATTGTCATGGGCCTGGTCAGTACAGTCTCTTTTTCAGTTATGTTCAATGGCAAAAAATTACAGGAACTTAGACCATCACGAGGAATCAGACAAAGGGACACGATATCTCCATACTTGTTCTTGATAGCAGCAGAGGGCCTTTCGTGCCTCTTAAAATCAAAAGCTGAGTCATCAAACATACATGGTCTACAGGTAGCACCTTCCGTGCCACCGGTAAACCACCTTCTTTTCGCAGATGACAGCCTGCTGTTTTTCAAGGCAACGGTATGGGTGCTACCGCTCTGGAAGGTTACTGTCAGGCTTCAGGGCAGCGAATCAACTATGAGAAATCTTATATGTTTTTCAGCAAAGGTGTTTCAGAAAGCACACGTTTGGAGATAAAAACGATGCTCAATGTACCAAACGAGACTTTGAATGAAAAACACCTTGGCATGCCGTCTGACATTGGTACTTCAAAGAATGGGGCCTTCAAGTATCTAAAAGACCGACTCTGGAGTAAGGTGCAAGGGTGGATTGAAAATTGCATGTCTACGGCAGGCAAGGAGGTCCTAGTTAAAGCAGTTGCTCAATATGTTCCCGTTTTTTCCATGTCATGCTTCAAGTTACCAAGAGGTTTGTGCGAGCATCTCAACATGTTGATTCGAAAGTTTCGGTGGGGCTCTAAGGAAGGGAAACGCAAACCTCAATGGGTCTCTTGGGAGACGATGACAAAGCCTAAGGGCATGTGTGGTCTTGGCTTCAAAGATTTTGAACTTTTTAACCTGGCTATGTTGGCAAAGCAAGCATGGCGCCTACTACAGGAACCAAATTCTCATAGTGCCCGGTTACTAAAGAGCATATATTACCCAACTAGTGATATTCTGCAAGCTTCACTAGGAGGGCACCTGAGCCAGATTTGGAGATCCATAATCGAAGGCTGTGACGTTCTGAAGCAGGGTCTGATCTGGCGGGTTGGGAACATGGAGGGATAACTGGCTCCCAAGGAAAGAGATGCTGTGACCCTATGGGTGCATCTCCGGAAACCCACCGCAGCTTGTGTCAGAGTTGATAGACTCAACCTCAGCTAGCTGGAACAAGCAAAAGGTGAACGAGGTGTTTCTGCCAATGGACGCAAATATCGTATTGGGCATCCCTCTTTGCACACGCAATATAGATGACTTCTGGTGCTGGAATTTTGAGACTAAGGGTGTTTTCTCAGTTAAATCCGCGTACAGAATGCTATCCTTTTTCCATGATATGGCAAAATTATGTTTAATTATTTTCTAAGCTATCTTAAATTTCTAGTCTTTCCGATTACAGAAAGTATACAATTGCACCATACCTGTTTTCTATGGTGGCATGAGTAATACAATTCGAAAACCAGAGAAGTTGTATTGAAATTATTCAAGGATTATTCATCTTTAATATCCTTGAGATTGTTAGTAGTAAAACTATCTACTCTTGAGAATAGCATATAAAGTAGGAGTGCCACTTCTAAGAAGATACATTAAGTACGTCACCCATGTATCATATCAAAATCGTGCAGATTTGCTGAGTCTAAACTAGAAAACTATTATGCTGTCACATTATTTTTGAAAGAAAGTGCAACCACAAATTATTTTTCTAAATTGTAATAAAATCCCCATAGGTAATATCGCTTACCATATAAAAACTAATATGTGTGTGACCGCTTAACATGCTCAAAACATTGCTTGGCCCGACAATTGTTCACTAGTATGCTAGAGAAACATGCTCAACAATAGTAATAGATCTTGTGGTTCACCAATAGTTTGATATGGTGATCTGATTTACCTAGTTGGAACATGTTGTGATGATGGTTTAGGCATTGTGTTACTGTTACTTTTTTACCATTGTATTGAGTGTGTGAATGTTTTCCCATTTAGTTTGCATTGAAACACCGGATTTATCGTAGTCATGATATCATTTGAAAATCATGTGTAACATTTTTGCTTCCCCACTTGCACGACACATTTTGAAAAGAGAGAAGCCATTTTTCTGTCTATAAGCACTAGTAGAACACAGGGCATACGTTCGGGCCTGATAAGCCCATTAGTCCCGGTTCAGTCACAAACCGGGACCCATGGGGGCATTAGTCCTGGTTCGTGTCTCAAACTGGGACTAAAGGCATTAGTCCCGGTTCAAATGAGCCCTTTAGTCCCGGTTTGAGACACGAACCGGGACAAAAGGGTGGTGTGCCCTTTAGTCCCGGTTTGTGTCTCAAACGGGGACTAAAGGTTAGACCTTTAGTCTCGGTTTGAGACACAAACCGGGACTAAAGGGTGCGATGCCCTTTAGTCCCGGTTCATGACTCAAACTGGGACTAAAGGGCCCATTTTCAAACTCTACCCCCCCCCACGTGGATCGCCTTTTCAGTTTTGCAAATCAGCATGAAAATCCGCATCCGATTTTGACAGCCTACTGCCTGTTTGCAATTTTTTAGAATCCTCAAATTATAAAAGGAAAAAAAAGTTATGCTCAATTGATTTTGAATTTTCATTAAATCTGGTCAAACTATGTACTTATTCAAGAAGTATTAGTGTTACTACATAATTATTCAAGAATATTATTGTTACTAAATAATTATTTCATTTTTTTGAATTTTGGTAAACAGTGGTCAAACTATGCTCAAACTATAATCACACTATGGTCAAACTTATTATTCAAGAAATATTAGTGTTACTAAATAATTATTCAAGAATATTAGTGTTACTAAATAATTATTTCAATTTTTTGAATTTTGGTCAAACTATGGTCAAACTTATTATTCAAGAAATATTAGTGTTACTAAATAATTATTGTTTTTTAGAATAATAGTTTCAAACTGAAATAGTGAAACATGTGATTTCATGCTCAAGCTAAACTCCTGAGGGTTAATAGGATTGACATCTTACTATTGTCAGGAAAACAACAAGTGCAGACTTGGAAACGAGGGGGAATAGAACCCGGAGGTTAAGCGTGCTCAGGCTGCAGTAGTGAGAGGATGGGTGACCGGCCGGGAAGTTAGATGGTTTGGAATGATGATGGGTGATTAGAGATTAGAGGTTAAATTCTGAAACCGGGACTAAAGACCCTTATGAACCGGGACAAAAGGCCCGTTTTCTACTAGTGCTCCCCTCTCTCCCTGTGTATTCTCCCCTGAATAAATATTAGTATGTTTGAACAAGAGGACATGGTGGATGATCATGCTAAACTTGGCAAATAAGAACTGTTGGAGGACACAAATGAATTTGAAGCATAACAGTGAGTACTGATTCAACAACCGGTTCCAAGAACATAATCACAAGGTGTTTGGCTTTGTTTGAATCAACTTAACTAAATAAAACATGTATTTTGCTTTCATTACTTTCACTAACACTGTAGCATATAACCATTAAAAACATTACTATTTTTCCTTTCAGGGCCTTAGTACAAATTAGGACATGCGCTCCATTAGAAAGCATAGAAGCAATCCCCAGCAAGAAAAATATGTTGTTGTGCTAAAGAAATGACGAAGCACTGTTCAAAACGTACATGAAAAATACTTTTCTTTGACTTACCTCACATTATGGAGCAATGTTATTATTTAGTTTTATCTCTAACCCAAGGGAGACTCATAGTGGTGAGAAATTACAAAAGACACATAATCATCCATCAGTTGTATTCTTATAATCTTCAATCAAAATTCAACATTACTAATAGAAATAACACAAAAGTTTAGTATTAGGTGGACTGGAACATTGAATAATTGGAGCACTACTGGAATCATGTGGTACGCCGAGTGCCACGGACACTTGGCAAAGGGCCGAAAACCGCCGGCAAAGCCTTTGCCGAGTGTCACCCTCGGCAAAAGCCACCCGGCGTACACCTCTTCGGCAAACAGGAGTTTGCCGAGAGCCAGAACACGGGCACTCGGCAAAGACTTTGCCGAGAGTCAAACAGTACCACTCAGCAAAATAAAGTAGCTAACGGATAGCAGACGGTGACGGCGGTTCCTGACACGTGGGACCAGGGGGAGCAGGCCGAGGGCCATCTTTGCCGAGCGCCACGCTCGGCAAAGACATCCAGTAGGTGGCTAACACGTGTCAGCTCCTGACACGTGGGACCTGGCGGAGCAGGTCGAGGGCCATCTTTGCCGAGAGCCACGCTCGGCAAAGACAACCAATAGGTGGCTGACACGTGTCAGCTCCTGACACGTCGGTCCAGGCGGAGCAGGCCAAGGGCCATCTTTGCCGAGAGCCACGCTCGGCAAAGACAGCCAATAGGTGGCTGACACATGTCAGCTCCTGACACGTGGGACCAGGCGGAGCAGGCCGAGGGCCATCTTTGCCGAGAGCCATGCTCGGCAAAGACAACCAATAGGTGGCTGACACGTGGGACCAGGCGGAGCAGGCCGAGGGCCATCTTTGCCGAGGGCCACGCTCGGCAAAGACATCCAGTAGGTGGCTGACACGTGTCAGCTCCTGACATGTGGGGCCAGGCCGACAGGCCGAGGGCCATCTTTGCCGAGAGCCACGCTCGGCAAAGAGAGCCAACTTTGCCGAGAGCCTCCATCGGCAAACGCTATGTTTGCCGAGTGTGACTCCCGGCAAACTCAGCCAATAGGGGAGGCCCACGTCACTTCTCGTAAAAGCCGTGAAAATATTTTGCCGAGAGCCACCGTCGGCAATTCTTTTTCCTTTACCGAGAGGCCTCTCGGTAAAGGTGCCAGGAGGACTACAGGTTATTATCCTTTACCGAGAGGCCGCTCGGTAAAGGGTGCGTTCTGGTCCAGTTTCACAGTCATTGCCGAGAGCCGCCCTCGGCAATGGTGTGCCCAGGAGCCTTTTTTTCCCTATTTCTGTTTCTTTCCTGCAGCGAAACATACACAGCAACAGCATATAGTTCATCACACATAGAACATGTCACATATAGGCATCATTGAACAAAAGTAGCAATGATTGATTCTGAAAAACATTCCACATAAAAGCAATAGTGCATCAAAGCAATAGACCACAAGTTTATAAGTCTCAAGATGCAAGAGTTCTCAACATACAAGGAACAGTTTCAAACATAACATGAAGTTCACACGATTTTGGAGATCAGAGTGATAACATCGACATTAGAAGGCGTCATTCCGTTTGCTGCCCCAACTCCATTAACCGGAGAGATAACATCAACATTAGAAGGCATCATTCCCTTTGCTGCCCCAACTCCACCAACTTGAGGTGGAACTACCGGAACATTGTTCGACCCTTGTGATGGGTTGAGCTATGATGGATTGACCCAATAGTGAGATGAATGCATATGGTAATGCCGAAAATGGTGATAGAAATAGTTTGAACAAAACTCACAATGTTCCACTCTGGCGTCGGTGGCATCTCTGGCACTGGTTGGCCTTGCATGGAATAAAGATTGGCCA
Source organism: Triticum aestivum (assembly GCF_018294505.1). Lineage (NCBI taxonomy): Eukaryota > Viridiplantae > Streptophyta > Magnoliopsida > Poales > Poaceae > Triticum > Triticum aestivum. The sequence continues at coordinate 685,318,601 of NC_057813.1, read as the reverse complement.
CCATATGTTGTAAAGACTTCACTAGATCATCTTGTGCCTTCAGCTTGGCCCGGTTTTCATCTCGTTCTTTCGCGGTGTCAATCAGTCGAGTCTACAATATGGCAATGCAAATGTCATTCATGTTGAAATACAAATATCCTCAATAATGAAGAAGGATCAATGAAGAAGGACCATGAAGGATCAATGAAGAAGCACTGACCTGAATATCCTCAATAATGCTCACGGAATGTGGTACGTGACGCTCTACGGTAGGAGTAGAGACAGTACTCATAGCACGAAGCGTGTTGACTCTCGGAAGGGAGGACGTTATGACAGAATCGAGGTGAACCGCCATCTGGCCATTCGGTCTACCGCCTGTCGCGGCAATGGCCACAAGAGGGTCAAACGGTAGCACGTGAGGATAAACATCAGGCCCGTATGTCTCCTTCAATTTTTTGGTGTAGTTCTCTCCATCTGACCGGGCTTTAGAGCTGATCCAGTCCATCTCCGGGTGGAGAGGGTCCTTGTCCTTGTCGTCTTTGGTACGTTTGATGGTCCATGCCTCGAAGTAAGTGATATCCTTGCCAGTATCTTCTTTCTACAAAAGAAAGCGATCCAAACAATCAAGGGAATGCTCACAAATGAAAGAGAACATGATGAAAAGAAAAGGATGTGGTTGCCTACATGTTTTGAGACGGCACCTGGGATGGTGAGGTTGCCTTGACGGTGTCCTCGACCCCATCAACTTACGCCGTTCAAATATTACTTTGTGTTCATCCTGCCACCCTGGATCTGTCCACCGTTCGACGATCTTCTCCCAGCACGGACGTTTGTCAGCGCACCACCAAGGAATCACTTGTAAATTAAACACATACATCTTAATAAGGATTCTAATTTTGCCGTAGTGTAGGAAATAGCAAGCATCCATCATCACTTGCCTTGAAGTAATTGTCCCGTGAAAGATGTGTCCCTCGAGCCTCCTATTTGGAAATCCTATGGTTGAGATAGTCTGCGTGATACTTGGCCACTAACCGGACGCGCTCCTCATAGTGCATGTCATGGACTAGTTTCTTGGCAATATTCTTAACCACCACATTTGCACGATCCTTCTGACCCTCAATGCATGTATAGAAATCCTACAGACATGCATACATGTGAGAAGGGTTAAATCATGACTATGGCAAATTTAAACCTTTTGGTATTGACATTTAGTTGTTTGAAAGGACTTACCCAGAAATCGTTGACCATTCGCATGGCTCTGTTATCAAAAACCCTCTGATGCATATCCAGGAAATCCAGTGAAAGTTTGTAGTGATCCCATGACCAAGCTGGCTCAATGATACTGTTCGACAAAGTGACCAGTCCAGGATAATTTAACCGACAAAGACCCCCAATGATGCCACTCGGCGACCGTGGCAGACGCCTCTCACCACCTTTTACTAAGCTTCTGCATTTCAAAGAGTGAAGTCATATTATACGTGAGGAAATGACAAAAGGTACAATTTATATGGGATGAGTGGAGATAACCACTTACTTCTCTCCCATTGGTTTAATCAACACGTCTCTACGCACATATGGACATGTTGGAAGCTTTGAAGGACCACCCAGCCACACTTTCCCTCTAGAAGTAGTACTGATAGTCGAACCGCTCGGCAGCGAACCGCTCACCTCGTGGTGCTCTGTCACCCGTGAGGGTCCATCCCCACCCTCAGAAACCTGACGAACAACCAGCCTCCTCTCGGCGACGGCGTCCTCCACCACCTCCTCCTCCTCATCCTCCACCACCTCCTCCGCAAAATCCTCCTCGTCCTCCTCCTCACACGCCTCATCCCCATCCTCTGTTTCCTCCTCCTGAGCACGGTGAAGCACTACATTAGAGGGTCATGGAGAAGAAAGAGGTGCTCTACTCCGGGCTGCTTTACGTACTCCTCATCCGCCTCCTCCTCCTGCCTCACCTACTCCCCCTTCTTGTCCGCCTCCTCATCCGCCTCCTCCTCCTGCCTCACCTACTCCCCCTCCTCGTCCGCCTCCTCATCTGCCTCCTCCTCCTGCCTCACCTACTCCCCCTCCTCGTCCGCCTCCTACTCCTCCCCCGCATGGTACTCGACCTTGTTTCACACATTTTGCCGGACGGGTGTCTAGACTCGCCAATCCTTTGGCCTTCTTGGCGGTTGTGGCAACCGATGAAGGAGCGGCCACCACTTTCACCGGACGAGCAGGTTGATCATTGTACAGATCATTCACTTTTTTCAAACTTTCCTTTGGAATCTTCTTGCTACCTGTCATGTTCAATCACCTGATACGAATAAGAACAAACCAGTTAGTACAGATGTTACAACTTGATGTAAATACAATAAATATATCACATATGAAGAATAAATGGAATTGTCACAATAATACATATAGTTGTTACACACAGAAATACATAGAGTTGTTGCACACACGAATACATAGAGTTGTTACACACACGAATACATAGAGTTGTTACACAGACGAATACATAGACTTGTGACACACATACATAGAGTTCTCACACGATTACATGGAGTTGTTAGAAATAAGGGTCAATATTAGGTGCATCATTTGGATCAGGGCTTTCATCATCGCTATCACGCCCGTTCATACATTCATCCTCGAAGTCTTCAGGGGGGCCCTCATCCTCATCTAGCCCCATGTGCCACCGCATAAGTAATGCCAAATATTGAGGGTCAGAAACATCCTCGTATTCGTCCTCTGCATTATCTGCTTCCATGTCATCCATGGCCTCATGTTCCATAGCATCATGTTTGTGATGCACGCCATCATCTTCCTTTGCATCATCTTCATCTTCGTCAGTGTCTGCTTCTTGAAAGAACTCTCCCTCATATGTGTTAGGGTTTATATGGTAATCGTCCTTGTTTGGGGTAGGTACCTTGATATGCGGGGGTACCTTGTACATGACATCCCACTTCAAGAGATCGATATATTCTGTAGATGTGCATGCGTATGGGAGAAAAAACACTTGTGTAGCTTGCTGAGCCATAATATAGACATCATTTCCTGCATATTTCGAAGCTCGTTCAACTTCGACAAAGCCAATACTAGGGGTTCGTCTCACTTTCTCAGGATTGAGCCAGCTGCATCTGAATACGATGGGCTTCACTCCTTGTAAACCACAATACTTTAACTCATAAGTTTCTTTGATGGTTCCATAGTAGTGACGTCCATCTGTCCCTAGACAATAGACCGCACTATTTATTGACCTTCAGTTGGGCCTCTCACGCATGTGTTTATCAGTGTGGAAGCGATACTCATTCATGTCGTAAGCCTTAAATGACTTGGCCTCGTATTCAAAACCTTTGGCTACTTCTCTCACTTTGGCGTCCATATCAACCTCCTGATATGCCTACAAGATTAATAGGAAATTGTCTGGTTCATTAGTGGAAGCATTACAGGCAAGTAAGATCAACTTGAAGTAACATAAAGTTAGAAAAGTTACTTTTCTTGAGAACCAAGAAATGAAACCGCCATCATCATTGGTATCTTCAAGAAGGTTTGCTGATTCTTCGTCGCTAGGAGGCCATGGTAGCGTCCAGAATTCATTCTGGAATTCCCTATTAATATGAAGAATTCGAGTTAGAACTCAAGACTAGTGAGTAGTTGTCAATAAAGGTGTTCTACACTTACTTTATGTATGGTTGCATTTCTTCCATGTTGGTCAAGATATACATAGATCATAATAGTCGACCACTCAGTAGGTGAAAAGTTCTTGGGCTTCGGTCCACTTGCTTTGGCCTTCGAAGAGGCTAAGGTCGGAAACATTACTGGTGGGTTCTTCATTGTAACGAGGAGCTGGATTTAACCTAGTCTGAATACTGTCATGATAGTACTTTGTCGTGGTCGTGGCCACCTCCTCGTTCAGGTATGCCTCGGCTATGGAGGCTTCAATGCGGGCTTTATTCTTACATTTCCCACGAAGATGCTTGAACTCCCATTCAGGTGCATACTGCCATCGGAACTGCACAGGTCCTCCCATTCTAGCCTCATATGCGAGATGTAAGATCATATGTTGCATCGGATTAAAGAAACCTGGCGGAAATATCATCTCTAACTTGCATAGCAACTCAGGTGCTTGTTCCTCCAACTTTGCAACCACTTCATAATCTAGTTCTTTGGCACAAAGCTGACGGAAGAAGTAGCTCAACTCCGCCAGCACTCGCCAAATATCCTCTCTGACATACCCTCGAATCATCAAAGGCATTATCCGCTCAAGCCATACATGGTAGTCATGACTCTTGAGGCCTCCTATTCGCTTTGTAGCCATATTCACTCCCCTCATGATATTAGCTGCATATCCATCAGGGAAGTACAAGTTGTTCACAATCCATTGGAGAATTTCCTTCCTTTGGGGCATTGAAGGGGTGAAAGGGGCTGGTGGCTTCTTCCAAGAATTACCTTTTGCATGAGGCACCAAATTTAATTTTGGCCTGTTGCATAGTTTGGCTTGATCGATCCTAGCCTGAATGTTATCCTTTGACTTCTCGGTGTCGAGGAGCGTGCCGAGTAAGGCCTCCACAATATTCTTTTTAGTGTGCATTACATCAATGCTGTGTGGAAGTAGAAGATATTTAAAGTAAGGGAGCCTCCATAAGCTTGGAATGTGAGTCCACTGGTGTGTCTCTCCATAGCCCACAAAACCTTTCCCATCGAGCTTTTCCTCGAGAGCATCTAACTCATCCTTAAGCTGGGCACCGGTCATAATAGGTGGTGGCGGGTCATCAACAATAACACCTTTTTGGAAGTGCATAGCGTCTTGCCTGTATGGGTGATCAAGACGAAGGAACTGCCGATGTTGGTCAAAGCATACATACTTGTGACCCTTAGCCAGCCAAATGAAAGTCACACACTGTCGACACACTGGGCAAGGCCACTTCCCCTTTACACACCAACCACAAAATATTGCACGTGCCGGTAGGTCATGTAGCGATGTGTGGTACCAGATATGCATATTGAAGTGCTTCTTTGAAACGGCATCGTATGTCCGGACCCCGTTGTTCCAAGCAACAAGTAAGTCATCCACCAATGGCTCCATATACACACTCATATGCTTCCCGGGATAGTTAGGACCTGGAATTATCAATGTCAAGAACATGTGATGTCGTTGCATGCAAACACCAGGGGGCAGATTCAGGGGGATAACATATACTGGCCAACAACTGTATATGGCAGCCATCAAACCATATGGATTGAACCCGTCGGTTGTTATCCCAACAGCTACACTCTTCCAGTCATCTGTTTTCTTATGAATTTCAACAAAATTCTTCCATGCTTCACCATCCCGTGGATGTTGCATCTTTTTTGTATTGTACATCTTCCCTTCGGTGGCCCATCTCATATATTGGGCAGTTTCCTCGGTCATATAAAGCCTCTGGATCCTTTCTGTGAATGAAAGATATCGAAGGATATTGACGGCAATTGTGAGCTGCCTCTTGCTACCATCATCATCTATTACCTCAATATACCTAGAGGATTTGCACTTGACACAACAATTCGTATCTTTATGTCCATTTCTAAATAGCATGCATCCGTTTGGACAAGCATGTATTTGCTCATACGACATCTTAAGTGAACTGAGGATTTCGTTTGACTCGTACATGTTCTTTGGCAATATATGTTCTTTAGGCAACATGCTAGCAATAACTGACAATAAATCATTGAAGCAAATTATGCTCATGTTATGGTTTGCCTTCACGGCCATTAGGCGTGCAATGCCATCTACTTGAGTAACCTCTATATGGGCGTGAAGGGGTTTTTGTGCCACAAACAAAGCTGCATGATACTCTTCAGGGCTTTCCGGCGGCTCCTCGGAGTTCGGGTCCTCTCGCGGATCTGAGTATCGTATTCGCCGGTGCATTATCGCACCACCTCCGCCCTAGAATGTTCTGTCTCACCGTGAAAGATCCACCGGTAATAGCCTGGTGTAAACCATTATTTGCCTAAGTGTTTACTCATAGTAATCTTATCTCTTTCATTCTGGTTATCACACTCCGTGCATGGGCACCAAATTCCACGAACTGGCATTTCTCCAACAAATACTAATTCCAAGAAATCATTGGTCTTCGACCTCCACTCAGGGGTCATACCCTCCATGCTGGGATGTCCGGTGTACATCCACTCACGTTCTTCCATCCTCTGATATAAAGTGAAACACACACATAATTTTTTTTATGTAACAAGTGGTTCCATCAAGTTTTACGACATGCACTGAGCTATGTAATAGGTAAAGATAGGTCCTAATCCCACCCGAGAATGTGTAGGCTGGGTCCGCTTTCATCACGTACTCCGACCCGAGAAAACATTTTGGCAGCACCTCCCCGCTGTTCTCCAAATAAACGTCTCAACAATAAGCCAAGAGGATGTGTATCTAGAGAACAACAAGGAGACACTGTCGAAATTCTGTCTCGGATCTTAGTACATCATGAAAACGACCTGCCTACACATCCTCGGGTTGTCCATGGAAAACGCGGACAATTCGAAAGAGTTGAGGTTATAAATATGCAAAAACTTGCATATTTATAGATACAACCCTTCCAAATGGGAGACACCTAGGTTACGCGACTATTTAGGTGATCTACAAATAATGAAAACCTACACATGAACGGGAAGAGATTACCCTTGAAGCGTGCAACGGAATTCACTCTCTCTTGTCAAAATAGATGCATGTCTTGCATGAAAGAATGAAGTTGTGTCGATCATATGTCAAACAAACAAACATCAATAACACTCACTCACACACACCCCACACACAAACACACTCACATATCCATACACATACATCACACACTCACTCACACATGCACACACACAGTGGCCCGCACGGGCTCTCGCGGCGCCAACCGCGCCTCCCGCGCCCGCCCCAGCGCTGCAGTGGTCGTACTGGCCCGCGCCGGCCCCGGCCGCGTCAACCACGCCGGCCGTGCCGGTCCAGCTAATCAAGCAAAGAAGCAATCATTATTTGCTCGGCTTCCCGTAGGGAGCCGGGAGACCTGACCCTAGTCACCTCTTGCGTCGCTGCCGCCTCTCCCTCTTGCGCACGACGGCGCCTTGCCGCCGGCGATCGCGAGCTTCGCCACGTCCAGCCCCCTCCTTCCCCTAAAACCTACGCCCTAGACCCGTTAGGGTCCCAGCTCCTACCACTGACACACACACATACAAAGCACACACTCACACACATTATTCACTATATATGCATATATATTCCCTTTTTGTTGTAATGGAGAGGGGGGAAACCCCTTTTATTTCAAAAAAACGAGATTGAGTATGGGGGCTCACCAACGGGGAAGGGGGGCGGCGGAGGAGGTGGATGCCAGACGAGGTAGAGCTTAGTGGAGGGGATGCCGTGCTGGTGGTGCTCGCTGAAGCTTGGCCAAGATAGTGGCGGTGGACGAGCTCGGTGGAGGTGGCGGTGGGGGGGCTCGGTGGAGGTGGAGGGGTGGGGGAGGCACTCCCGGTTGCGGCGGCGGCGGCGGCAGAGCTCGCCGGATGGGGCAACGGAACTAGGGGCGGCGGCGGACAGAGGTTGCGGGGGCGAGAGAAACAGAGAGAGAAGAGAGGAGTGAGCGCGCGCGAGGGGGAAATTTTGCATAAGTCCCCGCGGGAAACATTTCCGAGAGCCAACATTAAGCGACACTCGGTAAAAGTCTTAACCTAGATCTCGGGGGCTTTTCCGAGAGCCGCACCGACAGTAGTTACTGAGCGCTGTCCAGCAGAACTCGGTGATGACCTCATTTTTTGAGAGCGACTCTCAGAAAATCATCCTTCTTGTGCATTCCCCATAATATGTATTATACTTTTTTTGTTGTTTTCTTCCATGCTTGGCAAACAACCTTAGCACATCATAATTACCATCTTGTGTTTTCTTTTTCAAATGATGGGCCTCGCCCGGTTCTAGAGACCGGCACCCTTCCGCTGGCCCCGACGGTCTAGGGCGTTGATCGGCACCGAGAGGGGGTAGGCCACGGGGAATAACTGCTTCTTCGTGTTAGTGCATGTCATCGCGAGATAACATTCCAAGTCTAGGCCCGTTCTGTCACGGGATCGCCCACCGAAGACTCTGTCTCGGGGACGAACGCAGTCGGTCCTCGACGTTCCCGCCCATGTGTGTGGTTTGTGAGGCACGTGCCACGTCAAGGACGTGCGTTGCTTATTCAAATAGCACACCACCCCTGCATGCATATGCATTGGCCACGCGCATGTACGGGTGCCCTCCCCCCTCGGGAGATCTCCATATCAAGCACCCATCCGGTGGCCCCGGCGGTCTAGGGCATTATTCGGCACCGAGAGGGTGTAGTCCATGGTGAATAACTGCTACTCCGTGTTAGTGCATGTCACGAGATGACAGACCAAGTCTAGGGTCGTTCTGTCATGGGATCACCCACCAAAGATTCTGTCTCGGGAACGGATGCATCGGTCCTTGACGTTCCCACCCGTGTGTGTGGTTTGTGAGGCACGTGCCACATCAAGGACGTGTGTTACTTATTCAAATAGCAGACCACCCCTGCATGCATACACATGAGCCACAGGCATGTAGGGGTGCCCTCCCCACCCCCATCGGGCGGTCTCCATATCGAGCACCCATCCGGTGGCCCCGGCGGTCTAGGGCGTTATTCGGCACCGAGAGGGTGTAGTCCACGGTGAATAACTGCTTCTCCGTGTTTGTGCATGTCATTGCGAGATGACAGACCAAGTATAGGCCAAATTCACAGCAAGATCCCATCCGTGTAGACCCGACGCGTCCGTTTCCCCCCTCTAGGTGCTGGCCGTGAGGGGGGCCACACCCCGGAGAGGCGTGCCACCTCTTCGGACATGCCACCACACTGTATGGCATGTATGAGGGGCCGGTGCGATGCTCCGGTGGCATTGCTACCCTCCCAGGGCCCCCGTCCCGCCTAACCCTATACCGTTTGACCACAGGATCTAGCGCTTTGACTTTGCACGGACGGGCTTTGACCAGCGGAACTCTCCACTCGGTTGTGTTAGGTCAGCCCATAGGAACACTTTGGAGCAACATCCGGGCCTAAGCCACAGCAAGACCCCATCCGTGTAGACCCGACGCATCCGTTTCCCCCCTCCAGGTGCCGGCGGCAGCGCCGCGGAGACGCGGGCCGGGCGTTTGCAACCGCCACCACACTTCCAGACTTGTGAGAGGCCGCCTACGTAAGATTTGGCGGCATGTGCTAGCCCCCGGAGGCCGCCGGCCACAGTCGTAGACACGCGAAGAGCAATCCGCGGAGAGGGAAGTGTTCAGATACTTCTTTAAAGTTCTCTCTCGGTGCCGGTCTAGAAAGTTGACCGGCATCGAGAGAGGGGGTAGGACACGGTCAACAACTTCTTCTTCTCATGTTTTTCTTACTTTACACACTCTTTAAAGTTGAGTTTTGAAAAAAATCATCAATAGTCATGGAATTTATAAACTTTGGTCTTAAAAGCATATGAAATATGAGATACAAAAAAGATATTGCAAACAAAAACAGACAAAAAGTGGGTGGGTGGGGGGGGGGAATTAGAGCAGTCCTTACCGAGAGTCGATACTTGGCTCTCCGTAATTTCCACCTTTTCCGAGAGCTGCTCTCGGTAAACCATCCACCTACATTTCTTTCCTTCTTGTGCATTCTCGATAATATGTATTACACTTTTTTGTTGTTTTCTTTAATGCTTGGCAAACAACCTTAGCACATCATAATTACCGTCTTGTGTTTTCTTCTTCAGATGAGCCTCGTCCGGTTCCAGAGACTGGCACCCCTCCGGTGGCCCCAGCGGTCTAGGGCGTCGTTCGACACCTAGAGGGGGTAGGCCACGGGGAATAACTGCTTCTTCGTGTTAGTGCATGTCATCGCGAGATAACATTCCAAGTCCAGGCCCGTTCTGTCATGGGATCGCCTACCGAAGACTCTGTCTCGGGGACGAACGCAGCCGGTCCTTTGCAACCGCCACAACACTTCCAGACTTGTGAGAGGCCGCCTACGCAAGATTTGGCGGCATGTGCTAGACCCCGAAGGCCACCGGCCACAGTCGTAGACACGCGAAGAGCAATCCGCGGAGAGGGAAGTGTTCAGAAACTTCTTTAAAGTTCTCTCTCGGTGTCAGTCTAGAAAGTTGACCGGCACCGAGAGAGGGGGTAGGCGACGGTCAACAACTTCTTCTTCTCATGTTTTTTTTACTTTACACACTCTTTAAAGTTGAGTTTTGAAAAAAACATCAAAAGTCATGGAATTTATAAACTTTGGTCGTAAAAGCATATGAAATATGAGATACAAAAAAGATAGTGCAAAAAAAGACAAAAAGAGGGGGGGGGGGATTAGAGCAGTCATTACCGAGAGTCGATTCTTGGCTCTCGGTAATTTCCACCTTTTCCGAGAGTGGCTCTCGGTAAATCATGTGACCTAGATCTAGAGTTGATTTCTTTTCCGAGTGCCGCACCGACAAGCACTCGGTAAATGTGACATCGACTACTTAAGCATATTTCCCCCTGTTGCTTCTTCACTTAGCTCCCCACCGACCGGAGGCCCTCCTCCTCTGCTCGGGCGCCCCTCCACCGACCGGTGCCCCCTCCACCGCCGCCCCCCACACCACACCGAGCTCCTCCCTCCGGTAAGCCCCCCCTCCTCTCCATGTGTGTATAGATTGATGGATTGATAGATGGATGCATAGATAGATGGATGGATTGATAGATGGATGCATAGATAGATGGATGGATTGATAGATGGATGCATAGATAGATGGATGGATTGATAGATGGGTGCATAGATAGATGGATGGATTTATAGATGGATGGATGCCATGTAGATACTTTTTTTAAAAGGAAAAATGTGGCTAATTGTTGATAATGTTGTATGCATGGATGCTATGCGCGGATGTGACCGATGAGATACGTGAGATAGTGTCGATAAGAGTTGTTCTTGGAGGAAGAAAAATCAACTTTTGAGCGATGACGGTTGATTTGGGTGAGCTCCTCATGTTATATCTTGATACACGCGAGGGGCTCACCCAGATCAATCATCATAGAAAGTTAAAATACCCGTGAGAGAGTGTCCACCATATATACCACCACCAGCGAGAGTTGTTCTTGGAGGAAGAAAATCGACTTTTGATGATGGCGGTCGATCTACATGAGCTCTTCATGTTAATTATATCTTTCATGTTTGATTCTTATGTTATTTTCCATTGTGTGATGAAAGGTGTTAGCATCAATCGATTTTTTGGCTATGGCCTCCAATGGCGAAGCTTCTATTAGGGTCGAGTCCACGGACACGGAGAAGAGCTCCGAGTACCGCTTGGAGAAGCTCCTTGAGAAGAACCCACAGCTGATCCTAATGAAGTTTCTTGTGGATCTAGCCAAGAAGAATCCCCCAGCTAAGGAGGGCAAGGCTCCACCATGCAAGGAGCCATTGAGTCGACCGATCATCATTCCCGGCGATGCTTGGTCCTCCAATGTGGGGGATGCCCCCACGTGCTCTGACTCGACGATCACTGGTTTCACCGACTACATCTCGGAGTCGTCACCTAGATAGTTTGACGTTGATTTAGTGGTATAGTTATGTACTTGCTAATATGGACTTGGATGGCCACTTGCGATGCTTTTGATTGTATGAGTGATGAATGCTTATGTTGATTATGTATGATGTGCCTTATTTCTCTTCTTTTGTAGATGAAGTGGTATGTGGTGTACAGAGGATGGTGTCCAGGAGTCTACAATTGATGGTCGGAATGCAATGAACAAATACTTCATTATGAAGGCAACTCCTTCGCCTCATTCAACAACAGAGAGACGACAGAGTATCGTCACAATCAGTATTTGCTTAAGCAAAAGAGAAAAACTGAATTACGCAATGGTGCAAGCCAGACACGGCTTAGCAGGTTCAGTGGGTTGAAGAACTTCATAATTCTCTTTCAGTTTGTCATAATTGTGGTGTTTCTTTTGATCATATGGTGCATGCATGCAGACCACTTTGTTGTTTAATTAGTAAGTAGGCACTTGTACTAAAGAGCTACTTTGTGATTTGAAATGAAGCTTGTGTGAACTATTTATGGATTAATGCTTATGTGAGTTTGTTGTTAACCCGTGTGACTTGAAATGCAAGTTTGAATATTGTATAAATGTTTTTACTGCACCAACTCGAGAAAAAAACAGTATGAATAGAACTGGGAATAAAAGTTTACCGAGGGCCGCACTCGGCAAACAGGCATGCGCTGGAAGGTGGAGGCACTTGGCTGTTGCAGTTATGCCGAGAGGGCTCTCGGTAAAGAAGAAGTTACCGAGAGTCGACTCCTGGCTCTCGGTAAATGAGCAGGTGCCGAGCATCACTCTCGGTAATGATTAGGGCACCATCAAAGTTTAGTCCCACCTCGCCTAGAGACAAGCAACAAAACCTATTTAAATAGTGGGATAGTCCAGATGCAGTAAGCTTCGGTATTCATTACACACTTGTTAAGGAGATGGACTATCACTTTGAATGTTCACCTGTCTCAAGCAGAGAACATTCAAAGTGATAGGCCTTCTTCTTAATCGTGCATGCCGGTGTTTTTTTTGTTGTTTTCTTTCATGCTTTGCAAACAACCTTAGCACATCATAATTACCGTCTTGTGTTTTCTTCTTCGGATGAGCCTCGTCCGGTTCTAGAGACCGGCGCCCCTCCGGCGGCGCCGGCGGTCTAGGGCATTGTTCAACACCTAGAGGGGGTAGGCCATGGGGAATAACTGCTTCTTCGTGTCAGTGCATGTCATCGCGAGATAACATTCCAAGTCCAGGCCCGTTCTGTCATGGGGTCGCCCACCGAAGACTCTGTCTCGGGGACGAACGCAGCCGGTCCTCGACGTTCCCGCCCATGTGTGTGGTTTGTGAGGCACGTGCCATGTCAAGGACGTGTGTTGCTTATTCAAATAGCACGCCACCCCTGCATGCATATGCATGGGCCACGCACATGTACGGGTGCCCTCCCCCCCCCTCGGGCGTTCTCCATATCGAGCACCCATCGGGTGGCCCCGGCGGTCTAGGGCGTTATTCGGCACCGAGAGGGTGTAGTCCACGGTGAATAACTGCTACTCCGTGTTAGTGCATGTCATCCCGAGATGATAGACCAAGTCTAGGCTCATTCTGTCACGGGATCACCCACCGAAGATTCTGTCTCGGCGGGAACGGACGCAGCCGGTCCTTGACGTTCCCGCCCGTGTGTGTAGTTTGTGAGGCACGTGCTATGTCAAGGATGTGCGTTTCTTATTCAAATAGCACACCACCCCTGCATGCATATACATGGGCCACGCGCATGTAGGGGTGCCCTCCCCCCTCGGGCGGTCTCCATATCGAGCACCCATCTGGTGGCCCTGGCGGTCTAGGGCATTATTCGGCACCGAGAGGGTGTAGTCCACGGTGAATAACTGCTTCTCCGTGTTAGTGCATGTCATCGCGAGATGACTGACCAAGTCTAGGCCAAAGCCACAGCAAGATCCCATCCGTGTACACCTGACGCGTCCGTTTCCCCCCTCTAGGTGCCGGCCGTGAGGGGGGCCACACCCCGGAGAGGCGTGCCGCCTCTTCGGACATGCCACCACACCGTACGACGTGTATGAGGGCCCGATGCGATGCTCCAGTGGCATTGCTACCCCCCAGGGCCCCCGTCCCGCCTAACCCTGTAGCGTTTGACCACGGGACCTAGCCCTTTGACTTTGCACGGACATGCTTTGACCAGCGGAACTCTCCACCCAGTTGTGTTAGGTCAGCCCATAGGAACACTTTGGAGCAACATCTGGGCCTAAGCCACAGCAAGACCCCATTCGTGTAGACCCGACGCATCCGTTTCCCCCCTCCAGGTGCCAGCGGCTGCTATGTCTTGAGCGAGTGTTGGTTTTCTCCGAAGAGGAGAGGGTGATGCAGCAAGTGTAGCGTAAGTATTTCCCTCGGTTTTTGAGAACCAAGGTATCAATCCAATAGGAGGCTCCTCAAAAGTCCCACGCGCCTATACAAACAAACTGAGAACTCGCAACCAACGCAATAAAGGGGTTGTCAATCCCTTCACGGCCACCTACGAAAAAGTCAGATCTGATAGAGATAGTATGATAAGATAAATATATTTTTGGTATTTTATAATATAGATGCAAAAAAGTAAAGATGCAAATAAAATTAGATTGAAAGCAAATATGATAAGAGATAGACCCGGGGACGTAGGTTTCACTAGAGGCTTCTCTCGAGAGCATAAGTAATACGGTGGGTGAACAAATTACTGTCGAGCAATTGATAGAAAGGCGAATAATTATGACGTTATCTAGGCATGATTATGTATATAGGCATCACATCCATAACAAGTAGACCGACTCCTGCCTACATCTACTACTATTACTCCACACATCGACCGCTATCCAGCATGCATCTAGAGTATTAAGTTCATAAGAACAGAGCAACGCATTAAGCAAGATGACATGATGTAGAGGGATAAACTCATGCAATATGATATAAACCCCATCTTGTTATCCTCGATGGCAACAATACAATACGTGTCTTGCAACCCTTTCTGTCACTGGGTAAGAACACCGCAACATTGAACCCAAAGCTAAGCACTTCTCCCATGGCAAGAAAGATCAATCTAGTAGGCAAAACCAACCCAATAATTCGAAGAGACTTGCAAAAATAACTCAATCATACATAAAAGAATTCAGAGAAGATTCAATTAATATCCATAGATAAATCTGATCATAAACCCACAATTCATCGGATCTCGACAAACACACCGCAAAAAGAGATTACATCGAATTGATCTCCACAAGAGAGGGGGAGAACATTGTATTGAGATCCAAAAAGAGAGAAGAAGCCATCTAGCTAAGAACTATGAACCCGTAGGTCTGTGGTAAACTACTCACAACTCATAGGAGGGGCAAGGATGTTGATGTAGAGGCCCTCTGTGGTCGATCCCCCCTCCGGCAGAGTGCCAGCGAAGGCTCCAAGATGGGATCTCACGGATACAGAAGGTTACGGTGGTGGAAATTGTGTTTCGTGGTGCCCCTGGATGTTTTCGGGGTATGCAGGTATATTTAGGAGGAAGAAGTACGTCGGTGGCCGCTCGAGGGGCCCATGAGACAATGGGGCGCGCCCTACAGGGGGGGCTCCTATCTCGTGGAGGCTCCGGTTGTTTCTTGACTTGCTCTCCAAGCTCTCCGGATCTTGTTCGTTCCAAAAATCACGCTCCTGATGGTTTCATTCCGTTTGGACTCCGTTTGATATTCCTTTTCTTCAAAATACTAAAATAGGCAAAAAAACAACAATATGGGATGGGCCTCCAGTTAGTAGGTTAGTCCCAAAAATGATAATAATGTGTAAAATAAAGCCCATAAACATCCAAAAGGGGTAATATAATAGCATGGAACAATCAAAAATTATAGATACGTTGGAGACGTATCAGCGGCGGCGCCGTCCGTGAGGGGGGGGGCACACCCAGGAGACGCGGGCCGGGCGTTTGCAACCGCCACAACACTTCCACACTTGTGAGATGCCGCCTACGCAAGATTTGGCGGCATCTGCTAGCCCCCGGAGGCTGCCGGCCATAGTCGTAGACATGCGAAGAGCATTCCGCGGAGAGGGAAGTGTTCAGATACTTCTTAAAAGTTCTCTCTCGGTGCCGGTCTAGAAAGTTGACCGGCACCGAGAGAGGGGGTAGGCCACGGTCAACAACTTCTTCTTCTCGTGTTTTTTACTTTACACACTCTTTAAAGTTGAGTTTTGAAAAAATCATCAAAAGTCACGGAATTTATAAACTTTGGTCGTAAAAGCATAGGAAATATAAGAAACAAAAAATATAGTGCAAGAAAAAGACAAAGAGGGGGGGGGGAATTAGAGCAGTCATTACTGAGAGTCGATTCTTGGCTCTCGGTAATTTCCACCTTTTCTGAGAGCTGCTCTCGGTAAACCATCCACCTACATTTCTTTCCTTCTTGTGCATTCTCGATAATATGTATTATACTTTTTGTTGTTGTTTTCTTTCATGCTTGGCAAACAACCTTAGCACATCATAATTATCATCTTGTGTTTTCTTCTTCGGATAAGCCTCGTCCGGTTCTAGAGACCGGCACCCATCCGGTGGCCCCGGCGGTCTAGGGCGTTGTTCGGCACCTAGAAGGGGTAGGCCACGAGGAATAACTTCTTCTTCGTGTTAGTGCATGTCATCGTGAGATGACAGACCAAGTCTAGGCTCGTTCTGTCACGGGATCACCCACCGAAGGTTCTGTCTCGAGAACGGATGGAGCCGGTCCTCGACGTTCCCGCCAGTGTGTGTGGTTTGTGAGGCACGTGTCATATCAAGGACGTGCGTTGCTTATTCAAATAACACACCACCCCTGCATGCATATGCATGAACCACACGCATGTACGGGTGCCCCCCCCCTCGAGCGGTCTCCATATCGAGCACCCATCCGGTGGCCCCGGCGGTCTAGGGCGTTATTCGGTACCAAGAGGGTGTAGTCCTCGGTGAATAACTGCTACTCTGTGTTAGTGCATGTCATCGCGAGATGACAGACCAAGTCTAGGATTGTTCTGTCACGGGATCACCCACCGAAGATTCTGTCTCGGCAACGAATGCAGACGGTCCTCGATGTTCCCGCCCGTGTGTGTGGTTTGTGAGGCACGTGTCACGTCAAGGACGTGCGTTGCTTATTCAAATAACACACCACCCATGCATGTATATGCATGGGCCACATGCATGTACGGGTACCCTCCCCCCCACTCGGGCGGTCTCCATATCGAGCACCCATCTGGTGGCCCCGACGGTCTAGGGCGTTATTCTGGTACTAAGAGGGTGGAATCCACATTGAATAACTGCTACTCCGTGTTAGTGCATGTCATCGCGAGATGACAGACCAAGTCTAGGCTTGTTATGTCACAGGATCACCCACCGAAGATTCTGTCTCGGGAACGGACGCAGCCGGTCCTTGATATTCCCACCCGTGTGTGTGGTTTGTGAGGCACGTGCTACGTCAAGGACGTGCGTTGCTTATTCAAATAGCACACCACCCCTGCATGCATATACATGGGCCACGCGCATGTAGGGGTGCCCTCCCCCCTCGGGCGGTCTCCATATCGAGCACCCATCCGGTGGCCCCGGCGGTCTAGGGCGTTATTCGGCACCGAGTGGGTGTAGTCCACGGTAAATAACTGCTTCTCTGTGTTAGTGCATGTCATCGCGAGATGACAGACCAAGTCTAGGCCAAAGCCACAGCAAGATCCCATCCGTGTAGACCCGACGTGTCCGTTTCCCCCCTCCAGGTGCCGGCCGTGAGGGAGGCCACACCCCGGAGAGGCGTGCCGCCTCTTCGGACATGCCACGACACCGTACAACATGTACGAGTGCCCGGTGCGATGCTCCAGTGGCATTGCTACCCCCAGGGCCCCCGTCTCGCCTAACTATGTAGCGTTTGACCACGGGATCTAGCCCTTTGACTTTGCACGGACGGGCTTTGACCAGCGGAACTCTCCACCCGGTTGTGTCAGGTCAGCCCATAGGAACACTTTGGAGAAACATCCGGGCCTAAGCCACAGCAAGACCCCATCGATGTAGACCCGACGCGTCCGTTTCCCCCCTCCAGGTGCCGGCGGCGGCGCCGTCCATGAGGGGGGCACACCCCGGAGACGCGGGTCGTGCGTTTGCAACCGCCACAACACTTCCAGACTTGTGAGAGGCCGCCTACGCAAGATTTTGCGTATGTGCTAGCCCCCAGAAGCCGCCGGCCACACTCGTAGACACGCGAAGAGCAATCTGCGGAGAGGGAAGTGTTCAAATACTTCTTTAAAGTCCTCTCTCGATGCCGGTCTAGAAAGTTGACCGACACCAAGAGAGGGGGTAGGCCACGGTCAACAACTTCTTCTTCTCATGTTTTTTTTACTTTACACACTCTTTAAAGTTGAGTTTTGAAAAAAATCATCAAAAGTCATGGAATTTATAAACTTTGGTCGTAAAAGCATATGAAATATGAGATACAAAAAAGATAGTGCAGGAAAAAGACAAAAAGAGGGTGGGGGGATTAGAGCAGTCATTACCGAGAGTCGATTATTGGCTCTTAGTAATTTCCACCTTTTCCGAGAGTGGCCCTCTGTAAATCAACTGACCTAGATCTAGAGTTGGTTTCTTTTCCGAGTGCCGCACCGAAAAGCACTCGGTAAATGTGACGTCGACTACTTAAGCATATTTCTCCCCTGTAGTTTCTTCACTCTGCTCCCCACCGACCAGCGCCCCTCCTCCTCTGCTCTGGCGCCCCTCCACCGACCGGTGCCCCCTCCACCGCCGCCCCCCACACCACACCGAGCTCCTCCCTCCGGTAAGCCCCCCCTCCTCCTCTCCATGTGTGTATAGATAGATGGATTGATAGATGGATGCATAGATAGATGGATGGATTGATAGATGGATGCATAGATAGATGGATGTATTGATAGATGGGTGCATAGATAGATGGATGGATTGATAGATGGGTGCATAGATAGATGGATGGATTTATAGATGGATGGATGCCATCTAGATACTTTTTTTAAAGGAAAAATGTAGATAATTGTTGATAATGTTGTACATATGGATGCTATGTGCGGATGTGACCAATGAGATATGTGAGATAGTGTCGATGAGAGTTGTTCTTGGAGGAAGAAAAATCAACTTTTGAGCGATGACGGTTGATTTGGGTGAGCTCCTCATGTTATATCTTGATAACGCGCGAGGGGCTCACCCAGCTCAACCATCATAGAAAGTTGAAATACCCGTGAGAGAGTGTCCACCATATATACCACCACCAGCGAGAGTTGTTCTTGGAGGAAGAAAATCGACTTTTGATGATGGCGGTCGATCTACGTGAGCTCTTCATGTTAATTATATCTTTCATGTTTGATTCTTATGCTATTTTCCATTGTGTGATGAAAGGTGTTAGCATCGATCGATTTTTTGGCTATGGCCTCCAACGGCGAAGCTTCCATTAGGGTAGACTCCACGGACACGGAGAAGAGCTCCGAGTACCGCTTGGAGGAACTCCTTGAGAAGAACCCACAGCTGATCCTAATGAAGTTTTTTGTGGATCTGGCCAAGAAGAATCCCCCAGCTAAGGAGGGCATGGCTCCACCACGCAAGGAGCCATTGAGTCCACCGACCATCATTCCTGACGATGCTTGGTCCTCCACTGTGGGGGATGCCTCCACGTGCTCTGACTCAACGATCACTGGTTTCACCGACTACACCTCGGAGTAGTCACCTAGATAGTTTGACGTTGATTTGGTGGTATAGTTATGTACTTGCTGATATGGACTTGGATGGCCACATGCGATGCTTTTGATTGTATGATTGATGAATGCTTATGTTGATTATGTATGATGTGCCTTATTTCTCTTCTTTTGTAGATGAAGTGGTATGTGGTGTACAGAGGACGGTGTCCAGGAGTCTACAATTCATGGTCGGAATGCAATGAACAAATACTTCATTATGAAGGCAACTCCTTCGTCTCATTCAACAACAGAGAGACGGCAGAGTATCATCGCAATTAGTATTTGCTTAAGCAAAAGAGAAAAACAGAATTACGCAATGGTACAAGCCAGACACAGCTTAGCTGGTTCAGTGGGCTGAAGAACTTCATAATTCTCTTTCAGTTTGTCATAATTGTGTTGTTGCTTTTTATCATATGGTGCATGCATGCAGACCACTTTGTTGTTTAATTAGTAAGTAGGCACTTGTTCTAAAGAGCTACTTTGTGATTTGAAATGAAGCTTGTCTGAACTATTTATGGATTAATGCTTATGTGAGTTTGTTGTTAACTTGTGCGACTTGAAATGCAAGTTTGAGTATTGTATAAATGTTTTTGCTGCACCAACTCGAGCAAAAAACAGTATGAACAGAACTGGGAACAAAAGTTTACCGAGGGCCGCACTCGGCAAACAGGCATGCGCTGGAAGGTGGAGGCACTTGGCTGTTGCAGTTATACCAAGAGGGCTCTCGGTAAAGAAGAAGTTACCGAGAGTCGTCTCCTGGCTCTCGGTAAATGAGTAGGTGCCGAGCGTCACTCTCGGTAATGATTAGGGCACCATCAAAGTTTAGTCCCACCTCGCCTAGAGACAAGCAACAAAACCTATTTAAATAGTGGGATAGTGCAGATGCAGTAAGCTTCGGTATTCATTACACTCTTGTTAAGGAGATGGACTATTACTTTGAATGTTCACCTGTCTCGAGCAGAGAACATTCAAAGTGATCTCCCTTCTTCTTAATGGTGGATGTCGGTGCTTTTTTGTTGTTTTCTTTCATGCTTGGCAAACAACCTTAGCACATCATAATTACCGTCTTGTGTTTTCTTCTTCGGATGAGCCTCGTCGAGTTCTAGAGATCGGCACCCCTCCGGTGGCCCCGGCGGTCTAGGGTGTTGTTCGGCACCTAGAGGGGGTAGGCCATGAGGAATAACTGCTTCTTCGTGTTAGTGCATGTCATCGCGAGATGGCAGACTAAGTCTGGGCTCGTTCTGTTACGTGATCACCCACCGAAGATTCTGTCTCGGAACCGGATGCAGCCGGTCCTCGACGTTCCTGCCCGTGTGTGTGGTTTGTGAGGCACGTGTCACGTCAAGGACGTGCGTTGCTTATTCAAATAACACACCACCCCTGCATGCATATGCATGGGCCACGCGCATGTACGGGTCCCCCCCCCTCGTGCGGTCTCCATATCGAGCACCCATCCGGTGGCCCCAGCGGTCTTGGGCGTTATTCGGCAGCGAGAGGGTGTAGTCCACCGTGAATAACTGCTTCTCCGTGTTAGTGCATGTCATCGCGAGATGAAAACCAAGTCTAGGCTCATTCTGTCACGGAAAATCATCCTTCTTGTGCATTCCCCATAATATGTATTATACTTTTTTTGTTGTTTTCTTCCATGCTTGGCAAACAACCTTAGCGCATCATAATTACCATCTTGTGTTTTCTTTTTCAAATGATGGGCCTCGCTCGGTTCTAGAGACCGGCACCCTTCCGGTGGCCCCGGCGGTCTAGGGCGTTGATCAGCACCGAGAGGGTGTAGTCCACGGTGAACAACTGCTTCTCCGTGTTAGTGCATGTCATCGCGAGATGACAGACCAAGTCTAGGCCAAATCCACATCAAGATCCCATCCGTGTAGACCTGACGCATCCGATTCCCCCCTCCAGGTGCCGGCCGTGAGGGGGCCCACACCCCTGAGAGGCGTGCCGCCTCTTCAGACATGCCACCACACCGTACGGCATGTATGAGGGCCCGGTGCGATGCTCCGGTGGCATTGCTACCCCCCAGGGCCCCCGTCCCGCCTAACCCTGTAACATTTGACCACGGGATCTAGCCTTTTGACTTTGCACAGACGGGCTTTGACCAGTGGAACTCTCCATCCGGTTGTGTTAGGTCAGCCCATAGGAACACTTTGGAGAAACATCCGGGCCTAAGCCACAGCAAGACCGCGTCCATGTAGACCCGACGCGTCCGTTTCCCCCTTGAGGTGCCGGCGGCGGCGCCGTCCGTGAGGGGGGCACACCCCGGAGAAGCGGGTCGGGCGTTTGCAACCACCACAACACTTCCAGACTTGTGAGAGGCCGCCTACGCAAGGTTTGACGGCATGCGCTGGCCCCTGGAGGCCGCCAGCCACAGTCGTAGACACGCGAAGAGCAATCCGCGAAGAGGGAAGTGTTCAGATACTTCTTTAAAGTTCTCTCTTGGTGCAGGTTTAGAAAGTTGACCGGCACCGAGAGAGGGGGTAGGCCACGTTCAGCACTTATTCTTCTCATTTTTTTACTTTACACACTCTTTAAAGTTGAGTTTTATAAAAATCATCAAAAGTCATGGTATTTATAAACTTTGGTTGTAAAAGAATATGAAATATGACATACAAAAAATATAGTGCAAAAAAAAGACAGGAAAGAGGGGGGATTAGGGCAGTCATTACCGAGAGTCGATTCTTGGCTCTCGGTAGTTTCCACCTTTTTCGAGAGCTGCTCTCGGTAAACCATCCATCTAGATCTCTTACCTTCTTGTGCATTCTCAATAATATGTATTATACTTTTGTTTTGTTTTCTTTCATGATTAGCATGCAAACAACCTTAGCACATCATAATTAACGTCTTGTGTTTTCTTCTTCAGGTGAGCCTCGTCCGGTTCTAGAGACCGGCACCCCTCCGGTGGCCCCGGCGGTCTAGGGCGTTGTTTGGCACCTAGAGGGGGTAGGCCACGAGGAATAACTGCTTCTTCGTGTTAGTGCATGTCATCGTGAGGTGACAAACCAAGTCTAGGCCGTTCTGTCACGGGATCACCCACCGAATATTCTGTCTCGGGAATGGACGCAGCCGGTCCTCGGCGGTCCCGCCCGTGTGTGTTGTTTGTGAGGCACGTGTCACGTCAAGGACGTGCGTTGCTTATTCAAATAACACACCACCCCTGCATGCATATGCATGGGCCACGCGCATGTACGGGTGCCCTCCCCCCCCCTCAGGCGGTCTCCGTATCGAGCAACCATCCGGTGGCCCCGGCGGTCTAGAGCGTTATTCGGTACCAAGAGGGTGTAGTCCACGGATAATAACTGCTACTCCGTGTTAGTGCATGTCATCATGAGATGACAGACCAAGTCTAGGCTCGTTCTGTCACGGGATCACCCACCGAAGATTCTGTCTCGGGAACGGACGCAGACGGTCCTTGACGTTCCCGCCCGTGTGTGTGGTTTGTGAGGCACGTGCTACGTCAAGGACGTGCGTTGCTTATTCAAATAGCACACCTCCCCTGCATGCATATACATGGGCCACGCGCATGTAGGGGTGCCCTCCCCCCCCTCGGGCGGTCTCCATATCGAGCACCCATCCGGTGGCCCCGGCGGTCTTGGGCTTTATTCGGCACCGAGAGGGTGTAGTCCACGATGAATAACTGCTTCTCCGTGTTAGTGGATGTCATCGCGAGATGACAGACCAAGTCTAGGCTCATTCTGTCACGGAAAATCATCCTTCTTGTGCATTCCCCATAATATGTATTATACTTTTTTTGTTGTTTTCTTCAATGATTGGCAAACAACCTTAGCACATCATAATTACCATCTTGTGTTTTCTTTTTCAAATGATGGGCCTCGCCCGGTTCTAGAGACCGGCACCCTTCCGGTGGCCCCGGTGGTCTAGGGCGTTGATCGGCACCGAGAGGGTGTAGTCCACGGTGAATAACTGCTTCTCCATGTTAGTGCATGTCATCGCGAGATGACAGACCAAGTCTAGTCTAAAGCCACAACAAGATCCCATCTGTGTAGACCCGACGCGTCCGTTTCCCCCCTCCAGGTGCCGGCCATGAGGGGGCCACACCCCTGAGAGGCGTGCCGCATCTTCGGACATGCCACCACACCGTACAGCATGTATGAGGGCCCGGTGCGATGCTCTGGTGGCATTGCTAGCCCCAGGGCCCCCGTCCCGCCTAACCCTGTAGTGTTTGACCACGGGATCTAGCCCTTTGACTTTGCACGGACGAGCTTTGACCAGCGGAACTCTCCACCCAGTTGTGTTAGGTCAGCCCATAGGAACACTTTGGAGCAACATCCGGGCCTATGCCACAGCAAGACCCCATCCGTCTAGACCCGACGCATCCGTTTCCCCCCTCCAGGTGCCGGCGGCGGCGCCGTCCGTGAGGGGGGGCACACCCCGGAGACGCGGGCCGGGCGTTTGCAACCGCCACAACACTTCCAGACTTGTGAGAGGATGCCTACGCAAGGTTTGACGACATGTGCTAGCCCCTGGAGGCCGCCGGCCACAGTCGTAGACATGCCAAGAGCAATCCGCGGATAGGGAAGTGTTCAGATACTTCTTTAAAGTTCTCTCTCGGTGCCGGTCTTGAAAGTTGACCGGCACCAAGAGAGGGGGTAGGCCACGGTCAACAACTTATTCTTCTCATGTTTTTTTTACTTTACACACTCTTTAAAGTTGAGTTCTGAAAAAAATCATCAAAAGTCATCATAAACTTTGGTCGTAAAAGCATATGAAATATGAGATACAAAAAAGATAGTGCAAAAAAAGACAAAAAGAGGGGGGGGGATTAGAGAAGTCATTGCCGAGAGTCGATACTTGGCTCTCCGTTATTTCCACCTTTTCCGAGAGCTGCTCTCGGTAAACCATCCACCTAGATCTCTTCCCTTCTGGTGCATTCTTGATAATATGTATTATACTTTTTTTGTTGTTTTCTTTCATGCTTGGCAAACAACCTTAGCACATCATAATTACCGTCTCGTGTTTTCTTCTTCGGATGAGCCTCGTCTGGTTCTAGAGACCGGCACCCCTCCGGTGGCCCCGACGGTCTAGGGTGTTGTCCGGCACCTAGAGGGGGTAGGCCACGGGGAATAATTGCTTCTTCGTGTTAGTGCATGTCATCGTGAGATGACATACCAAGTCTAGGCTCGTTCTTTCACGGGATCATCCACCGAAGATTCTGTCTCGGGAATGGACGCAGCCGGTCCTCGACGTTCCCGCCCGTGTGTGTGGTTTGTGAGGCACGTGTCACGTCAAGGACGTGTGAGGGAGTCCTGGACTAGGGGGTGTCCGGATAGCCGAACTATCATCATCGGCCGGACTCCAAGACTATGAATATACAAGATTGAAGACTTCGTCCCGTGTCCGGATGGGACTTTCCTTGGCGTGGAAGGCAAGCTTGGCAATACGGATATGTAGATCTCCTACCATTGTAACCGACTCTGTGTAACCCAAGCCCTCTCCGGTGTCTATATAAACCGGATGGCTTTAGTCCATAGGACGAACAACAATCATACCATAGGCTAGCTTCTAGGGTTTGTCCTCCTTGATCTCGTGGTAGATCTACTCTTGTAATACCAACATCATCAATATCAATCGAGCAAAACGTAGGGTTTTACCTCCATTAAGAGGGCCCGAACCTGGGTAAAACATCGTGTCCCTTGTCTCCTATTACCATCCGCCTAGACGCACAGCTCGGGACCCCCTACCTGAGATCCGCCGGTTTTGACACCGACATTGGTGCTTTCAGTGAGAGTTCCTCTGTGTCGTCACCGATAGGCTCGATGGCTTCTTCGATCATCAACAACGACGCAGTCCAGGGTGAGACCTTTCTCCCCGGACAGATCTTCGTATTCGACGGCTTTGCACTGCGGGCCAATTCGCTTGGCCATCTGGAGGAGATCGAAAGCTACGCCCCTGGCCGTCTGGTCAGATTTGGAAGTTTGAACTTCACGGCTGACATCTGCGGGGACTTGATATTTGATGGATTCGAGCCACAGCCGAGCATGCCGCACTGTCACGACAGACATGATTTAGCTCTGCAGCCGGACAGTACCCTGGAGGCCGCACACGAGTCCGCTCCGATCTTCAATTCGGAGCCGGCTGCGCAGATCGAGGACGGGTGGCTAGACACCGCCTCGGGGGCTGCAACCTCTACGGTGATAGAGCTGAACACTGACCTTGTCCCTCATGAAGCTCGTGACTCCGAGGCGCCGGACTCCTCGCCGGACTCCGAACCTCCCGCGCCCCCTCCAATTGAATTCGATTGGGCGCCGATCATGGAGTTCACCGCTGCGGACATCTTTCAACACTCACCTTTTGGCGACATCTTGAATTCGCTAAATTATCTCTCGTTATTAGGAGAGCCCTGGCCGAACTGCGGTCAGGACGGTTGGGATGTGGACGACGAAGAAATTCAAAGCCCACCCACCACCCACTTAGTAGCCACTGTCGACGATCTAACCGACATGCTAGACTTTGACTCCGAAGACATCGACGGTATGGACGACAATGCCGGATACGACCAAGAACCAGCGCCTACTGGGCACTGGAAAGCCACCTCAACTCACGACGTATACATGGTGGATGCGCCAAAAGGAAGCGATAACAAGGAACAACGGGACGTGGCGAAGGACAACTCCCCCGACAAACAACCAAAACGGCGACGCAAGCGCCGCCCGAAGTCCCGCCTCGATAACAACGGCACCCATACTGACCCGTCCTTAGAGCAGGGCGAAGCAGTGGACGACGAACATGCCACCAGCAACCATCCGAACAGGATGAATTGGACAAGCAACCCATCCCCGGCGAAAACAACAGTCCAGACGATCTCACGCCGGACACATCACCGGAGCATAAGAACCTTCATAAAAGGCTCGTCGCCACTGCAAGAAGTTTGAAGAAGCAAAAGCGGAAGCTCAAAACAGCGGAGGACGCACTCAGAATGAGATGGAGCAAAGTACTCAATACCGCAGATAAATATGGTGATAGTCACCGGGCAAAGAGCTACCCGAAGCGCAAGTTGTTGCCCGAATTTGACGAGGAGGCCGTAGAGCCCCCACAGTCAAAAAAGAAAGAGGCCGCCTGGCCGGATAGACGACCAGATGACAGGCTAAGAGCGGCAAGGGGCGCCACAAACAAGCCGGCACACGATCTACATAAGGATCCTCGCAAAAAGGATGACCCGGTCAGGTCCATCTATGGGCCAAAAAAGAAGACTCCAAGAAGCAACACAACCCGCCGAGTGTTTGAAGACAACGGCACACCCAAATACAGGGGCGCCGCACACCCACTATGTTTCACCGATGAGGTACTGGATCATGAATTTCCAGCGGGATTCAAACCCGTAAACATAGAGGCATATGACGGAACAACAGACCCCGGAGTCTGGATTGAGGATTATATCCTACACATACATATGGCCAGAGGAGACGATCTCCATGCCATAAAATACTTACCCCTCAAGCTCAAAGGGCCAGCTCGGCATTGGCTCAAAAGCCTCCCGGAAAACACCATTGGAAGTTGGGAAGAGCTCGAGGATGCGTTTCGAGCAAATTTTCAGGGGACTTATGTCCGCCCTCCGGATGCAGACGATCTAAGTCACATAACTCAACAGCCCGGAGAGTCAGCACGCAAATTCTGGAATAGGTTCCTCACCAAAAAGAACCAAATAGTCGACTGTCCGGACGCCGAAGCCTTAGCAGCCTTTAAGCATAACGTCCGAGACGAATGGCTCGCCAGACACCTCGGCCAGGAAAAACCAAGAACAATGGCCGCACTAACAAGCCTCATGACCCGCTTTTGCGCGGGGGAAGAGAGTTGGCTGGCTAGATGCAGCACCAGCGACCCGAGTACATCCGAAGTCAGGGATGGAAATGGGAAATCACGACGCAGAAAAGATCAGCGCCGGAATAAGGAAAATGGCCCAAATAGCACGGAGGTCAACGCCGGATTCAAAAGCTCTCGGCGAATAATAAAACACTGCCCTCAAGGACAACAGTGACGAGCTATCCAACCTAAACAAAATTTTGGATAGGATATGTCAAATACATAGTACCCCCGGGAAGCCTGCAAACCATACCCACAGAGATTGTTGGGTCTTCAAGCAGTCCGGCCGACTTAACGCCGAACGCAAGGGGCTCGACACACCAAGCGAGGACGACGACGAACCCCACAAGCAGCACGCCGGAAAACAGAAGACTTTCCCACTAGAAGTCAAAACAGTGAACTCACTTCATGTGATAACACGGAAAAATAGTGCGGCACCTGCTAAAACACGCGCCGCACGGTCCACCCCAGCAGAGTCCCGGAATTGGATGTTTAAACCAATTACTTTCGACCATCAGGATTACTCCAGAAGCGTTCGAAACACAGGAGGGATTGCTTTGGTACTGGATCCCATAATCGACGGACTACAATTCACACAAGTCCTAATGGATGGCGGCAGCAATATAAACCTGCTATACCAGGACACCGTCCGCAGAATGGGGATAGACCCTACCAAAATTCACCATAGCAGCACTTCCTTCAAAGGAGTGACGCCTGGCCTTTACGCCAATTGTACAGGCTCTGTACTACTAGAGGTCGTGTTCGGTTCATCCGACAACCTCCGTCGCGAAAAGCTCATTTTCCATATCGCCCCATTCAAAAGTAGCCATCAAGCACTACTAGGACGCGAAGCATTCGCCCGCTTTAACGCAATACCGCATTACGCGTCTCTTACGCTTAAAATGCCTGGTCCACGCGGCATAATCTCAGTAAAGGGTAAATCTGAGTGTTCCTCGACCACGGAAAACGTGAGACTGCTTTGACAGCCGCACACTAATCCGACCTTGCTGGTCAAAGCCCCTAAAAACAGGTCATTCAGACCTCGGACACGGTTAGGCGAGTCCGGCATAAATAAACAAGGGGCTTCCCGCCGCATACCTCTTTACAAGGGGCTGCACGTATAAACAATGAGAGCCAATAAAGCTCAACTTTATCATACTTTATTTTAATACATCTTTTGCACGATATTTTTTCCAAACTAAGTTCTTCTCTTTACAGATGAAGCACGTGCTACACCCGTCCAGGATACAGCACAACGGAGACACAGGCGCAGACGTGCAGCAGGGACCCGTTACAAGGATTCTTTTCAGATTAAGACCCTGCGTAAACCTTTCTTACTGTCTCTTGTTGATACACATCCCCCGGTTTCCTACCATAACCGAGGAGGAGGCTGGCGTTTTGGCATCGGCCGCGTCAGAAGTTCTCGCCCGTACCTGGACACTAGGGGCTTAGGGCATTGTTCTGCCCGGTATCATAAAGACCGAATACCTCAGGGAGTGTTCGGCGTCTCGAGTTAGGCCTTATATGCATCAGCTCCGAATCATGTCTTTGGTCAAATGTTGGGTTTGCCCGGCTCCTGTGTTTTGCTGCCTTACGTTCCGCTCCATCGGCTAACGCGGCACCAGGAGAACTACTGCGATTGTGCCCCGGTTCGGCCGGGCGAGCACCTCAGTAGAGAAAGCCGAAAACTGACTGTCATGATATAGCGAGAGACTGGTCAACCACTCGATCGACTACTGGATTGTTTAGAATTCCTCCGCTTTGACGAAGGACCGCTTCCCGGTCAGGCACATACGCGCCCCGAGTTCGGAGAAGCGCGGTGCCTCTAGGGGCTATATCGTAGCCCCACCTTCGAGCTCCTATGGCTAAGTGAAAGTGATAAAGCATTATAGTCCGGTTGCCTAGTTTGCTATGCTATCACCTCCTTCAAAGGACCAAGACGTTGGATTAAGTGTGAAAAAGCGCTTTTCTTTTGCAAACACCCCCGCACCATGTGCGTGGTGGCTGAAGCCAAAGACTGCCATCTTTCAGGTTATACATACATATACGGCCGCACAGGAGATAGTTCAATACTTGAACGCACAAGTATAAAAAGCTGTTGCATTATAAACATGATCTCACAAATCATACACGTCATTTGAACATAACATCTTTCGAGCACTACGACTCTATTAAACGAGCGCCCTGCAGGACTTCCTCAAAATAGTGCTCGGCGGGTAATCGGCTTTTGTTCAAACCCCGGGATGCAACAGCGGTGGCATCCATCTCCGCCCAGTATGTCTTAACACGGGCAAGAGCCATCCGTGCACCCTCTATGCATGCCGACCGCTGCATCGCCTCGATATGCGGCACCGCCCCAAGGAATTGCTGCAACAAGCCAAAATAACTCTCCGGCTTGGGCCTATCTGGCCACAGATGAGCCACCACATCTATCATGGCAAGTCCGGACAACCTATTCAGCTCAGCCCACTCCGCCAACCGATCAGTCAACGGAAGTGGACGCTCCGGACTATGGAATTGAGACCAGAAAAGCTCTTCCATTTCGTGATCCTTCTGGCTTCGGAAGTGCACGACTGCGTCTGCCGCACTCGCCGCCAAATCCAGATAAGGATCCTCCGCACCACACAATTGGCCCAACTGAGCATACTTCAGATCCGTGAACTTCCTACGCAGCAGAAAGGGCTTTCCAGCCGCAATGTCTCCGGCCTGACGCAGTTCCTCCTTCATAGCCCGCATCGCACTACAGGCATCCTTGGCTTCGGCGACGGCTTTCTTCAGGTCCTCTTGCTTCGCTCGGCGTTCTCTTTCAAGAACCTCATAGCGGTCGGTAGCATCTTTTAATCTCACGGCCATTCCGGCCATCTCCTCCCTGCTTCGGCAGCGAACAGCCTTTTCGGCTTTTAGCTCTTCTGCTGCCTTCGAGGCAGCCGCATCACTTTTCCTGGCTTGCTCCTTGGCTTGAGCAAGCTCTGCTCGAAGGTCTTCCACAGCAGTGGCACCATCTGCATCAAGCATACAAATTGTAAGAAACGGGCATCAGCTCCCTTACTCGGTGACCGTGGAGCAACCATTTACCTTGTGACTCGTCAAGTCGTTTATTGACCAGCGCGATGTCCGCATCCGCAACGTCGAGTTGCCGCTTCAGCTGGCAGCTCCATCAATTTGGCTGGCCACCGATTGTTACACCACCTGCATAGGAAAGGCAACATTCTATAACTGAGATAATGATCCTCGGCATGCTGTCACTTTCGACAGCATACCAAGTCTCAGGGGCTACTATCTATACAGGCGCACTCCATGTGCAAAACTGTCAAAAGGTATGTCATTTTTTGCATACCTCAAACCCCGTCAGTAAACTTCCGACGGCCTCATGCAACCCGCTCTCGGCGGATGAGATCCTTTCAATCACCATACTCATTAATGTGCGGTGATCTTCTGAGATAGACGCCATCTCGAGCAAATCCTGCAGCTCCACCGGCCGTACTCCAGTGGGTGCCGAACTCCTCGGCCCCGCCGGACTCGGGGAGACCCTCCGTGACGACACCTCAGGGTCGTCCGCCCCGCCTGACGGGGCGGCAGATGGAGGCGTTTCGCTCTCCATCATCTCCGGACGAAGGTCCCCCGAAGATGAGCTCTGCTGAGAAGGGCTGAGATCCGAACTACAAGGTGAAAACTTCGGTTAACCTTAGAAATAAAGTAGGGATGTCCCCTATTACAAAACCCCCCTTTTTTACTTACGGCTCGCTGGAGGGCTGATTCCTTTGGGAAGACTGTGCGGCCGGGGCTCTTCCCAGCACGGGACCTTCCGGTGATTTCCTTCCCCGCTTTGAGGCCTTGGCCTCCGGGTCTTCGGAAGCGGTCCTCTTCTCCCCCTGGAGGGAGGGACCCTCGATTCCCCCCTTACTGCAAGCCTCCTTGGCAGAGGTGGTAGTTTTCCTGTGCTCCCCTTTGCCCTCCTCCGAAGGTGCAACCTCCAACATTTTAATTAACACGGGATCCGGCGTGGTCTCAGGGAGGGGGGACGAACACCGTATCAATTTTGCTTGTGCTATCCACACATGTTCAAGGGATAGCTGGTTAAAGGCAAACCCATGATAAATAAATGAACAATGTGTCCGGGCACAGGGCTACTTACTTGAGTATCCGGGCGATTGCAGCTTAGGCCAGCGTCCTCGGTCAAGTCCGGACGCATCTCTTGTGATCCGAAGAACAGTTCGTACATCTCCATGGGCGTCAAACCCATGAAGTGTTGGAGAGATCGTGGTCCCTCCGGATTAAATTCCCATAGGCGGAGGGGGCGACGTTTGCAGGGCAGAAGGCGCCGAATAACCATAACCTGTGTCACTACGACCAGATTGATCTCCCCTTCCTGGAGGTCTTGAATCCGGCCCTGCAACAGGGGTACGTCTTTGGACGGCCCCCAGTCAAGCCCTTTGTTGACCCATGACGTCAGCCGCTGTGGAGGGCCCGAGCGAA
Organism: Triticum aestivum; assembly: GCF_018294505.1. Taxonomy (NCBI): domain Eukaryota; kingdom Viridiplantae; phylum Streptophyta; class Magnoliopsida; order Poales; family Poaceae; genus Triticum; species Triticum aestivum. Next base: position 685,287,058 of record NC_057813.1, on the reverse strand, counting down.
AGACGGGCAGTGGCTTCTGCCTGCTGCCCCTGGGAGCGGTGATATAGAACCACTCCTGTTGCTACAAACCGAGCTCCTCCTGAAAAAAGCCCTCGGGCCATGGAGCATCGACCCTCTTGTTTATAACCGCCCCGCCGCACTCTGCTTGACGCCCCGTGATCATCTTCGGCTCCACGTTGAAGGTTTTGAGCCACAAGCCGAAGTGAGGGGTAGTGCGGAGGAAGGCTTCGCAGACGACAATGAATGATGAGATGTGGAGGATGGACTCCGGAGCCAAGTCGTGAAATTCCAGCCCATAATAAAACATGAGCCCCCTCACGATGGGATCCATTGGGAAGCCTAAACCCCGACGGAGGTGATACACGAACACAACACTCTCGCCGGGCTCGGGAGTAGGAATAACTTGCCCTTGGGCAGGCAACCTATGCGAGATCTTGTAGGTTAAGTACCTGGCGTCTCCCAGCTTGAGCACGTCCTCTTCCATGACAGAGGAGGGCATCCACCGGCCTCGTAGGTCGGAGCCGGACATTGTCGAAGGTCGAAAGTACCCGAATCTGGAGCCTTGGGTGTTGGAACTCGGGGCGAGGGGCGGATTTGATTGAGGGTTGAAGAAAAAGAATGGCCTTGGTCTCATTATAAAGAGGGAGAATACCAAGAGCCGTCCCCGTGACCGTTTGGAACCCACCTTCGATGGAGGGGGCGTGGCAACGGGCGCGGTTGGGTTACCCACGTCCGTATTAATGGGAATCCCGGGATAAGGGGAACACGATCTCTGCTTCGACAAGACACCAAGTAAACCGCTTCGCTAAACGCGCTGAGGTGGTACAATAAAAACAATTCGGGTAAAGGCTTGGTAGTGGTGTGACGTCACGCCACAAAATACGTCAGCAGATTGAACTTGTGTAAATATTATTCTCTCTATGGTGGTATGTGGAATTTATTTTGCAGAGCCGGACACTATCCTGGTGTTCACAATCTTCTATAAATTATTCGGAGAAGGAACTCGCCTTGCAACGCCGAAGACAATATGCGCGCCGGACTCGTCGTCATTGAAGCCTGGTTCAGGGGCTACTGAGGGAGTCCTGGACTAGGGGGTGTCCGGATAGCCGAACTATCATCATCGGCCGGACTCCAAGACTATGAAGATACAAGATTGAGGACTTCATCCCGTGTCCGGATGGGACTTTCCTTGGCATGGAAGGCAATCTTGGCAATACGGATATGTAGATCTCCTACCATTGTAACCGACTCTGTGTAACCCTAGCCCTCTCCGGTGTCTATATAAACCGGATGGCTTTAGTCCATAGGACGAACAACAATCATACCATAGGCTAGCTTCTAGGGTTTGGCCTCCTTGATCTCATGGTAGATCTACTCTTGTAATACCCACATCATCAATATCAATCGAGCAGGACGTAGGGTTTTACCTCCATCAAGAGGGCCCGAACCTGGGTAAAACATCGTGTCCCTTGTCTCCTGTTACCATCGCCTAGACGCACAGTTCGGGACCCCCTACCCGAGATCCGCCGGTTTTGACACCGACAACGTGCGTTGCTTATTCAAATAGCACACCACCCCTGCATGCATATGCATGGGCCACGCACATGTACGGGTGCCCTCCCCCCCCCCCCTCGGGCGGTCTCCATATCGAGCACCCATCCGGTGGCCCCGGCGGTCTAGGGCGTTATTAGGTACCAAGATGGTGTAGTCCACGGTGAATAACTGCTACTCCGTGTTAGTGATGTCATCGCGAGATGACAGACCAAGTCTAGGCTCATTCTGTCAGGGGATCACCCACCGAAGATTCTGTCTCGGGAACGGACACAGCCAGTCCTTTACGTTCCCGCCCGTGTGTGTGGTTTGTGAGGCACGTGCTACGTCAAGGACGTGCGTTGCTTATTCAAATAGCACACCACCCCTGCATGCATATACATGGGCCACACGCATGTAGGGGTGCCCCCCCTCATGGCATGTCGCCGACACAATGATGGCAGCCTACCTTCGGATTGGGCGATGGGGACAGCCGCCGGCAAGATGGAGATAGAGGGGAGGGATGAGTGATAGAGATGGACGGAAGAAATCAGGGGTGAATGTTGTGTGTTTTAAGAGGACGGGAGAGGAAGAGGCGTGTGGAGAAGTGCAGAGGACGCGATGAGTGTGGGAAGGGCACACGAGCAGCCGAGTGTGAAGATGAAAAAATGAGAACGGGATGCAAGGTGTCACATGATTGGCTTCGTCTTATTCGGAAATAAAAAATAGTTGCTTTTGTGGTAAAAGACGTGGGGTTGTGAGGACCAAAACTTGATGACGTGGAAGGACTGATGATGTGGACATGTTGCATGTTTAGATAAATAGGTTAGTGGGGATGAATCTGTTAGGTATATAGGATGCCAGATAAAAAAAGATAGTGCAAAACAAAAACAAAAGGAGAAGGGAAAAAAGTTAGAGCAGTGGTTACCGAGGGTCGATTCTCCGCTCTCGGTAATGGACACCTTTACCGAGCGCTGCTCTCGGTAAAGCATCTAACCTAGATCTTAACCTTCCCCCTTTCGTTTGTATCTTCACTCACCTCTCGTCTCTTCCCACCGTCGCCGACGATGCCGAAATCGCCACCGCCGCCGCCGCCACCCCCTGCGGCTGCCGCCACCCCCTGCGACCGCTGCCACCCCCTCCTCCACCGCCACCCCCTCGGCCGCCGCCACCCCCTCCTCCACCACCCCCAACTGCGGCCACCGCCTCCCCTCCTCCGCCGCCGGCCCCTCCTCCACCGCCACCCCCTCCTCCACCGCCCTCCACCGCCACCCCCTCCTCCACCACCCCCAACTGCGGCCATCGCCGCCCCCTCCTCCACCGCCACACCCTCCTCCGGCGCCATGCCCTCCTCCACTGCCCTCCACCGCCACCAACTGCGGCCGCCACCCCTCCTCCACCGCTCCCCACTGCGGCCACCGCCACCCCCTCCTCCATCGTCCCCAACTGCGGCCACCTCCCCCAAGCTTCATGGTCGGCAACCGGCGTGGCGATTCTTCGATGCGGCCCAAGGACGGCCGCCGCAGCAGAGCTTCTTCGGTAGCGCGACAGCTGGAGATGCCCTCACGTGTGTAGAATATTTCGCACAAATGTATGAAATATGAACAAATGTGTTTAGAAGTAGTAGATGAAGATGGTCATGTTTAGTAGATGAAGATGGTCCTGTTTAGTAATGCCTAGAGTAGTAGATGCATGTCCTATTGCTTGATTGGAGTGCTTTTTTTAGATATTTAGAATATGCCTAATGCATATTGATGTTCCTTAGATATGCATAATGCCCTCAGGTATGTAGAATATGCCTGATTGGAGTGCTTTTTTTAGATAAATACTAGAGTAGATCAATGAAACTATATACTTGTGCTTATTTCCTTGTCAGTGGTGAACTCTGATCTTTGGTTGCCTTTGCTTTTTTAATAAAAAGTTGGGGCATGGGGGCAACCCCTTTCGTTTCAGATTCTGCTTTGGAACTGAGAGTAACCATATATATTTTGTTTTTCAGATTCTGATGAGAGCACTCGTAATAAGTACCGGAGAGTCCCGATCGGTAGGGCCGAGTCGTCCGCCTCCCATCAGGCCACAACCGAGGCATCGTCATCATCGGATGGCGATGTTGGAGTGGACCTAGATCCGCTCGCCACCGAGTCGGGCGACATGGAGGCCTCGGACGGCTCAAGGTCTACCTCTAGCAACATTTCCAAGAGGAAGAAATCTGGGCGTGGTCCGGGGAAGGTCCCGGAACCAACTGCTGCCAGCAACCGTCCTATCATTTGCCCGACAGGAGAGGGGTAAGCAAGCATTTCATTTGCATCATATTTTGGATGCCACAGCTTTGACACTCACATATGCTTGTTTTTTATAGCATGCAGTCAGTGGAAATTTATCCCGACACAACCTAAGAGGGCACGCCCGCCGAACCACGTCATCGGCTCCCTCTTGAGGAAGCACTTCCCTGGATTGTCCAAGCCGGGTGATGACGATCCGCCGTTGCTAGGTTTAACCTGGGAGCATTACGTACACAACAAGGATGAGCATGATGTCACCATGGCCACTCAGGTCATCAATGCTTTTTTTGTAAGTATCTTAGCTCCGACCACTGTGTTTTGTTCATATCCAAATCCTTGCTTGCGTGGATGGTGAGAAGATGCCATATGCTTTCTTGTAGCAAACATTTGCTTGCGTGGATGGTGAGAAGCAGAAGGCGATCAAAGGCATCGTGAAGTCTGCCCGAAAGATACTCTCTGACACCAAGCGCACGCTGCGGTACAAAGCCGTGATGCAGTGTCAGCCGCTGGACTCGAAGGGAGAGAAGATGACAAGGAAGACTGCTTGCCAGACCAACTTGTCGCGAGAAGAATACCTGTCAGTGGTATGTGACTACATAGGTTGCTAGTACTTTGATTCATCCCTCTTGTTCCTCAATTATTCGATTTTGTCTGACTAGGTGAAGGAACCCTGGATGAAGGACGATTGTTGGGAGGCCCTGGTTGACATGTGGTGTGACCCAGCATGGCAGGCGCAGCATGTGGAGAAGGGAAACGAACGAGCCAAAATGCCAGGCCCGGCTCATGTCCAGGGGAGCCGGAACCTAACCTCTCTCAAGCAACACATGGTATGTGGATTAAGATGTTAACTTTTTCGCACGGTGCATCTTGGTTCATTCAACTTGATGGTTAATTTTGCAGGATGCGAAGGTTGGTCGACCGGTCCACATCCTGGAAGCCTCGAAAGAAGGCCACAAGGGGAAGGATGGCACCGAGTTCTGCAGCGAGTCGGCGGAGGAGAAGTGGGGGACCTTCAAAGAGGTCTTCCAGGAGGTGCATGGGGAGGAAGCCGAACCTACGTCCAAGCCCCTTGACCCTGAGCTTCTCATCATTGCTAGCGAGGGGAACATCCATGGCCGCCACCTCCTTTGCAATGAGGCGATCGCCACCTCCGGGCACCATAAGCTGCACGAGATACGTGCGTCGAGCACCAGCTCAACTCCGTCCATACGGAGTCGCCCAACCACCGCATCACGTGAGATAGCGCGTCTCAAGGTTAGCATCCTAACCTTTTATTTATGTCCATGCCTAGAAATAGCACTGTTCCAACCTATATGAGCCTAATGCCATGTTACAGGATTTAATGGCGCAGCGGGCTGTTGAAGAGGAGCAAAGGCGGTAGGCTGAGGAGGAGTCCGGAGAAAAGGAACGGGCAGACACTAACATTAGGTTGAAGATGATTGAGGATAAACTATAGGTAGAACATTATCTAAACTAGAGTAGAAGATTCATTACATAGGGACGAACCACCCTCACGTGACTCTACTCTTATAGGTTCTTATGCAATCTCGAAGCAGTGCAAGTGATGCCCCTCCTCCTCCTCCGGAATGTTAACCCGATGGTCTCTCCTCCTCAAGATGATCTATATATGAACAAGTGTACTTCTATTGTGACGTGCACGTGTTTTGCAAGTAGTGACAATATGTATGAATTTGCGACTTGTGTGTGATGTCTACTAGGATAATACATTCGACTTGTGTGTGACAATATGTGGACTATCCCTAATTATGCATATACATGTGGACTAGATCAAATTATGCCTATATATGATCAAATTATGCCTATATATGTGTGGACTAGCTCAAAATGCACTGTAGTGGTTTTTATCTGCAGGGATCAGAAAAGAAATAGATAGATTGATAGCAGAATGGATGGGAAAGATTTCCGAGAGCTACACTCAGAAAAAGGCAGACTACCAAGAGCAACTCTCGGAAATATGGTCGTCTGGGACACTACTGTTGTGCCATAACTTTTCCGAGAGATGCTCTCGAAAAAGAAGGAGAGCATTGCCGAGCCCAGCTCTCGGCAAAGCTATGTAAACTGTCAACTCCCATGAAGGATTGCCGAGAGCCACTCTCGGCAAGCATATTGTCATTTTCTTACTGATAAATGTGACCAGTGGGACCACATGTCAGTTAGAAAGAACGCGCACACACAAAAAAGGATGTTGCATGTGCTTTGCCGAGAGCCACACTCGGGAAAGTAGACTGTAACTGACGGAGCCATCTGTTGCGGACGGGCATGCCACGTGGCTACTCTTTGCCGTGAGCGGCTCTCGGCGTCTGGAGGGTTTGCCGTGCGGTGCCTCTTTGCCGTGAGGCAGTGACGGCAAAGAGTGTAGTTTGCCGTGAAGGTGGGTTTGCCGAGAGTGACACTCGGCAAAGCTTGCTTTGCCGAGTGTCCGTGTTTTAGCACTCGGCGAAGAGCATTACACCCGGCGTACGTGAAAATTCCAGTAGTGGAGAACAATTACTCAACCATAGTCATATGGATGTATAGTCAAATCAAATCAAAAGTTCAACCAATTTCATATGCTGATTCAAAAACAGTGCATATTCTGCACCATAGCATGCAGGCAGGGATAAATCAGGGAATATCAATCATGGAGACCTCTAGTGGCTGGAGTGCATGGCGGAAGCTGCACCAAGGGAACTGTAATTTGAAGGAGTACTAAAAAAATGCATCCTGATGGAAAGGGTACTCTACATGGCAAAGTTTGCAGGGGAAATTTCCAGATATTAGATGAGAAGGTTAGAGAACATGTCCACTTATTATTCCTCGTCGTCAACACCACAACCTGCAACTGAAAGGAAATAATTAAGTTAGGAAATCAAGGGGTGTACAGAGGGGTCGTGAGTGAGGTGCTGGGTAACAGGAGTAGATACAGCAATGAAGAAAAGGTAGCAGGCACAACCGTCGCACCTTGTTGTTGCCTGAATGATGGTTTCCGCGGTGCTTGGCTGCAGTCACAGAGCGAGGATGGTGGTCCAGTGGTTACCCCTTCTACTTCCCTAATCATCGCCGCCGCACAGATCCCGGTACCCTGGATGCAATCCGGAATGAGCAGGCGGAGGAGAGAGACAGTCGGTTGGGTCAGGAGAAGGCAAGCAAGAGGGAGACGCCGGTTCCGGGAGAGCCAAGAGTGCCAGGGAGATCCGAGTGCCAGGTGACGAAGTATAAACAGGCGCCTGTATACAGATTTGAAAAATAGAAACACAAACCTCTATTGAGGGAGGGGGTGCGGGAGAGATAGAGAACTAACATACGGGGGAACTTGGCCGAAAACTTAGGAGCCCTCCCGAGTGGCAACTAGGGTTTCGAGGGGAAACAGCGGCGCACATCAGATCTTGATTGGCAGGGCGCGTTGGGGCGGCGCGAGGATGAATTCATCCGACGCCGGCAAAGGAAAGGAGGGAGCTCTCTCACCACGCTCGGCGACGGCGCGACTGGAGGAGGCGATGGGCAAGTTGGATCTAACGGAAGAGGAGGCTACGCCGCTGGTGCTCGACGATGCCGATGATGGTGAGCCGGTGAAGTGGTCACTGGCGGGCAAAGTTCTACATCGACATACGTTCCACATCTAGATGATTTCCAGCGCTCTTCGGCCAGCATGGGGAAACCCTAAGGGCCTATCTTTCCGGTCCGCGGGGGAGAATATCTTCGTGGCAGAATTTGCACGCAAGCGTGATCTCGAGCGTGTTTGGGAAGGAAGTCCATGGCATATCAATAAGCACGCAGTGATTCTATCGGAGTTCAACGAGTGCATGAAGCCGTCCGAGCTGCAGTTCAACAAATTGCAGCTTTAGGCTAGGGTTCTTAACCTGCCCTTCAACCTTCGTAATGAAAAGCGAGGGCAGGCGGTGGCAAAACAGATCGATGCTAATGCCCAATCAGCACAATTTTACCCCATGGGGGTTTTCTTGAGGACGAGGGTTACAATTGATGTCAGCAAACCTCTACGGAGGTGGATACTTATTGATTCAACGGCTCGGGAAGGCCGCGACTGGTATGACATACAGTACGAGAACGTCCCAACTTTCTGTTTTTCGTGTGGCCATCTAGGCCACACAGACCTGATGTGTCCGGCGCCTGGGAGTAGGGACGATAACAGCAATCTGCCGTTCAAGACAAGTCTCAGAGCGCCAGAGGACAAGAGAAGGACCGGGTCGAGCGACAACTCAGGAGCCAGTCAGAACTACTCAAAACAAGGTAGAAGAGGGGATGCCCCTGAATCAAGTTCGACCAAGGATCCCCATCTTGAGGTCAACTCACCTAAGAAGAAGAATGCACACGGTAACAATAGGAAGGGTGGACATCCTAAGCAAGTTTACAGACCGGTTATCATGCCCGCCGCACCAACTGAGGATCAGGAAAACTCTCAGGCCAACGCGATAGTACAATACGATCCAGTGGTGGCAAGGGGTGATGATGAGACCGACGAGGGGGAAGGAGAACATGCACCCAAAAAGAAGAGGGACACGCCAACTACTTCAAAAAATTGGGAGGGCGCTGCAGGGCAGCCCCGCCAGTCCCAATGAGCTGCATAAGCTGGAACTGCCGGGGGCTTGGGAACCCCGAGGCAGTTCGCGAGCTTCGCAATGTTGTGAAGCAAGAAGGGCCTGTGCTGGTTTTTGTCATGGAGACGAAGATCAGTGGGAAATGAGTCGAGGATATGCGGCGTACTTTAGGGTTTGTAGGCAGTTTTGCAGTAAACAGTGACGGCCTAAGCGGAGGCATAGGGCTGTTCTGGTCTAATGATATTAAGGTGGAGCTCAAGAACTTTCGGCAAAAATCATATTGATGTAGGTTTATAGGTTTCTATGGAGCGCCAAGAGCATCCAATCATCATCACAGATGGCGCTTTCTCAGAACACTCCATAGCATTCCCCATGGTGCGTGGATGTGTGTCGGATACTTCAACGAAACTCTATACCCCCATGAACACTATAGCAGAAATGATCGCCCCGAGCAACAGATGAGGGATATTCGAGAGGTCACGGATGAGTGTGCTCTCCAAGATCTTGGCTGGTCAGGTGTGGCCTATACATGGGACAATCAACAGTTTGGAGATGCCAACGTCAAAGCACGACTCGATAGGGCCTTTGCTAATGAGGAGTTTCGACAGCGGTTCGAACATACACGGGTTAGGCATGTGTGTGCACTGGAGTCTTATCACTGCTTTATTATAGCAGACTTCAGAAACCATGCCTTTTCACATAGGCCACCATGATCCAAGCAGTTCCGTTACGAGAACGTCTGGCAGTCTCACCAGGATTATGAGCAGCTAGTTACCCAAACATGCCGAGGTCAGACACGGGTTTCGGGGCTTCAAGGAATCATGGACTCCCTAGGGCAACTCCAGCGGCATCTTGAGCCCTAGGGGTCGCGTGAGTTTGGTAGCTTGACAAGGACAGTCCAAAAATTGCAAAGATGACTGGACAAGCTACGCCAACGATCGGTGGGGCGAGGCCCTACGGATGAGGAGAAGAATATCATGCAGAAACTCTGAGAGGCGATGCGCCTCGAAGAGATATGGCTAAGACAGCGTTCCCGAGTTCCATGGCTACGAGAACGGGATCGTAACACGGCATATTTTCAAGCTCAAGCCAGAAAACGGAAGCGGGCAAACAGGATCGTGGGACTCAAGCGAGCGGATGGCTCTGTTTGTGTCTCGGAGGCGGAGGACAAAGCTGAAATCCAAGCTTTCTACCAGGCCTTATATACATCGCAAGGTGCTAATGACACTAGTGCGTTGTTATCGTATATTCCACAGAGGGTAACTCCAGAGATGAATGAGATGCTATGTAAACCATATGAGGCCGAGGAGGTACAACGTGCATTGTTCCAGATGGCCCCATCCAAAGCGCCTAGAGTGGACGGCTTCACTGCCGGTTTCTTCCAGCACCATTGGAAGTTACTGCGGGAGGAGGTGACCCAGGCGGTGCTTGCTTTCCTCAACGATGGTGAATTATCGGTGGGCCTTAATGACACGTCGATCACACTGATCCCCAAGGTATGTCACCCCCAGAGCATAACGCAATACCATCCTATTGCTCTTTGCCCCGTTCTTTATAAGCTAGCAGTCAAGGTGATTGCTAACATGTTACAACTATGCATGAATGATATTATCAGTGAAGAACAGAGTGCATTTGTTCCGGGTCGTTTGATAACGGACAACATTCTCGTCGCTTTTGAGAGTGTGCACACTATGAAGCGACGGAAGAAAGGGGAAAATTACACTTGCGCAGTTAAGCTGGATATGATGAAGGCTTACGATAGAGTGGAGTGGCATTTTTTGGAAGCTATGCTACTAAAGTTGGGTTTCCACGCGGATTTGGTCAGGCTGGTTATGAAATGTGTCACTTCAGTGTGGTTTTCAGTTCGTGTTAATGGCGAACTTCAACCCTTCTTCAACCCATCAAGAAGGCTTCGGCAGGGATGCCCAGTGTCCCCATATCTTTTTTTACTTTGCGCCGAAGGCTTCTCATCGCTGCTGAAACACTATGGAAACTTTGTTGATCGAGGAATCAGGGTGAACTTCAGAGCACCATGGGTGAGTCCCCTCTTGTTCGTCGACGATAGTCTTATTTTCATCAAGGCTGATTTGGAGAGCGCAACAAGACTCAATGAAATTCTAGAGATTTATGGTGAGGCGTCGGGACAGAGTGTTAACAGGAGCAAAAGCTCGATCTTCTTCAGCCCCAACCCACCCGCATCTCTTAGACAAGATTTGAAGCTAACACTTGGGATTCTAGTCGAGGCTTTTTCAGAGCGGTATCTTGGTCTACCGACAATTGTTGGCAAAATCAACAATGGTACTTTTGAGTACCTAGGAGACAGAGCCCGCGGGTATATGCAAGGTTGGTCGGAGAGGCTATTTGATTTGCGCTGGGAGAGAAGCACTCCTCAAATCCATTGTCCAAGCAATACCAATGTTTAGCATGAGTTGCTTTCTCCTGACGAAGAAGGTGTGCAAGGGTTTGACCTCGAACATGGCAAAATTCTGGTGGGGGAGTTCCATTGACAGGAGATCACTCCATTGGATTGCATGGGACAAGCTTGCAACATCAAAGTGTAATGGCGGAATGAGCTTTCGTGATTTTCGGATCTTTAACTTAGCACTGTTAGGAAAGCATGGATGGCGCTTCATGACAAATCCAGATTCCTTATGTGCCAGGGTTATGAAAGGGAGATATTTCCCTGACACTGACTTCATGCACGCCTCGGTACCGAACTCCTCATCGGCGACGTGGAGAGAAACTGTGGCAGGACGTGAAGCTTTGCAGACGGGACTGGTGAAACGGGTTGGTAATGGGTCCTCTATTTCAGTTTGGGAGGATAAGTGGATCCCTTCTACGGTGACAATGTCCCCGATGCTACGCCCAGCAGGTGCGACAGTACAAATTCTTGATGAGTTGATCGACACTGATAGTTGGAGCTGGCGAAGGGAACTAGTGAGGGAAAACTTCATTGCGCTGGATGTGACAGCAATTCTTAACATCCCGATACGGCGCGGAGGAGGTGAAGACTTCCTTGCGTTGGCACATGAGAGATCAGGTATTTACTCAGTAAAATCAGTGTATCGGGCTCTAGTGAATCAAAAAGAGCGTTTAGCTCTAGATGAAGGGCAGGTTACCGGCACCTCAGTGAATCAACAACCGATGTGGAATGCAATCTAGAAGCTCAGAGTGGCTCCGAAACTGAGGGTGTTCAGGTGGCGGGTGATGAGGGGCATCTTACCAAACGAATGCACTCTAAAACATCGTCACATAAGACAGATCAGCACTTGCAAGATTTTTCTAGCCATGGAGGAGGATATGGAACATGCACTGCTACACTGTTCGCATGCTCGGAGGTTTTGGGAGGAAAAAAGACTATTATTTCATGTTGATCTACCCCGACTACATCCTCTTACTTGGACGAGAGACATCCTATGCGATCTCCGGTTCTCTAACAAGGAACGGGCAATTTTTATCATGGTGATATAGGCAATTTGGACTTCTCGAAACCGTTTGACTCGCGACAAGGAGGGGTGGAACCCAACCTATTCGGTTAGACGGGTTAGAGAGGATCTAGCCATCTTGGAGTTACCTAGGCAGCAGGAAATTACACTGCCCGGCTTTGGCTGGGAGCCTCCTGATGATCCTCATATCAAGGTCAATGCAGATGTTGCGGTTCAGCTTGATGATGGCAATGCAGGAGCGGGGGGCGTCTGTCACGCCCAATATGCGATACTATCCTAAAGAGACTCGAAGGTCCCACCAAGGATAGAACCGCATATTGAAACGCTTTTGCAAGGTGGATATCATTACATCAACATTACATAATAGATGGGGATACATACAAGAGGCATACAATGCCACACGAATACAACATCACAATACATAAGATCAACATCCGACTACGGATGAAACACAAACAGAAGCTCAAACGACATCCACCCTGCTAGCCCAGGCTGCCGACCTGGAACCTATCCCCTGATCGAAGAAGAAGCAGAAGAAGAACTCCAAAACAAGCAAACATCGCTCTCGCGTCATGATCATCGCGTAACCTGTACCTGCAACTGTTGTTGTAGTAATCTGTGAGCCACGAGGACTCAGCAATCCCATTACCATGGGTATCAAGACTAGCAAAGCTTAATGGGAAAGGAAGGGGTAAAGTGGTGAGGTTGCAGCAGCGACTAAGCATATATGGTGGCTAACATACGCAAATAAGAGCGAGAAGAGGAGCAAAAGGAACGGTCGTCAACTAGTAATGATCAAGAGGTGATCCTGAACTCCTACTTACGTCAAACATAACCCAAAACCGTTTTCACTTCCTGGACTCCGCCGAAAAGAGACCATCACGGCTACACACGCGGTTGATGCGTTTTTAATTCGGATCTGGTGTCAAGTTATCTACAACCGGACATTAACAAATTCACATCTGCCCATAACCGCGGGCACGGCTTTCGAAAGTTTAAACCCTGCAGGGGTGTCCCAACTTAGCCCATGATAAGCTCTCGCGATCAACGAAGGATATACCTTCTCCCAGGAAGACCCGATCAGACTCGGAATCCTGGTTTACAAGACATTTCGACAATGGTAAAACAAGACCAGCAAGACCGCCCGATGCACCAACAATCCCGATAGGAGCTGCACATATCTCGTTCTCAGGGCAACACCGGATGAGACAGGCTACGAGTAAAACCAGACCTCGAGTTTCCCCGAGGGGGCCCCGCAGGTGGCTCGGTTCGGACCAACACTTAGACAAGCACTGGCCCGGGGGGCTAAAATAAAGATGACCCTCGGGCTCCGGAAACCCAAGGGAAAAAGGGCTAGGTGAGGCAAATGGTAAAACCAAGGTTGGGCCTTGCTGGAGGAGTTTTATTCAAAGCGAACTGTCAAGGGGGTCCCATAAATCACCCAACCGCGTAAGGAACGCAAAATCCGGGAACATAACACCGGTATGACGGAAACTAGGGCGGCAAGAGTGGAACAAAACACCAGGCATAAGGCCGAGTCTTCCATCCTTACCAAATATATAGATGCATTAATTAAATAAGAGATATTGTGATATCCCAACATAATCCTGTCCATCATGGAGCAATCTTCAACTTCACCTACAACTAACAACGCTATAAGAGGGGCTGAGTAAAAGCGGTAACATAGCCAAACAATGGTTTGCTAGGAAGGTTGAAAAAGGTTAGAGGCTGACATGGCAATTTGGGAGGCTTGATAAACAGTTGATAGGTAGCGCAGCAAAGCGATAGAACGAAGCAACTAGCATAGCAATGATAGTAGTGAGATCCAGGGTAGTGGTCATCTTGCATGAAATCCCGCTAGGAAGAAGAACGTGTCCATGAAGAAGACGAACGGGGGTAGTCGAATGAATCCTCACAATCGCAACATTACCGGAACTAAGAAGCAACACCGGAAAGAAACAAACAACATGGTAAATGCACAATCATAAACATGACATGATGCACAATCCAGTATGATGCATGTCCGGATTAATGAGGCATGGCATGGCAAAGTGCAACAAACAATACTACAAGTTAAGTGGAGCTCAATATGCAACAAGTTGCATATTGACAAAACACCACATCGAGTTATTTAGTTCACTCTTGTTTAGGTACACAACAATATTAAATGTTGTTAAACATGGCAAGAGATGAAACATATGAAAACTACCTATCTAGACAAGTTTAAATGAGACCGGAACAACAAACAACAATTCCGGAAAATCCTCATATGCAATATTCAAATTTGGTACTGTTCTGCCCTAAACCACATTTTAAGGTTGTTAAACAGGGAAATAAAGTGGACCATGTTAAACTAGGCATTTTTCCACCCCATTTACATATAAAGAACATTTAATTCCGAGCTACGGTTATTTAGTTATGAAATAAATCATTTTAACATGGCATATTAGCAAATTTAAACAAACAGCAAGTTAAACATATTTAACATGGATGAAAGTGGCAAATTATTAATATACACAAAATTCTAAGCATTTTACATATATAAATTATTTTTATCCGATGCATGGTTTATTAGTTATTAAATGCATGAAGAACAGGGGGTTTTCTGTAAAACTGTAAACTCCTGGATAAAGTCTAAATACACAGTGGGGAAAAAACACATCGGGCCGAATTGAATAGTGCACTGAGGCGGCTGGGCTGCTCACATTGGGCCTTGAGGCCGGTCGGTTTGGAAAGGGAGGCCTGCAGGGGCGCGTTGGGCCTTGGGGAGGCGCGGCCACGCAGCGCTGGGCCTTGGACAGGCGCTGGCCCATGCATCAAGGCGACAAGTCAATGACGCGGGCGAGCGGGCGGGCTGCTCGTCCCTGGACAGAACGAGAAGCAGGGCGCTGGTTGCGTTCTTCCTCCTCTGGACACAGGGGAGGCAGCGGCGCGAAGCAGGGGAGCAGCAGAGGGACCTGGCGGGGCGAGGGACCACGGGAACCGGCCGGATCCGAGGCCAGGGCGGCGGTGGAAGGCGACGGCTTGGCGGGTCCATGGCGACAAGGAGGGGCGCGGCTGGAATGGGTGAGGCGCGGGGTCAACACGGAGTTGTCCCGCTCGATGCAGGTGGCACTGCGATGCAAAGGACTTGGCGCGGCGACGCAGAAACTTGACGGCCGGAGGCGAGCGGTGCTGGCGAGGCGGCGGTGGCTCCGGGAACTTGACGGGGCGGTGGAGCCGCAGGTGAGGTCCGAGACGAGGCAGTCGCCAGATTCGGGGCAGAGGGACTCGTTCCCGGCAGCGACGGAGCTGCGGGAAACCATGGCGGCTCCTGGAACACAGGGGAGAGGCATGAGAACCGAGGGAGTGAACCAAAGAGAGGGGGGAAGGAGGAGAAGAAGAGGGGAAGGGGCGACGGGTTCCTGGAGGATCTCGAGCATGAGGGCGGCGGTCGGGGTGGCTGGGTTGCTGGCACCGACCGGCGGCGCGGCCGCGGTCAGGGACGAAGGAGCTGCGGGAGGCCGGACTTGTCCAGGAGGCAGGGGAGGCAGATGCCCGGTGGCGCTGGTTCCTCGGCCAGGAGGAGGGAGGAATCGAAGGGAGCCATGGGAGGGCTCTGGTTGGGTGGATCGAAGGATTGGAAGGTGGAGGCAGCGCTGTGGTTCGGTGGATGGATCGTGGGGAGACGGTGGTTGGCCCGGGAAGGATCTGGGAGGATCCCAAGGTGGGAGGCGAGTGGGTGGATGGCTGGCGGCGGAGATGGAATGGATGGGACAGATCCTAGATTCTAGGGTTAGGCAGTATATATAGCAAGGATTTTTGGTTAGGCGCTAATCGGACCCTCCGATTAAAATCAAACAGCCGAGATAAATAGGCTAGGGGGTCCAAATAAGAAAACGGAGATGTTTCCGGGATGTTTGGGGATGATCTAGATCCAACGGTGACGATTGCTCGGGTCGGGTTCGGGGGAGGTTTCGGACACGCACGCGAGGGGGTCTGAGAGAGGTTAGGTGGTTTGACAAGAGGGAACCGAAAACACAGTTGGTCTCGAAAGGGTCAACGAATGCAACGGAGGGAAGCGAGGAGCGGTAACTATGAGCGAATGCAAGTTTTAAAAATAATGACAGCAACGGGTGCCGACGCAATGCAAATGATGCAATGAGATGAGATGCATAACAAGAACAAAATGCAAAACAATAGACAAAAACCCAACCACGGAAGAAATATCATATCGCATCTCCGGAAAAGGCAAGAGTTGGAGTTACGAATATGGAAAGTTGTATCCGGGGCGTTACAACACTCCACCACTACGAGAGGATCTCGTCCCGAGATCTAGGATGGCACCGGAGAGAAAGGGAAGAGGAAGAGAAGAGGTAAACAAAGTTGCTTCTTCGACAAACGAGTGAAACCATGAACCTTGAGATGTTGAGCAAAAATGAAAGAAAGAAAACAACGAAGATGAACAAAGTTGAAAACACTCTGTTAGAAAAGAGGAACAAGGGATATGACGAGAACTTGAAGGTTGCAAAGACATGAATCAAGAGTTCAATGGACAAGATATAATTCAAAACCACTTCGGTTAAAACAAGATGAGAGAGGAAGAATTCGGGCAGCACTCCGGTTGAACATGGAAGGAATAGAACATGAACTTGAGAAGATGGGATGATACTTGATGAAATCAACAACACACTACCTCTGGAACTATTGAAAGAACGGCGGAATGGGTAAGAAGGATTTCAGACAGCACTCTGGTTGAAAATAGAGGCAAAACTTGACAAGTTGAAAGAACTTGAATGAGAACACAACACTCCGGTTAAATGGATAAGCATGAAAAGAACACGATCCTCACAATTCGAGATGATGAGTGAAGAGAGCAACATCACCATGCCTCCGGAAGAATGAATAGAAGATATATCATTGGAATAACAGAATGGAGAAGAAAATGCCAACTTCTGCCACAAATGAGCTTGAAAAGCATCCTTGCAAAGAAGAATTGAACGGAGTTGTTGGAAAATCAACAACGAAAAGCACAAGCTTATTATGGGCTTATGGCAAACATCTCAAAATTATGAGGAGACAACCGACCACTAACGAAAACAATTGCTTGCTTGAGATCAACGAAGGGATGAAAACTACTTTTGCCGAGAGGATAGAGAGATAACTTGGATCATAGATAGCACCATAATTAGCAATATTTCTTAGGTAAGGCTTTAGGTGAAATCTTTTCCAAGATAACTCCAACGAAGAGATTGATGGATTTAAAATACCTCATTCTTGAGAACATGTGAATCAAGAAACACGAACTCGAAATTATCAAGAATGACATAACACCACCTCAAAAGATAAGGTAGAAAGAATTGCACTTCGGAATGCAAGATGAAGAATGCTTGAACTCCTCAAAACAAAACATGTGTTGAGCACCATGTTTATTTTGAAGTATGGCTTGGCGGATCATAACTTCGAGAGAAATCTTGAAGAACAATTGAAGAATGAAAGGAATCCTTGACGAACCACCATGTAGAGCCTCCATGAAGAACTCCGGTAATGAAAGGATGATAGAAAGAAAGAGAGGTTGAAAATACAAGGTGAAGCCTTGCGATGATTTAGATGGAGCTTTGCGACGAGATAATGCGGAAAACTTGGAACTCCGGAAAAGGAAAAGATGAAACACTAGAACAGAGAATTACTTCATCATGAACAATCTCCAGAAGAAAAGAATTGAATCACCTCGAGGAAATAAGAATAAGATTTATTGTATGCTTATCCTTCATCAAATTAAATTGATGACAAGCAATGGATTTGGCATACTACTTATTCTCGTTGAAAGGATGAAGAGAGATATAGCGCAAACTAGAGAAAAGTCTTCAACGATCCACCGGTAGGATTTGAAAACAACGAATGAATTGATATGATAACGAAGGAAGAGAAATCTTGAACGAACCACCGCAAGAATTGAAAATGAACGTAGCAAAGGCGCAATTCACCAGGAAGAATTGGAAAACGAATGAAGATACTTGAGGGGATTTAGATACATGAGAACGAAGAGATCATGAACTGATTAGAGGGTATTTGAACGATGCATCGGAAGAATTCAAGAACGAGAGTTGAAAGCTGAGAATGAATAATTCTAAGATGATGGGCTACGGAGAATCAATCTGAAAAGACTCTTGAATTGCTCCGGATGGGTGAAAAGAATTTAAGAGAGCCATGAATCTTCGAGAGAAGGGACAAGATTTAGAGGAAACACTTCTTCGGTCTTCAAATGTTGAGAATGATGATGAGAACCACCATGACAATTGTTGAGGCACTCCGGAATGAAAATTGGAAAGGTTGAACCAATGATGAAAAGAATTTGAAAGATCTTGGAGAAAGACATTTGACTGTTGATAATTCATTCTTACGTCAAACTTCAAAAAGAATTTGGGAATGGCTCCGAGAAAATTAGAAGAGTCAGGTAAGATCCTGGAAAAAGACCCATGGGTTAGGGCCCACTCAAAAGATACACCTTCAAAAAATTACTTGAAAGGGAAATTGCATTGGTTGAATTAAATGACTTGAATGAGATAACAACCTCGAAATATCTTGAACGGATTGAGAATGGAAACACAAGTCTTGTGAAATATCTTCAGCACTCCGGGACAAATGAATAGGAAGAAATGAATGATTAAGAGGTGCATCGGCATGAGAAAGCATTAGAAACGAGGAAAGGAATATGATGAATATCGAAAGCTTGAATTGGATCCATCGGAGAAGAAACAACAATGAAGGATGATGAACTCGAAACTGTTGAGCATCTTCACGAGGGATCACCGGATCAGAACATTGGTTGAAAAGAGTGAAGTGACTTCACATGAATAAATGGATACTTGATAAACATATATGAGTCCTTGAAGAAGACGGGTGGGAGGGCGGGAAAACAAAGGCAACTTGGGGACGGACGAAACAGATACCGTTGAGAAAACTTAGAATTGATCTCGCAAATATTGAAATGATTGGATCCACCTGAAGAGAAGCACGCCGGTTGGAAAAGAGTTGACATGACAACCTCAGAGATCAAGAAGGATTAGTACTCCCATAGAAATATGAGAACACCGCTTGAAAGGTATGGAATCAACACTTGACTTTGAAGCAACTCGAATACCACAAATAAAACAAAACAAAGGATTGGTTGCAGAAATAAGCCAGAACAAATACATATGATAGAGATTTACCCAATCCCATATCATGCTACTGTCGGAAAGATATTCTAGGAGCTACTGGAATTCCCACCTATAAACTCCCGAAACTTTCTGGTTATGCAATCTGGTGTTTGGGATACAGGGGAAGCAATATATCTCACCCAAACTAACAATCCCTACATCCAGCTGTATCCATCCGTCAACACATAACCAAGAAAACTCCGGAAATCATGTACCTCAACCTTCGAAAAGCATCCGTTATACGAGCTATGGCAATACTCCCGAACTCCGCAGTACTGGGTGACGTCGAGGTTATCTCACCAACAACTGCATTTTTCGATGTCGGCAAAACTCAGGTATTCCAGAACTGCAACGATAAAATTGTGACGACAACACCTCGGAGCTCAACTCCTCCCCGGGTCAATGCCACATAATAGACAGGAGGCACCAAGAACAATGTTCTCGTCACAAAACCATCGGAACGATTCCAAGATACCCGCGTGATCCTAAAAAAAATTTACTGAAAAAGGAAAGACAAAACATCTACGTCAGGAGACCTCACCAGAGCGACGAAGGGGCTGAGGAGTAAAAAGAATCCTACTCTCCGATATATATAATCCTAAGACTCAAAATAGTTTTCTTCTAGACTCAACAACGGCCAACAATCAAGGGGGCTCCTATGGTCGGTCGAGACTCTGATACCAACTTGTCACGCCCAATATGCGATACTATCCTAAAGAGACTCGAAGGTCCCACCAAGGATAGAACCGCATATTGAAACGCTTTTGCAAGGTGGATATCATTACATCAACATTACATAATAGATGGGGATACATACAAGAGGCATACAATACCACACGAATACAACATCACAATACATAAGATCAACATCCGACTACAGATGAGACACAAACAGAAGCTCAAACGACATCCACCCTGCTAGCCCAGGCTGCCGACCTGGAACCTATCCCCTGATCGATGAAGAAGCAGAAGAAGAACTCGAAAACAAGAAAACATCGCTCTCGCGTCATGATCATCGCGTAACTTGTACCTGCAACTGTTGTTGTAGTAATCTGTGAGCCACGAGGACTCAGCAATCCCATTACCATGGGTATCAAGACTAGCAAAGCTTAATGGGAAAGGAAGGGGTAAAGTGGTGAGGTTGCAGCAGCGACTAAGCATATATGGTGGCTAACATACGCAAATAAGAGCGAGAAGAGGAGCAAAAGGAACGGTCGTCAACTAGTAATGATCAAGAGGTGATCCTGAACTCCTACTTACGTCAAACATAACCCAAAACCGTGTTCACTTCCCGGACTCCGCCGAAAAGAGACCATCACGGCTACACACGCGGTTGATGTGTTTTTAATTCAGATCTGGTGTCAAGTTATCTACAACCGGACATTAACAAATTCCCATCTTCCCATAACCGTGGGCACAGCTTTCGAAAGTTTAAACCCTGCAGGGGTGTCCCAACTTAGCCCATGATAAGCTCTCGCGATCAACGAAGGATATACCTTCTCCCAGGAAGACCCGATCAGACTCGGAATCCCGGTTTACAAGACATTTCGACAATGGTAAAACAAGACCAGCAAGACCGCCCGATGCGCCAACAATCCCGATAGGAGCTGCACATATCTCGTTCTCAGGGCAACGCCAGATGAGACAGGCTACGAGTAAAACCAGACCTCGAGTTTCCCCGAGGGGGCCCCGCAGGCGCCTCGGTTCGGACCAACACTTAGACAAGCACTGGCCCGGGGGGGCTAAAATAAAGATGACCCTCGGGCTCTGGAAACCCAATGGAAAAAGGGCTAGGTGAGGCAAATGGTAAAACCAAGGTTGGGCCTTGCTGGAGGAGTTTTATTCAAAGCAAACTGTCAAGGGGGTCCCATAAATCACCCAACCGCGTAAGGAACGCAAAATCCGGGAACATAACACCGGTATGACGGAAACTAGGGCGGCAAGAGTGGAACAAAACACCAGACATAAGGCCGAGTCTTCCACCCTTTACCAAATATATAGATGCATTAATTAAATAAGAGATATTGTGATATCCCAACATAATCCTGTCCATCATGGAGCAATCTTCAACTTCACCTGCAACTAACAATGCTATAAGAGGGGCTAAGTAAAAGCGGTAACATAGCCAAACAATGGTTTGCTAGGAAGGTTGAAAAAGGTTAAAGGCTGACATGGCAATTTGGGAGGCTTGATAAACAGTTGATAGGTAGCGCAGCAAAGCGATAGAACGAAGCAACTAGCATAGCAATGATAGTAGTGAGATCCAGGGTAGCGGTCATCTTGCATGAAATCCCGCTAGGAAGAAGAACGAGTCCATGAAGAAGACGAACGGGGGTAGTCGAATGAATCCTCACAATCACAACATTACCGGAACTAAGAAGCAACACTGGAAAGAAACAAACAACATGGTAAATGCACAAGCATAAACATGACATGATGCACAATCAAGTATGATGCATGTCCGGTTTAATGAGGTATGGCATGGCAAAGTGCAACAAACAATACTACAAGTTAAGTGGAGCTCAATATGCAACGAGTTGCATATTGACAAAACACCACATCAAGTTATTTAGTTCACTCTTGTTTAGGTACACAACAATATTAAATGTTGTAAAACATGGCAAGAGATGAAACATATGAAAACTACCTATCTAGACAAGTTTAAATGAGGCTGGAACAACAAACAACAATTCTGAAAAATCATCATATGCAATATTCAAATTTGGTACTGTTCTGCCCTAAACCACATTTTAAGGTTGTTCAACAGGAAAATAAAGTGGACCATGTTAAACTAGGCATTTTTCCACCCCATTTACATATAAAGAACATTTAATTCCGAGCTACGGTTATTTAGTTATGAAATAAATCATTTTAACATGGCATATTAGCAAATTTAAACAAACAGCAAGTTAAACATATTTAACATGGATGAAAGTGGAAAATTATTAATCTACACAAAATTCTAAGCATTTTACATATATAATTTATTTTAATCCGATGCACGGTTTATTAGTTATTAAATGCATGAAGAACAGGGGGTTTTCTGTAAAACTGTAAACTCCTCGATAAAGTCTAAATACACAGCGGGGGAAAAACACATCGGGCCGAATTGAATAGTGCACTGAGGCAGCTGGGTTGCTCACATTGGGCCTTGAGGCCGGTCGGTTTGGAGAGGGAGGCCTGCAGGGGCGCGTTGGGCCTTGGGGAGGCGCGGCCACGCAGCGCTGGGCCTTGGAGAGGCGCTGGCCCACGCATCAAGGCGACAAGTCAACGACGCGGGCGAGCGGGCGGGCTGCTCGTTCCTGGACATTAGGGGTGGAAACGGATCGGATGCGGATCGGATAGTGCTCTTACCACTTCCGTTTTCATATTTTCAAAACGAATACGAATGCGAATACGGATGTTATCGGATATGGATCCGGCTTGGATGTTATTCGAATACGGATACGTATCGGATATTTTCTTGATTCGGAACGGAGACGAATAATAGCGACATATTGCTTAAGTATACTAGTCAATAGCTATGTGACATGAAATAATCAACTTGTGACATACAATAAGTCAATGATAAATAGGTTTATGAATAAATCCTATTGTAATGTATAATAATTTCTAAGTTTAATCATACGAAGAGTAATTTTTGACCACTTGTTTGGCTTTTATGTTGGATAATTGGAATGTTGGGGCTAGAATTTTGAAAATTACCTCCCATAATCTTATTCGGATACGGATATATCAACTTCCATATCCATATTTGTGTCAAAAGCTCATACCATATTTTATTTTTTTATTTGTTAATTAAATTCGGATACGGATAGTTTCCATTTCCATTTTGGTTCGGATGCGGATGTTTCGGATACGAATAGGCATTTTCTCAAATACGAAAATCGGATATTTCGGATTATTCGCGACCACTTTCCACCCGTACTGGACAGAACGAGAAGCAGGGCGCTGGTTGCGTTCTTCCTCCTCTGGACGCAGGGGAGGCAGCGGCGCGAAGCAGGGGAGCAGCAGAGGGACCTGGCGGGGCGAGGGACCACGGGAACCGGCCGGATCCGAGGACAGGGCGGCGGTGGAAGGCGACGGCTTGGCGGGTCCATGGCGACAAGGAGGGCGTGGCTGGAACGGGCGAGGCGCGGGGTCAACACGGAGTTGTCCCGCTTGATGCAGGTGGCACTGCGATGCAGAGGACTTGGGCGGCGACGCAGAAACTTGATGGCCGGAGGCGAGCGGCGCTGGCGAGCCGACGGTGGCTCCGGGAACTTGACGGGGCGGTGGAGCCGCAGGTGAGGTCCGAGACGAGGCAGTCGCCAGATTCGGGGCAGAGGGACTCGTTCCCGGCAGCGACGGAGCTGCGGGCAACCATGGCGGCTCCTGGAACACAGGGGAGAGGCATGAGAACCGAGGGAGTGAACCAGAGAGAGGGGGGAGGAGGAGAAGAAGAGGGGAAGGGGCGATGGGTTCCTGGAGGAGCTCGAGCATGAGGGCGGTGCTCGGGGTGGCTGGGTTGCTAGCGCCGACCGACGGCGCGGCCGCGGTTAGGGACGAAGGAGCTGCGGGAGGCCGGACTTGTCCAGGAGGCAGGGGAGGCGGATGCCCGGTGGCGCTGGTTCCTCGGCCAGGAGGAGGGAGGAATCAAAGGGAGCCATGGGAGGGCTCTGGTTGGGTGGATCGAAGGATTGGAAGGTGGAGGCAGCGCTATGGTTGGGTGGATGGATCGAGGGGAGACGGTGGTTGGACCGGGATGGATCTGGGAGGATCCCAAGGTGGGAGGCGAGTGGGTGGATGGATGGCGGCGGAGATGGAATGGATGGGACAGATCCTAGATTCTAGGGTTAGGCAGTATATATAGCAAGGATTTTTGGTTAGGCGCTAATCGGACCCTCCGATTAAAATCA
Organism: Triticum aestivum; assembly: GCF_018294505.1. NCBI lineage: Eukaryota > Viridiplantae > Streptophyta > Magnoliopsida > Poales > Poaceae > Triticum > Triticum aestivum. The sequence goes on along the minus strand of NC_057813.1, from coordinate 685,263,165 downwards.
AACAGCCGAGATAAATAGGCTAGGGGGTCCAAATAAGAAAACGGAGACGTTTTCGGGATGTTTGGGGATGATCTGGATCCAACGGTGACGACTGCTCGGGTCAGGTTCGGGGGAGGTTTCGGACACGCACGCGAGGGGGTCTGAAAGAGGTTAGGTGGTTTGACAAGAGGGAACCGAAAACACAGTTGGTCTCGAAAGGGTCAACGAACGCAACGGAGGGAAGCGAGGAGCGGTAACTACGAGTGAATGCAAGTTTTAAAAACAATGACAGCAACGGGTGCCGACGCAATGCAAATGATGCGATGAGATGAGATGCATGACAAGAACAAAATGCAAAACAACACACAAAAACCCAACCACGGAGGAAATATCATATCGCATCTTCGAAAAAGGCAAGAGTTGGAGTTACGAATATGGAAAGTTGTATCCGGAGCGTTACAGCGTCGCCCAACTCGTCCTCAGTCTTCAAGGGTGCATGGTGCAAGCCGATATTGGGTGTTACGGATCCTCTCATTGCGGAGACTCTAGCGCTAAAGGAAGGAGTCCTTCTTGCTACACTTCGAGGCTTCACGCATGTGATCATGGAGACTGACTGTCTAGAGGCAGTTCACCTCTGGAACTCTCGCTATACCGACCGGTCGGTGATAGCACCTATCTTGTTTGAAATTGGAGAGATAACCCTTAGTTTTTCTTCATTTCGTATTTAGCATGTACTGAGAGCAGCAAATGGTCTAAGCGTGCATGTCCTCTTAGTGTGACCGATAGCTGGCTCGATACCACTCCTAGCTTCCTGATCAGCAACCTTCTGGCTGACTTCTCAGCGAACGCTTTTGTTGAATAAAAACTCTCTAAACTTCCCCGCAAAAAAAACCTCTATTAATTTCCGCCCGTGAGTGGCGCACTTCATCCGCGATGAATGATTCCGCAAACTGACGATTGATTGCTTCCGTCAATCTCGCTACTGAATTTCATCCCTAGGTCTGCTTCACCGAACAGTCGCTTCTCTTTGTCTGGATGTGCTGTCCGGGAGGCCGGAGCCGCACGATCTCGCTGGGCAAGGACCGACCTCGACCGTAACCTAGCGATAGCATGCCCCCACCTGCGAACCTGCGAGTTGTTTCCTTTTTTTGAGGGTAAATTAAGGACCGACACCCGGTAATTGGGCTCTCTCGGTGAAACAGACCCAGTAGCTACAGAGAGAAAGGTCCAATTTAATACCAAAAGCCCAAAAATGTCACCAGAGCAGCGGCCCATCAAAGATGAGCGCTCGTTGGTAGCGATCAGAGGGAGTGAACTTGGGATTGAGGGACAATCGGACGGCCAAAAATGCCCTAATTGAGGATGGGGTGGCTATGAGTGCTAATGGCCTAGGAGGGCTGCAAAAGTGCTCAGTTATAATGTTTCTAAATTAGTATCCAACCAAGTACAAGAAGCTCACTTGGTTGAAAAGGTGGAGGTACAAACTCAAGCAAACCTCTATAGATGTTAAAGAAAAAGTATAACAATCCAATTAGCTGTCTCTATCCACCTCGTCCATGAGTTGTTATGACATTATTTATTTGCCAACCTCCCATCAAGTGTGCGTGCATATATATAATTTCCATCAATCGTGGTTCATAGTGATCACATAGCCATGAGCAGATAAAGAAAGATACCCATCTGGTGTGCCAACATATTTCATCTCTGAGTGAGCTAGTCTTGGTGGATAGTACCCAAGAAAATTCCCTCATTTTACTCTGTTAAAGTCATGTTTTTAGGCAATACAAAACACACATTAGGCCACGTGCGCACCCTACCACCAACATGTTAACTAGATTTGAGAGACATTAGGAAATGATTAGCTTGATGCTGATGTTTGTCAAGCGGTGCATGTACTATGCATCATTACTAGAGATTGCGATGATGTACTATGCATCACTCCTGATTGCTATGATGTACTATGCATCATTACTCCACATGTTATGATGCGCACCGCCTATCCCATCAACAACATAATGTAGAATCAAGAGTAACAAGAGACGCCTTGATACATGGACGGTCTTGGCATATGACGCCTAGTGCGAGATAACAAAGAAGGACTCCGTACGCATGAAGAAAATCTCGAGCTCCTTGTAGCAGACCTCAAATCAGTGAACCGCTCCTCACTTGATGAAACCCGAATAAATATAAAGTTTCGAGAAAACCATGTGTGAGGAACAACTTGGAACCAAGTCAGGTGAACTAGACGATTGCATATCCTTGTATGCATCGTGTTAAGACTTAATTAACACATGTCAATTAACCAAATTGTGTTGTGTCCTCATTGCTCGTGACAACCCAATGTTATTGTCGATGCCGACTCCGTACAAAAGAATGAAAGACAAGTGTTTCATTCCTCTCCCTGATAATTGAAATTCAAACTATCCACTAGCTCCACATTTCTCTGGATTCTTGCCCTTCCTTGCGGATTTAATAACCAAAGTAAATATTTCGAGTTTGAAATGCTACTATTTGTTTGTGGGCAGAAAGTCCTATTATTGAGGCTCAAATGCTACTATTTGACGCTGTGCCCAGAGGCAGGTTGTTGCGAGGCTCGACAGAGATGCTGCAGAGCGCGGTGACGCCACTCCGAACTCGCAAGTCTCTCGACGGTGTTGTCGAGTGGGTCGGTCTACTCCGAGGGATTCTTTTCTACATTGCTAGGAGACAAAGAGATATCATTTGCCTTCGATCCAACGGCTACACGCTTGAGGTCGGACGGTTGGCAAACCAACTGTTTTTCTAAAACCAATTGCCTTAACTTTAACTTAATATCCAATCAAGTACAAGTAACTTACTTGGTTGAAAAAGTGGTTGTACAAACTCGATTTTTCGTCAAAAGAGACCATCTACCGAATTGAAATGATAAAAAAGACCATCTCTAAGTCAGATTGACAAAAGAGACCCCCTCGCCGTGGCGGCAGGCGCGCCGGGCGACACGGGGTGAGGCGGCTAGCCCTGCCACCACGCTGCCAGGCGGCAGGCAGCCTGCAACGGATTTTCTCATCCGCGCCCGCGTCGGACGGAACAGAGCCAGGCAGGTGGACCCGGCCGCCACCTGGTGAGGCAGCAATACTGTGCCCTGCCGCCACAGGGCGAGGCGGCAGTACTGTTGCTGGGCCATGCCGCCATGGCGTGTGGCGGCCGGGCTGCTGCTGCATGCATGCTTGATGTGTCACCTGTAACGCCGGTAATGGCAACCTGCTTTGGGGTAGTGTCGCGTTAAGGTCTTAATTGCAGTAGCGATGCCTTCCCTAGAACAAAAAGGCCGGGCTCTGGTGACACGAAGTGTATAATGATGGATGTGATCTTACACGGCGAGCAATCAATAATTGAATGGGTGATATAACCAGTTCGTGCGATATGTATATCCCAATTTGATAGTTCATTCATACTATGTGACAGGTCAAGCTCGTGTTTAGGCAGACAACATGGGCACACATCAGCTTAATCGGCGTAGTACTAGTTGTCGTCATGGATGTGATTGCTACCACATCAAGCATGCATGCAGCAGCAGCAGTGCGGCCGCCACACACCGTGGCGGCATGGCCCAACAACAGTGTTGCCGCCTCGCCCTGTAGCGGCGGGGCACAGTGCTGCCACCCCACCTGGTGGCGGCAGGGCCCATCTGCCTGGCTCCGTTCCGTCCGATGCGGGCGCGGACGAGAAAATCCGTTGCGGGCCGCCTGCCGCCTGGCAGCGTGGCGGCAGGGCCAGCCGCCTCACCCCGTGGCGGCAAGTGCCACGCGTCGCCCGCCGCGCCTGCCGCCATGGCGAGGGGGGTCTCTTCTGTCAATCTGACCCAGAGGTGGTCCTTTTTGTCATTTCAATCCGGCAGGTGGTCTCTTTTGACAAAAAATCGTACAAACTCAAGCAACTGTCTATAGTTTTTCAAACAAAAAGTACAGAATATCAATGACTCGTCACCATTCACCTCGTCGGTTAGTTGTTATGACATTTATCTTTTCCAGCCTCCCCATCAAGTGTTCGTGCATATATATAGTTCCCATCAACCGTGGTTCACGGTTATCACACAGCCAGAAGCAGATAAAGGAAGATACGCATGCGGTTTGCCAACATAGTTTATCACCGAGTGAGGTAGTCATGGTGAATAGTACTCAAGACAAATCCCCTCATTTTACTTTGTTAATGTTGGGTTTTGACTTTTGAGGCAACACAAAACATATATTGGGCCACAAGCACACACTACCATAAGCATGTTAATTAGATTTGGGAGGCATTAGGAAACGATTAGCTTCTTGCAACACTTGACCCGGCCGTGCATACACTCTAAACTGTTGTGACGCACATTTTCTCACGTTAAGAAAAAAATGGCCAATAACACAATTTGCATATCATCAGGTGTTAATAGATTGAAAAAACATCTGCAGTCATTACATTTTCTCACATTGAGAAAAATGCCCAGTATCACAATGTTCAGATCATCTGGTTTCCACAAACATTTGATACGAAGGATAATGTGTAATCTGTTCATGGATTGCGGCAACATGGCTAACTGAAGACATTCAGGACGAATTTGCTGCGGCCCCAAGCGTGTTTCCTCTGAGACTGGGAGAAGATACGGGCCTCGGCACGGCGAAACTGGCTACCTGTGCCTGAGTCTTCTTCTCCAGCATGGTGAGCGTGAACCTGGTGATGCCCACACACGATTTCTCAGCTAAGATAGTGCAAAAAGGCTTAGGCGTTGCCGGCAGTCCTCGTTTTCGCCATCTGGATAGGGCCCGATCTCCCAGTTCCGGATGGGAATTTCTCGGCTGGATTCCCGATGACTTTGGTATGAAAAAAAAAACGCATAGCTGAAAAAATGGAAATGGACACCCATCGTGAAACTGTTCAGCTAAAGTGCATTCTTATTCACACAATTCACTGAATGTTTTCTAATCTGATTCAGAAATGCAGATCGTGATTAAACATCATTCAGCTTCTAACAGTACGGTAGAAAGTTCGTAGCCCAACTGATTGCAACGTATTATCAGAAGAAACTGGAATCGAATAATCAGATTAGAAAACATCTAACAAGTGAAGTGAATCTACAGCAGTTTGCAAGTCATCTGAAGAATGCGGAAATGAGCGAGAAGTTTTCATCTGAGCTGAAGAATGAACTTGATGCTGATGCTGTCACATTCTGAAATTCGACAGTAGTTAATGCACACCTATGGTGGATATGTTAAAAGTTAAAGAATTACAGGCTGGGATTCCGGAGCAGGCAGGTGCACGGCGCGGAATCAAAGCAACTGCGGCTGCATGATGACTGGACGCCAACGTGGAGTTCTTGGCCTACACAAATATAATTTCGGCATGAACACTTTATCTTTGCCTTGACAGCCGGCTACAGAATTATTCTACACTTGTGCACCAAATCCTCACTCTACTCTACACTTACAAGTGCCCACTGGCAGAATATTTTTTAGTTTCAGTATGCAGTACTACTAGCATTTACTCTGTTTTGGATACATCTTCTATATATAAAACAGTTCTTTCCATTCTCTTAATAGTATCATACAGACAAATAGTAATATCTGAAACATTTCAGGTAGTACGGTCATGGAAGCCATGAAATCTCTCTCGAGGGTTAGGAAGCAAGGAGTAATCGGTCCGGTAGAAACTCACCAGAGGAGAGTTGGACAAAAGAAAGACCGTCTCGCCCGCCCCGCTTCCACGAGCGGGAGGGCGAACCCTCGATCCGCAGCCGCCAGCAGCCAGCTCCTTCCCAACCCTTCCCCCCACCTCGCCGTCGCCTTACGCCCGCAACAAACACAGCATGACGAACTAAATCGGAGCTTTGCTCGATTCAGCCATGTGTTGCTCGCCGTGGTGTTACAGTTCAAAATCTTGGAATCGTCAACCATCTACAGTATCACTGAGGACAAAAAAATTTGAATTTCCGTCGCCGGGACTTGAACCTGGGTCTCTCGGGTGAGAGCCGAGTATCCTAACCACCTAGACTCAGGGTGGACGTACCGAGCGGGCTTTTCGGCCCGCTCGTGGCCCGCTAGATAAATTGGACGGTCCGGTCTGCCAAATCAGGCCCGAGAAAATGTCGGTCCGGTCCGGTCTTTAACCGAGCCGACCGAGCGGACCGAGAAACGCAGTCATCATCGCGGCCATCGGCAGCCTCTGGGTGAACCGCCGTGTCCCCGAGCTTGCCCTCACCTTCCTTCCTCTCCTCCAGTGGCTCGCCGTCGCTGCCGTGCGTGCATTGCCGCCGTTCGCGAGTTCTCGATCATGGCAACAGTTTCAGCAGAGCACGCACGCACGCATGAAACGCTCGTCGTGATTTTCGGATCGTGGGAGAACGCTGGGCCGTGATTTTCTCGTCCATCAAATCAGGCAGGTTTTGTTTCGGAAGTGCTAGATTTTATACTGTCAGCTTCCTATAATCACGTCACGCGCGATCCCCTGGTGCCGTTTCCTTTTGTTCAGCCAAAACAGAAAACTGAAAGTATGAGAAGAAACAGGGTTTGATCCAAAAATCACGTCACCATTTGACGATTAACTCCACGTCCGATTTGATCCGCTAATCACGGAAGGCCCACACACGAGAAATCGTGGGCTCATGCACACAATAGATTACTTGCATGCAACAGAACTGCTAATCAACAACATGGCAAAGAACCACAGCGCCCACGCACTTTCCACGGCACGTCGTCCACCTCGTCGACCTCGACACCGTCGCTCGCGCTTGTCACTCACCTCGCCACAGCACCCGCGCACGTCATACACCTCGCCGCTGCACCCGTGCCAGTCGCCGCCGGTGGTCGTTGGCCGGTCCGCTTGGTCCGGCCCGGGCTTCTTCATCGCCAGTCCGGTCCCTGAAATCAGGACCGTCATGCTGCTCGGTCCGGTCCGGCCCGGACCGCCGGCGGCCGGTCCAAATATCGGCTCGGACCGGGACCGGACCGGCCCGGACCGTGTCCACCCTGAACCTAGACTACGACGGATTGTTGAAAAAATAAACACGAGATTGAATATGTTGCATGACACACAAAACTAGCACTACATAGAGCCACAGGCAAGCCATGCGCTTGGCATCAAAAATCAACACCAATGATAGAGCTCAATCGCGGCTTTGGTTGATTCAGACATGGCTAGAAAACATCCACAAATCCCAGCTTTGGTTGATCCATCACATATTTGAATTCCGCCATGCATGCAAACACATGGATTGTTCCAAATTCAGACACAGCGGATACTGAAATCCCAAGCCAACATACAATGTGTTGGTCTTAGGCAAAATTCCAGCAATCTGCCTGCCTCACTGAGATGAGCAACCATACCGCATATGCAGGTACGGAACTGATCAAATATTCAAATACCACCATGAACAAGTCATCAGCTCATCAATCATCATTCGTCAAGTTTAGCTTTCAATGCAGAAAGATATCTCAAACTGTCTGTTGCTAACACAACATCCTGCAATCTTAAAACTACTGAAGATATCCAAATAAATGACCACAAAACTAATTATGTGACAAGCGCTTTGTTGCTAACTACAGAAACATATCGGAAATAACCCACACAACCTTTATAGTACCAACAACTCTGACACAAGACATAAATTATGTGACAACTTTTATATCCAAACAAATGACCAGAAAACTAATTAGATTGTCAGTCTAGACCTATACCCCTGGAGAAATTAATCAAGCATCTTTTGATTTATCTCAAAAGAACTCAACTTGAATGTTGAACAGTTGAAGTGCACATTATGTAAACTTGATTTTTTTTATTTTTTATTTTTTGGAGAAGGAGGATTACCCCCGGCCTCTGCATCCGAAAGATGCATGCAGCCATATTATTAAATTTTATTTCTTACTTTCTTCATAATAATGTTGATCGAATGATGGAAGGTTTGAAAAGCTTAAATTGTCAATTATATACTAAATAAGTTGTCTTCCATCTCAAGTTCAAGCGAAAGATCATTGAAAATTCAGATTAGAAATTGAAAAGGAACAAATTTAACATGATAAAGTATCTCAATACAATTTGAATATTATAATCATGTATGTCTTGACTCTCACATGAAATTCCTATGCAACACTGAGACCATAATGATCTTTCCCATTTTGGAAAATGATCTCTATAAATGGTGATGCTTTGTAGCATGATGTCGTTAAAAAAGGGGTTGAGTTAGGAGGGAAACTCCATAGCGGAGTAACAATTGGCTTAGAAACTGAGAATGATCTCTACAAATTCGTCATATTGTATATTTTCGGCAGCCATAGGCGGCAACGGTATCTCGCAAGTCTAAGATACGATTAAGTATACAAATCCGGAGTTGAAAGCATCACCTGTGTAAATTGCTTAATGTTACATATTAACAAAATGCATATAAATTAAGAATGATAATCACACTCTTAATAGTTGTGCTTTAAAAGAAAGATGGAATGACTCAACATAAAAGATAAAAGAATATGCTCTTCACAGACGGAAGCAGAAATTGTCATGCGCTTATTACTAGTATCGAAAAGGTGGTTCAACTCTTACTGCCAATGTGTTGGCTTCATGCTCAAGATTTGACTTTAGGAAATACATACATTTTCCATTGCTGCTGGTAATGGTGCCAGGTATCCTACACTCTATTTTAGATATCTTTAGTTTTAGAAGGATTTGTCGTCCTTCCACTTTAGGAATTGAAAACCTTATATTTAGTAGGCCTTTTCCTGCATCCTTTTATCTGTCCAAAACCACCATTACGAGATCGTGGAAAACAAAATATGTTTAGGATCATCAATAGCTTAAGCAATATGAAGCATTTAATAGTGTATTTAATTTTTGTTAATGCACCAACGGACAAATTACTTTTAATGATCTTTCTCAATCATACAAATAAGTAGGTATGGTGGAATCTTATGGCAAAACCTTGCACAAGGATTTGGCACAAGCAGAATTCCTAGCTAGCATACATGAAGACTAGCAAAACAGTGTGAAACGACCAACTAGTGAAACAGACATCATAATCATGCATTTTGAAAATGTAATCGTTAAGTGGTAATATGAACATGATACTACTCGAAAGTTGTAATACCACCAAGGCCGATTTAAACTAGAGAAACTTTTCATAACAAGTATAACCATGTGCCAAGTCAGTCAGCTGGAACATTCAAAGGGAGATACCATGCTAATATTCCACATTATGATTCCTTTTGAATGCCCATTGATATTTAAGATGACATATTATAATTATTTAATTAATAAAGACTTAGCATGGAAATACAAAAACCACTAAACCTCTATTATACGAGAGAAGAGCTGCTTCGAGGAGAGAGAGGCACTACTGCGAGGTTTGGCGGTGATGCGGCTGCGAACCCACATGGTCTCCCGACTGTGCTGCCGAGCAAGTCGGTGTGCCATGTGGGATTTTTGCTGCATTGATTGCAGACAAGGAGGATGTGTTGTCTGGCCTCATTCCAATGGATAAGCGCTCGGGTCAGATGGTTGGCGAGCCAACTGTTTTTTTCTCCTAAAATCAGCTAACTGACATCTTTTTTTTAGAAGGAGGATCACCCCCGGCCTCTGCATCTGAGCGATGCATGCAACCATTTTATTAATTACTCATAAAAGACTTTACAAAAAAAATACAACAGTAAGTATGAAGCCACCGTCTAGGCGACAACTGTCACTACTCCTATCCAGCAGATGAAGGGATGCTGATAGTCCGGGCCTAATACCACAGACCTCGAAGCCAAGCCTAACATCTAAGACCTGAGGCCCCAACCAAGCCACATGCCGGGTGTGGGGCACACACCAGTCCGGCGCGCTCAGAGGCCGTCACCGCCAACTGCCACTACTCCATCTTCAGAGCTGTACTGACGCATCATCGTTGCCCGGTCTAACTGTCGTCAACACCACCACGGCACCCGGCACCACCACCCTGCGTGCGAACTGCTGAGCCCGTTGCAGTCGTCGCCGATACACCTCAGCACCATGCCGCCAAGTACTACCAGCCGACACAGCTTGAAGTCTCACTACAAGAAATATGTCAACTAGTGACCTTTTGTCAATGACCCTGAAAGAATTGGTCATAGATCTATGACCATTTGAGACCAATTGGTCAAAAGCTGTTCGGGGGGCTCCAAACCCTAAACCATTGCGACCATTTTGGTCAGAAAGGTCGTAATTTCCTTACACCAAATGGTTACAAAGCAAACAGGGCTGGCCGCTGCCTTATTTCTAGTTGTTAATGACCAAAATAGATGGTCATAGCCTTGTAGATTGTGGTTGGTTGTGATGACTAGGCGCCACCTCATCAGTTTGCCTATGTGTCATGTCCATGTGGCAGTTTTTGCCCTAGGTTGTGAAGCAACCTATATTTCTGTCATTCCAAAAATTCCCAAAAAAATCTCATAAATTGTTTGGATCATATCTTCATCAAATATGTCAAAAACCTTCCTTGCCTAGTTCAAAAATAACTCAACAATATTCATTTTCCTATTCTGTTCAGAGTAACACTTTGTGAAGGAAGTGTTATTTATATATTCTTGATTTCCCTAAAAATTTGTGAAGGTCTTCTTAGTAACTGATCATCCTCAGCCAAAAATCATGCCCATTAGCCATGTGCATTTTCTGTACCGCAAATCAAACACTTGGCTGCTTATTCATGTTTGAGCATCGATCGGTCTCCTCATGAGAATCTTATGTTATAATTATCTTCCTAGCATCTACCTGGGGAGTGAACAACCCACTAGACATGCCTAGGCCTCCCAGAACGCATGGCAACACCACGATCACGCGATGACCACGCGGCGGGCATGCGAGCTTATGCGCTCTAGAGTTGGGGCCCTCAGCCACCGTCCAAACCTCGATGTCTCGCCATCAAACCATGTATTTCTGATTAAATAGATACTTATTTACCTAGAAATGATTTTTGGAAAAAAATAAATAGCAAACTATGAGGCACCTGCAGTTCAAATTTGACCCGCTTCTAGCTGAATCAGCGGGAATTTGTCTTTTTCACCAGAGGTAGATCAAAACTTTTTTCACCCAACCATTTTTTCAATTGTGCATTATATATGGCCTAGTATTTTACAAAAATGATTTGGTCCAATTTTGCAACAATTATTTGGTAGTTCCTTCACAAAAAAACCTCTTTTGGGGCACTCGGAAAATGAAAAATGAATTTTCCGTGCAAAGAAAATGAAAACTTCCTTAGGCAACATTGTTTGGAATTCCAAGATGCACCCTTGTGCACAATATGAGATCATTTGAACAAACTATGCCATGAATGTGGCCATAAGATTGATCATTTGGCTTGAAAGCCGTGAATCTTCACGCTTGATAGCTCCTTTTTGAGAACACTTTTTTAAAATAATTACCGTATTACAAGTTTATTATTTTTCCTGGAAACTTGGTCACATATAATGACAAAATGCGAAGGTTTTCCAATTTTTTGATTTTTTTTGAATTTTTTATGCCCGTTTCAAAATGCGGTCAAAACGGCGGGCTTGACCGTTCCTAGCTAGTGGTTGAATCTTGGAATTTTTTTGGTGTTTCTATGATTAAATAGATACTTATGTACCTAGAAATGATTTTTGGAAAAAAAAATAAAGAGCAAACTATGAGGCAGCTACAGTTCAAATTTGACCCGTTTCCAACTGAATCGACGGCAATTTGTCTTTTTCATCAAAGGTAGATCAAAACTTTTTTCACCCAACCATTTTTTCAATTGTGCATTATATATGGCCTAGTATTTTATAAAAATGATTTGGTACAATTTTGCAACACTTATTTGGTAGTTCCTTCACAAAAAAACCTCCTTTTGGGCACTCGGAAAATGAAAAATGAATTTTTCGTGCAAAAAAAATGAAAAGTTCCTTAGGAAAAATTGTTTGGAATTCCAAGATGCACCCTTGTGCACAATATGAGATCATTTGAACAAACTATGCCATGAATGTGGCCATAAGATTGATCATTTGGCTTGAAAGCCCTGAATCTTCACGCTTGATAGCTCCTTTTTGAGAACACTTTTTTAAAATAATTACTGTATTACAAGTTTATTATTTTTCCTGGAAACTTGGTCACATATAATGACACAATGCGAAGGTTTTCCAATTTTTTGATTTGTTTTGATTTTTTTTATGCCCGTTTCAAAATGCGGTCAAAACGGCGGGCTTGACCGTTCCTAGCTAGTGGTTGAATCTTGGAATTTTTTTGGTGTTTCTATGATTAAATAGATACTTATGTACCTAGAAATGATTTTTGGAAAAAATAAAGAGCAAACTATGAGGCAGCTACAGTTCAAATTTGACCCGTTTCCAGCTGAATCGACGGCAATTTGTCTTTTTCACCAGAGGTAGATCAAAACTTTTTTCACCCAACCATTTTGTCAATTGTGCAATATATATGGCCTAGTATTTTATAAAAATGATTTGGTCCAATTTTGCAACAATTATTTGGTAGTTCCTTCACACAAAAACCTCCTTTTGGGCACTCGGAAAATGAAAAATAAATTTTTCGTGCAAAGAAAATGAAAACTTCCTTAGGCAATTGACATGGCATCCAGTATGCACCCTAATGCAAAGTATGATATATTTTGAACAAATTATGCCATTCTAAAATGCACCCTCGTGCAAAAAATACAAGAGAAACAAATAGAAAAACACAATTACATAAGCTTTGTTCTTATTGGTTGAAATGTTTGTGCCATGGATCGATGACATGGTATCCATCCATCCATCCATCCATGTAAAGAAAAAATAGAAAGAAAGAAAAAGAACCCCCACCCCCGGGGCAGCCCAACCACCCAAACCCTATCCCCTCGCCAGATCCATCGTCGCCGCCCCCTTCTCCCCCCTCATCCCCTCCAACCACCCAAACCCTATCCCCTTCCCAGATCCAATCTCGCCGCCGGCCTCACTCTCCCCCCTCATCCTCTCCCGCTCGCGCACGATCCCCCCGCGGTGGCTCCTCCCCATTCCCCCCGCGGCTCTGACCATGGCCGCCGTCCTCGCGTCGCCGCCACCCGCCCCTCCCCTCACTCTCCTCGATCCAAATCGCCGTGCTCTGCTCCTCCCTCCCTCCCCTCCGACAAGATCCCCACGCTCTGCTCCTCCTTCCCTCTCTCCTCCTCTGGCAAGATCCAGCGCGCGGCCTCCCTCTCCTTCAGAAAGCTCCACCGCCACCGCCACCGCCCCCACCCAACGCCGCAACCTCCACCCAACGCCGACCTCGTATCCACCACCCACACTCCCCTCCTCGCCATGACCGCTTGGATGGATGGATGGGGAATCGGGACCGACGCGCTGTTGTCCACCAGTTCCTCGAGGGAGGCCGGCCGACCATGGAGGCATGACCCCAACCGACGCATGGACAGACGGATGGATGGATGGCCGGGGTGAAACCCTATCCCCACACCCACCCATCCCCATCCCCATCCCCATGGAGCTCTTCTCTGTTCCTCGGCGGGGACCTGAGCTAGCTGATGTGGTGGCCCTCGACTCTGGCGAAGCCAAAGGTACATACGACCCCTCCTTCCCCTCGTCTTTTCTTCTTCTTCTTCTTCTGGATTTGCCCATCTGATTTGCGCAGTTTGTTTGTGCAGGCCATCACCATCACCATGGAACAAGTCAAGGAGGAGGCCATCGCCATGGAAGGAAGGTCATGGTAAGAGGTGTGTGTGTGTGTGTGTGTGTGTGTGTGTGTGTGTGTGTGTGTGTGTGTGTGTGTGTTCCAGCCATGGTCAGGTCTAGATTTTGTGCTACTGTATTTACAGAGTAGTTAAGGATGTTTAGGTTGATGGTCAGATTAGCCCCTTTCAAATTTCATATATTAATCAATGGAGCACTAGCAGCCAACCTTGGAGATGGGCGTGCAAGTGTCTGACCTCCAACCCTGAATGTGTTCTTTCCATATTTCTACAGCCACTAGTACCAAACTGCCATTACAAACATGTCATATATATGAGTTGCTTATGTTCAGTAAATTTCATGAATGTATGAGTGTTTGTCCATCAAAATCAGGAGGTGTAGTATATATCTACCAGGGATAGTAATCATTGTTGCTTATAGGTTACCATAGTGTTGCAGTTCATAGTAAATGCATTTCTAGTAGAAGTCATAATATATCAAGGACGGATAAGAGATCATCTACTTTCAGAAGGTTTTACTTGGTTGGTTGATTAGTGTTTTTCTGTAGAATAGACTCCGGGCTGTGTATAATGGGCATTTCGGGCTGTGTATAGTGGGCATTTCTAATTCACGTGTATCATTGATTGTATTATTTTCCTGTTGAGTGACTTTTAACTATAGAAGAGAAATCATCTATTTCTTTGCAGTTTCGTTTGACTTATCCTTTGGTTTCAACTATACATCAGAGTGTACCATTGACTGTATTATGCTGCTGCTGATGTGCTATTTATAGCTACAGTTTGACACTATTAGTTAGGCTTGCTGGACATGTCATGGTACACGCCTTTGTCTTTTTTAGCATCAACAAATGTTTATCTACTGTGAAGTACTATTAATTAGGCTAAAAAGATTTTTGTTTTCTGGCGCCTATCGGTTCTTGGCCTTTGTTTATCTGTTATGCTGTGTGCTGTGCAAATATACATAAACCACACTAACCTACTGCTGCTATTTTCAGGTACGCCATCACAAAAGCCTTCTGTGTTGCTTTTGTCATGACATTCTTCTTGGTATTTGCCGTTGTGCTAGTCGGAGGTGCTGCTGCTACATTTGGCGGAGCTACCGCTGCCGCCCCAAAGGGCAACCTTCATCAGACACTACCTCATAACAGTGCCTCAAAGTTCTATGCCCCATCTCCCCTCTTTCTAAATTACCGAAAAACTATGCCAAACAAAACTCATATGCTTATGATGCGCTTACTTTTAATCTTTGTGAACATGCTAATTTAGAGGATGTACTGTAGTTCCACTCATTTATTCTGTGTGATGAGCTTACTTTTGTACTGTAGCCACCTTCTTGTTTACTTTGCTGAATCCTGTCTTGTGTACTAATCATGAGTTACTAGCATTTGGCTTCTCTGTGCTAATTAAACCTGATAAGTATGTATACTTCTTTGAGATACAAATTCCACATTGCATGTTTATGTGCTAATTAAACCTGATAAGTATGTATACTTCTTTGAGATACAAATTCCACATTGCATGTTTATGAGGTTCAATTTCTACAGATGTTGCCAAATGAATGCGTCAACATGTCTCTCCTTAGGGGTTGTTTTAAACCGCAAATGATCTACTGTATCAATTTTTTGTTGTTCAAAGATTGAAATCCTGGTTCATTTTCAAAGATCGAAATGTTGTTGACCCTGTTCTTCTATGCTTAAATGGTAAAAATGTCGCATTTTGCTTGTTCTAACCATTTTTCTTGATAACTTGTAGATGCTGGCCTTCATTCATGTTTTGTCGTGAGGTCAAGGATAAACAAGTTGGGAGAAGCATTGGAGCTAGTTATACTGTGATAGTTATGTTACCTGATGTGAACATTTTTTATTGTAAACTTGATGTGAACCATATTTTTCTGTAATAATGTGTTACCAGGATGAACCATCCTTGCTGTGTTACCAGGGTGAACAAGTTTGATTGTAATAATGTGCCAAGTTTGGCTCCTTCTGATTGTATTCGTGATGTGTACCATATTTTTCCTGATTAGTCATGCTCTGTTTGAAGCATTTTGTTTTCTCTCTGTTCGGATTTAAATATTGTTATTTATTTACAGGAAAATTGAGATCTGAAGAATATAACACTGACAATTGGGACCCACTTGTTAGAACCTAACAACTGGGTCCCATCTCACTAGTGGGCTCATATTTTGGAAAAAATAAAATAAAAAAGGCCATGGCCTAGAAAATAAAAAGGTTGAATTCTTGGGCCAGGCCCATGTAGCTAATAAAAGCATAGGAAAAAATATAGAAAGGCCAAATTGTTGGGCTAGTCCCACGTAGAAAACCGAATTGGACCGGGCTGAATCTTGTGCCACATCAGCTTGCCACGCTGGATGCCTACGTGGACTGGGGAGGCTGCTAGTGACAAAAACGCCACAGTAGGAATATTTTGGCCGTAAACGTCCACGACCTTCTCACAGAGAAGGTCGCTATAGTCAGTTTACGATCCTCAGCTTTTGACCTTCTGTTTTTGGTCACAAAAAGGTCGCAAATGAAAAACTATGATTTTTCAGTGACCAATAGTGGAGGTCACAAGATAGCATATTTCTTGTAGTGTCTCTGGAAGATATGTCGTCCGTAGCCCTTGCCGACCAGGCATGACAAAGTGTAGCACCTGTTGGCTAGGCATGACTTGACATCTCCACCGAAGCTCCGTGCAACACAAAACCACTCCACCTCCTGCCTCTGGCCACCAGCACTGCTCCACGAACGAGGCTCCCAATAGAGAAACGCCACCGTAGTGATGCCATCATCCGATCTAGAAGACCAGATCCAAGGGTTTTCCCCCGGAGCAGTACGAGTGGGTCGACATAAGTCACACAACAATGCCTTCATCAAGGTAACGACGTAGAATGCCGCCATCGCCCACCGTCGGCTCGGTTTTCACCCGCAACTATGTCTCCCTGACTCGCCGCCAGTACTGTATCACGGATCCGGAGTTCCGAACACCCAGCCTCAGGCCGACCACCTCTGACGGAAAAGATGACCACCACCGCTGGTCGCGTCGGTCAGAACAGATCTGACCGGAGGTGCCGCCGACGAGACCACCAGGCCCTCCATGCCGCCGCCGCCAATTTGAAGGTGGTATGCACGACACCGCAGCCTAGCTGGCCGCCGTCGCCGACCGCAGCCGCCGCCGCCACCTGAAAAGGCCGGCCACTGCACCCTCAGCCCACGCCGCCGTCTGTGGCTGGGCCTCCCCCCGCGCCTAGCCGCCGCCGTGTGAGGACGGGCCGGCCGCCCGCCACCTGCCGCAGCCATCCGCCGCGCCGTAGAACCCAGATCGGCCGCGCCGCCACACGCCTAGGGCTCCCGCCCCAACCCGGAGACGCGTGAGAGAGGAGATCCCCCGCCACCGTCGTCGGCCCCCAAGCTTAGCTCAGCGGCGTACCCCGGTGGCGGCGGACAGAGGAGAGGAGGAGGGAGTTCGCGGCGGCGGCGGCTAGGTTTCTTGGCTCCGCCCGAGTCGCCCTAGGGGGAGGGCGACGCAGGGGCTGAATAATCCACTAACTGGCACCTAGTGCTCGCTTTAACTTTATCTTCATACCCAATCAAGTATAAACGCTCATTTGGTTGAAAAGGTAGAGGTACAAACTCAAGAAAACCTCTATAGTTGTTAAAGAAAAAGTACAACAAACCAATTACATGTCACCATCCACCCATTCAATGAGTTGTTATGACATTTATTCATTTTCCAACCTCCCATCAAGTCTTCATGCATCATATTCATCTCCCAGTGAGCTAGTCATGGTGGATAGTACCCAACACAATTCCCCTCATTTTAATTTTTTTTAGGGTCTCATTTGACTTTCTTAAAGTCATGTTTTAAGGAAAATGCAAAACACACATTAGGTTGCGTGCGCACACCACGAACATGTTAGTAAGTAGATTTGGGAGACATTAAAAAATGATTAGCTTGAAACTCACGTTGCTCGAGCGGTGCATGTATTATGCATCATTACTCCACCAGATGTATCCGGCCTTGTACCACATTGTACCTGACAAGAGTAATACTCTTGCACATGTGCTAAGCTCTTCCCTGCCAAATGCATCATTTAAGAGGGATTTGATTGGCCCTCGGCTTGTGTCATGGAAAAATCTTCTATCCCGTGTGGGATTTGATTAACTTGACATAAGGACGGGGTGTGTTTCATTGGAATCCCACTACATTTGGGTTTGTCATAGTTGACTCTATGTATCGTGCACTCTGTCCTGAGAGATTTCAATGGATAATAATAAGCTAATCAGAAAATCGAAAATACTACTAAAAGTTGAGATTTTCATGTGGTATCTTGGAGAGGGTTTGTGTTAACTAAAGACAACTTCGCTTGACATAATTAGCAAGGAATCAAGAAGTGTAGATTTTGTACACATGATGAGACAATCAAATATCTATTCTTTCAATGCAAGTTTGCGCGTTCCACATGGTCAGTCATCCGAATAGCGTCCAATTTATGTCCGCCAAAAAAATGTTGCCAATATATATGGTCACTGGCTTGACGGAATACCAAATACATTTAGTACGCTAATACAAGCGGGCTCGTATGTCTTACTGTGGTCGCTTTGGCTATGTATAGATGATTGTGTTTTTGATGAAAAAAATCTCTTCTTCTTTACAAGTTATTTATCATTGTACGCTCTGGCTTCGTATGTGGTCTACGCGACCGGACTACCAATCGTTGTTCAAGACGGTGTGCATGCGGTTGGAGCAGGTCTCCAGGAAGGTTTTTGCCCAACATGGGTAGCAACATAATCTCCAGATTAGTCCACAGCCTCATATGGCTTTACTGTTGCCACTTTGTCGTTTTATATTTTGTGTCGGATGATTCTTTTGTTGGTTGTTTGCATCTTAGTTATGCAGATCGGATGTTGTTCTTTATGCTTTGTATCCGCTCAATAATGCATTCGGAGTTAATAAAAGCACCCTTTATCAGAAAAAATGCATCATTACTCCACATTGTTATGAAGTACTATGCATCATTACTCCGTATTGTTATGATGCACGCCGTCAATCCCATCAACAAGGGAATGTAGAATCAAGAGTATCAAGAGTATAGTCTTGACTACATGGACCGTATTGGCATCAGGCGCCCTAGTGCGGTAAAGCAAAGAGGGACTCCGTACGCATGAAGGAAATCTCGAGCTCCTCTTTGCAGACCTCAAATCAGTGAACATGAACTAATCTAAAGTTTGAGAAAACCATGTGTGAGAACAACTTGGAACCAAATCAGACCAACTAGATGGTTGCCTGTCGTTGTATGCATGGTGTTAAGACTTAATTAACACATGAAAAATAACCAAATCATGCTGCGTGGTCGCCCCATCACTCGTGACGACCAACACCATCGACAATGTCGGCTCCATAAAAAGAAAAGACTTAATTGTGAAAGACAAGTGTTTCATTTCCCTCCCTAATCGCTGAAATTCGAATGATCCAATAGGTTCTCATTTGTTTGGATCATTGCCCTTCCTTCCAAATTTAATATCCAAATTAAATATTTCCTGTTTCAAATGTGATACTATTTCTTCGTGGGCAGAAAGTCCTAAATCCTCTTTTTCTGGTACTCCTTTCCTTTTCCTCCCATCATCCTACTTTCACTTCTACTCTGAAAGTGCTAGTTATCGACTAGACGGGGTGGGGGTGAATAGGCGATTTTATGAAAGTCTTCAAGACAGGCAATGTCTTCGAAGACTGACAACCAAATACAACCTACGCAGTATTCAGCGAAAGATAAACTACACTAGCCAAGCCATAGTCTAGGAAATGTTATTGGGTAAACACAAAGACAAATAGCAGCTAGGTAGAGTGGATCAGACTAGGAAGATAGTATGAAGCCAAACATGCAAGCAGGAAGAATGTCTTCACACAGTCAAGTCAAATAGAGCAGGCAACCAATGACTTCACACAACGAAACTGTAAGTAAAAGGTAAAGTGATAGAACCAGTTGCTTGATGAAGACAAGGATTTGGTAGACCAGTTCCAGTTGATGTGATAATTATACGTCTGGTTAGGGAGGCTGAGGTTGAACTCAGAAGATCACGTCTTCACCTTGTTCCCCTTGAGCTAAGGACACTTAGTCTTCGCCCAATCACTTTGGTAAGTCTTCAAGGTAGAGTTCCAAACCTTCACAGACTTCGTTCACCAGCGATCCACAATGGATCTTGGATCCTCAGAACATGACGCCTAAACGACTGGAAGATACATAGTCTTCAAGTGTAATAAGTCTTCAGATCACGCAGACAGAAAGACTTTAGTGATGCCAACACTCTTTGGGCTTTTGGGTGTTTTCGGTTTTGTCCTCGCAAGGATTCTCTCTCAAAGACTTCGGAGGTGGGTTGCTCTCAAACGACAAAAGCTGTGCACTAACTCTGAGCAGCCACCAATTTATGATGTACGTGGTGGGCTATCTATAGCCAGGAGACAACCCAACATGATATGTCCGAGATGACCCTTGGTCACTAAGGAACCTACACGTGTCCAATGGTCGGATTTCAAACACACGCGACAGATTGACTTGGGCTACAAGCAAAGCTGACTCATCCAACTCTGGATAAGACTTTCTCTTATTGTATTCGCTCGAAGACAATAGGATTTGGGTTGAGCATCACATCAGTTTTCTGACTTTGTTCACTTGGACCCCATTTAACAGTTCGGTGGTTCCTATGACTCAAGAAAGAAGAAAATGAAACTACAAAAGAAACAATGTCTTCGCACTCCATTGTCTTCAAGTGAATGTCTTCACACGTCATTATCTTTTACGTGAATGTTTTCACGAGCCACCATTGTCTTCTATGTCTTCGTACATTTTTAGGGATCATCTCTGATATGTAAACCAAATCAATGAGGGACTTCTACCTGTGTTATCCTGTGAATCTCACAAACACATTAGTCCCTCAATCACGTTTGTCGTCAATACTCCAAAACCAACTAGGGGTGACACTAGATGCACCTACACCTTCTATGCATAACGAGTTCCAGGGTTACTGAATAGATGTGGGAATAGATAAACGATTGTTGAGTACACGGTACAACTGTGTAGCTCACCCAAAAGACCATCAATGACCGGTATCGGGGGTAATCGTTTTTACAATTTGCACATTGAGTTACCTATAACCCATAGGCTCCGCTAGGTAGAGGCGACTCTAGTCATGCGGCACACCTGAAGAAGAGGAGAAGCCGAAAAAAGAAGAAGGCTTGATAGCCTTTGTGGTGGTGGTCAACAACCTGAGCCACCCACATGTGTTCGGTGCAATGCCAAGTAGTTAAGAAATTTTGTTGCTTGTTCCTTTTGATTTGTTTGGTTCAATTTAAAGAATGTGAATGTACATGTGACCGAATTCAATCTCATGTAGTGATGTGACTTCCAATGTTGTGACTTCGCGGATGCCATTGGCCACGTATATGACCATGATGATTGAGTTGGTTGCGCTTGAGGAATCCATATCGCTCCAGATGCCCCTTCAGTATTTTGAGAGATATGAGGAGATGGAGAAGATGCCTTCTGAGTATTTTGTATTTATTCTGAAAATATAAAAATACTTCCTAGAACTTCATACATTAGTATCTTGTACAACCAACAAAGCTAGTAAAGATGGCACCCTTGCTAGTCAGGACACAAGTAAAGTTATATACGTACTGTATTATTCACAAAAAAATATATGTACTGTACAATTTGTCACTGCGGTGAAAGCTCGTACCTCCACAGATGGATGGATACCTTCGCTCTCATTGAGGAACATTTGGTACTTGGTACAAACCCTTGCACTTGTGGTCCAACACATTGTGTCCTAGGGGCAATCAACAACTAACACCAACAATCACATGCGAAGGATCACACCGGCAAATAGTAAAGTCATACAAGATCATAGCTACGCATAGGCAGAGGAATAATAAGAAGAAAATTGAAGAAAACAACACAATAATCACTGAAATACAACAACAATTAGCGGCCCCAACCATCTATTGACAAAACAATACTACGAGCTAGAGAAAGGTTCTTCAAATGCAACTTTCGACACGGTGAGTGTGGGACGCTGCAGCCAGAGGCAGGTTGTTGCGACGCTCGGCCATGGTGCTATGAACTCGCAGGTCTCCCGATGGTGTTGTCGGGTGGGTTGGTCTTTTGCGGGGGATTCTTTGTGGAAGACTAGGAGGATATTTTTTGCCTTCAATCTAATGGCCACCCGCTTGAGGCCGGGCGGTTGGCGAACCAACTGTTTTCTTAAATCAACTGCTTTAACTTTATCGAAGTATCCAACCAAGTACAAGAAACTTACTTGGTTGTAAAAGTGGTGTACAAACTCAAGCAAACCTTTATAGTTTAAAAAAAAAGTAAAACAAATAAATCAATGGTCACCATCCACCTCGTCGGTGAGTTGTTATGACATTTATTTTTTTCCCGGCCTCCTCATATATGGCTCCCATCAACCGTGGTTCACGGTGATCACATAGCTAGAAGAAGATAAAGAAGGATATCTATCTGGTGTGCCAACATATTTTATCTCCTAGTGAGATAGTCAAGGTGGATAGTACTCAAGACATTTCACCTCATTTTACTTTGTTAAAGTCGGGGTTTTAGGCAACAAAACACATATATTAGGCCACACGCGCACACTACCAGCAACATGTTAATTAGATTTGGGAGGCATTAGGAAAACAAGCAGCCGACGATCTGTCAAAGCTGGGTTTCACTCAAAAGATTGTTCCTGAAGATATTTTTCTTGATCACCTCCACTCCCCAACTATCAAAGGGAATTCATTCAAAGAAGAGCCCCCACCATCGGTTGAAACACCAGTTCCTGCAGAATATAAGGTCCCGGCTATAATTGATTTGGTACAAGAAGTGCGAGTTGTTACGCACGAGTGGACTTTGCCCTACCTTGTCTATCTGTTACGACAAGAACTCCCAGAAGACGAAGTTGAAGCGAGAGTGGTCGTTTGCCGATCAAAAGCATACACCATTATGGGAGGGCAGCTTTACAAAGAAAATGTCACCGGAGTACACCAACGTTGCATTTCTGTGCGATAAGTATGCCCATCGCATATCGTAGCTTTTACAAAATTGAATGCATCCTATCACCCCATCACACACAGTTATCCATATTGGGCATGTTTGGTTGGGTGGCTCGCACCTCGCCCGGAACCGATGTGCAAAATAGCCCATGTTTGGTAGGCTGCATGCCCTTCTCGGACTGGCCCAGTGGATGCAAAAAGGGGCTCTCAGCCAGGCCGAGGGAAACGCAGCTTTCGAGCGTTTCCTTCGTGCAGGCTCGTCCGGTCCTTTCCCCTGCATCCCGCACGCAATGCAATCCAACCGCCTTGATCTAAATCGTTTCATCGATCTCTCTTCCGCTTCGCTCGTCCCCATCGTCGATGCCGCCACCGACGCTCTACCTCAACCTTGACGTTGCCGCACTCCGCCATAGACGCGCGCACCCACGCCTGTGCTCCTCGACCACCGCCGACACGCGTACCCACGCCTGCGCTCCTCGACTACCGCGCCCGGGGGCAAGCTTGCCGGAGCACGGCCCTCCACCCGCCACCGACCGAGAGGAAGAAACGGGTTGGGGAGGAGGGAGCACTTGCGCGCCACGGGCCGCAGTTGAATCTCCGCCGCTGGCATCTCCTCCCGGCAGCCCATCTCTACCACAGTCATCTCGTCGCCCTCCACCCCTTCATCTGGTTGGTCTCCGCCACGGCTATCTACTCCATCTCAGTGGAATGGGTCAGATTGGTGGAAAAGTTTATTGATTTGTCTCAGAAATTCCTGGTAAATAAAATCGACACTTAGTTTTGGTTCAGATTTCAATATAAATTGGTTTTAGTTCTCCCTTTGTCTATGGAATGGTTCTGGAATGATTGAAATTGGAAGAGAAGAGTTAACAGAATTGAGCCTATATTCAAGGAATCAAACAACATATCTCGTGCATATCATCTCCTGTGCACCCATATCACACGGTCTACCAAACACTCACGGACTCACTTCACCTCATCCTTTTCTTCTTCTTCTTCTTCTTCTTCTTCTTCTTCTTCTTCTTCTTCTTTTGCAAAAATACCTTATCCTTGCATCCACTCAACCTGGCCACGCTCACCAAGGTTCCCTCACGCAATGCAGGTTAGAGCCACCCACACAACCAAACACACTCATCGTGTACGATGCACCCCATGTCGCACACTATAGCAAGACGCGATTCACATATGTGTATGTTCTTTTTAAACGTGTGTGATGACCTTGACTGCACTAATGTTAGTATCCAACCAAGTACAAAAGGCTCGCTTGGTTGAAAAAGTGGTTGTACAAACGCAAGCAAACCTAAATACAAAGTACAACAAACCAATTACTTGTCGCCATCCACCACGTCAATGAGTTGTTATGCCATTTATTTTTTCGTGACCTTCCAATCAAGCGTTCATGCATATATAGTTCTCATCAGCCATGGTTCATAGTGATCACATAGCTAAGAAAGATACATATCCGATGTGCCAACATACTTTATTTCAGAGTGAGCCGGTTGTGGTGAATAGTACCCAAGACAATCCCACTCCTTTTATTTAGTTATAAAGTCGTGTTTTGGGCAATACAACACATACATTAGGACACTCACGCATACTACCACAAACATGTTAATTAGATTTGGGAGCCATTAGGAAATGATTAGCTTGTACCTGCGATGGACCTGGCGGTGTATCTACTCTGCATCATTGCTTCTCACCGTTGTGATGCATGTCTTTGGTGTCGTAATCAAGAGAATGTGCACTTAAGAGTAACCAAGGTCGCCTTGCCTGCCTGGCCTATCTTGTCTACCTGGCCGGTCTTGGCTTCAGAGGCCCTCCTGTACTCCTCATTCCTCCTCCTCAACCTTTTGTATCTGAGCTCAATTTCTCTGTAATGGAGTGATTCACAGCCGGGACCTAACAGCATAGCTCTTCTTCTCCAACATGGTGAGTGTGAACCTGGTGCGTTCCAAGTTCCGGATGGAAATTTCTCAACTGGGTCCCCGCTGGCTTTGGTATGAAAAAAGTGCATAGCTGGAAAAATGGAAATGGATGCCCTTCGTGAAACAGTTCGGGTAAAGTGCATTCTTATTCAGACAATTCACTGAATGTTCTGCAATCTGATTCAGTAAGCATACTTTTTTTTCGCGAATACGCAAAAGGCTTGCGTATCATTGCATTGATAGGTAGAAATAGTTCATACAGACATGTTACATGTTACAAGGGGTGAGGCCAGCCAACATGTGCACAAGGATGGCATGCTAGGTTAGCCTGGACGCAAGGGAGGAGAGGTGGTGCGTCGGCCACCACGAGGGCCCTAGGCTACGTCTTCGGGATGATCTGCGCCAAGTGCGTGGCGCCCGCGCGTGCCCAAAGCCTTGCCTCATCTCTGATCGCGTTGACGGTGCGGCAAACGGAGGGGCGATCGCCGTCGAAGGTGCAGCAATTGTGGTGCTTCCAAAGCCATCGGGCAGTGAGGATGGCCACGGAGGCGAGCCCGCGTCGAAGACAGCGCGGAGAGTCGGCGATGGCAGAGGCGAGCCAGGCGGCGAACTCGTCATCGTGGCTCGGGATCGTGGCGGTGGATCGACACTAGGAGAGTACCTCGTGCCAAACCTGGCAGGAGAAGGAGCAGCCCGTGAGCAGATGTTGCATGGTCTCGGGTTCTTGATCGCAGAGCAGGCAGAGCAGCTCGTGTGGCAGGTCATGGCGCGCGAGGTGATCTGCTGTCCAGCAGCGGCCGAGCAGGGCAAGCCAAATGGATAGCTTGATGCGCAGTGGAGCCCAGGTTCACCAGGTGAGACGCCAGTGCGGGTCTTCGATGGATCCAGAAAATAGAGATTGGTGGCAAGAGCTCGCGGTGTAGGAACCGGAGCTGGTCCATCGCCTGGAGAGCATGTCCGGCTCGTCGGAGAGCGTCACCAGGCGCAGGCGGTGCCAGAGGGATACGTACTGCATGGCCATCTCGACGCCCAGCGCCCCATGAGTGTCCGCGATCCAGGCACGCTCATGCAACCCATCACGCATGGAAAGAGTCTTGCAGCGCCGCTTCAAGACCCTGGCGTGGACCAGCGGCGCGATGTCGGAGATGGACTGGCCATCGAGCCAGTGATCCTCCCAAAACTTGCAGCTGCGCCCGTCGCCAATGTACCAGCGTGTAGAGGCCCGGAAGATAGCATGGACCTCAGGGGAGTGGGGGATGTGCAGATGCTGCCATGGGCGTGATGGGTCCGCCTTTTGGAGCCACAGCCACCGGGTGCGTAGGGCGACGCCCGCAAGGTGGAAGTCCGGCAGGCCAAGGCCACCCGGGGCGATGGGGCGGCAGACACAACGCCAATTGACGAGGCAGTGGCCGCTGCTCGCGTCCTTGCGTCCGTGCCAGAGGAAGCAGCGGAGGAGGCGGTTGATCTACTTGAGGACAGTTGGGTTGATGGCCAAAGCGAGGAGCGTGTGCACCGGCATTGCCGCAAGCACGTGGCGACAGAGCGCCAGGCGGTCACCGCGCGACATCATGGAAGCCCACCAGGGAGAGAGCCTGCGCTCTAGCTTGATGAGGATCGGTTGCAGTGCAGCGGCGCTGACCTTGCGTATGGACAGCGGGGGGCCGAGGTATGTAGTGGGGAAGTCTTTGAGCGGTCATGCAAAGTGGGATGAGATTGCCAGGCGTTCCTCGGGCGTGCATTGGATTGGGGAGGCCGCACACTTGTTGAAGTTGGTGTACATCCCAGATGCATTGCCGAAGAGGGTGAGCAGCCGACGGACGACCGAGAGGTCCTGCTTGTTCGGCCGGCAGAAGACGATCACGTCATCGGCATAGAGGGAAATAATCGAGGCCATGTGGCGTGAGGTAAGGCGTTGGAGCACGCCGCTGGCGACGTCCCAATAGAGCAAATTGTTGAGGGTGTCAATCACCATGATGAATAGCATAGGGGACAGGGGGTCCCCTTGCCGAAAGCCACGCATGTGGAGGATTGGCAGCCCCGGGGTGCCGTTGACGAGGATGCGCGTGCTAGCCGTGCCGAGGAGGATGCAAACCCATTCGCGCCATCGTCGACCGATGCCAAGGTGGCGGAGGGTGTCTAGCAGAAAAGCCCAAGAGACAGAGTCGAATGCGCGGGCAATGTCAAGCTTGAGCATGGCGCGCGGCTGCTTGAGGTTGTGAAGATGTCGTGTCTTTTGCTGGACGAGCAAGAAATTATCATGAATGCATCTGCCCACGATGAACGCACTCTGATTGGTGGAGACCATGTCGCCGAGCCTGGGTGCAAGACGGAGAGAGAGCACCTTGGCGAAAAGCTTGGCGAACAGGTGGATCAGGCTTATGGGGCACTAGTCGGAGAGCGTGGTGGCGTCCGGTTTCTTGGATAGCATGGTGATAAGCGCCTTGTTAAGTCGTCGGAAGCCAAGGCCATTGAGATTGTAGAGCTTGTTGAACGCGTCGACGAAGTCCGCCTTGATTGTGGGCCAAGACGCGCAAAGGAACTCGGAGGTGAACCCGTCCGGCCCCGGCTCTCTCCCTTTAGGCATGCGCTTGATGGCCTCCCAGATTTCGTGCACAGAGAACGGGGCGTCCAAGTTTTGCAAGTCAAACGAGCGCGGGTCGAGTCTGTCCAGGTTGATGGAGGAGAGCCTCTCCCGGGCGGAGCCGAGGATGTCGGAGAAGTGTGCGTGCGCGGCTTCTGCGATGGCAGCCTGCCCAGAGACAGTGGAGTCACCCACCTTGAGTTGCAGGATCATGTTCTTTTTGGAGCGCTGCGCTGCGTGGAGGCGGAAGAAGGCCGGGTTTGTGTCGTCGCCTTTGAGGTAGTTGAACTACGCGCGCTGCCTGGCGATGGAGCGATCGAGCGACGCGAGGCCAATGTAGGACGCTTTGAGTTGGCGGTGGAGCCACGTCTCGGCCGCTGAGAGCTGCCGGATGTCCTGTGCTGCGTCGAACCGGGCGATGAGCTCACGGGCGACGGCGAGCTGGAGGGAGATGTTGCCGACAGTCTTGACGCTCCAACGTTGGAGGTGTTTGGCGGTGGCCCATAGGCGCGCATAGATGCGGCGAAAAGGGTCCGGCTCGTCCGCGGAGGAGGCCCACTACAGGGCAAAGAATTGTCATGAATCAGTAAGCATACTGTAAAACTAGATGACAACCCGCGCGTTGCTGTGAGAATACATGCTAAAAATAGAAATAGCAATAACCATAATTGAACATTTTTTCAAATAGATGTTCAAATAACAAAACATCTTGAGGAAATTTATGTTAGGGGGGAAAACTGAAACATGGAAAACTAATATTGATATGCTCTAAAATCATGATTAGTAGTAAAACACTGGTATTACGTGACAATACAAAAAGTAAACTGCCATAAATAGTAGAATCTGTTATACTTTGTGTTAAAATACGTGGATGAAACATTCATTAGCCAGAGAAAATATGGTATCAACAAATGTACATACTATACATATATCAAAGCGTGTCTCCACACAAAACACAAACTACGATTAATTTGCATCTTAGCGACACAAAGGGTTCAAATGTTAGAACAATACAGTAGTCAAACATGTATGGAAAAATCATGATTTGTTTTCATATGAGTGCACACATTAATTAAAATCCTGACGGAATATGATTCTCATAGTCCTCTTAATCACCATGCCTCTTAAGTACATATAGAAGCATGCGTTATCTTACTAAGAAAAGTGCTAGATGCAAACGAATGCCAGCAAGAAGTGTGTCTTTCTTAAACATTCAGCAAGAACCGTCTTAGCATAACAACTTTTTATGCTTGATTCCTATTTTCCCCTGCATGATAAGACAAAAGGGTAGAACAAATACATGGTAGAGATAAAGACTGCTGATCCTACCTACATGGTAGAGTAAATAAATTTGATAGTAGTAAATGTGATAAATCATTGTTTCTTGATCCTTTATGTAGGATTCTTTCTTGAATGGTCGATTTAGGTTGTATCGGACAAAAGGAAATCCACATAGAAGTAACACAGCATAGAGGCGGAACTTTTGAGGCCAAATCAAGATGAACATGGTAATCAAACAATTTAGCATTTGTAATCCCCGCCTAGTTAATGCCAACCGTTGCTGGAGCAAAATCAGTGACGACCCCCATGTTACAGCCCCTGCAAAAAGAGAGAGAGAGAGAGAGGGAGAGGGGAAGAAGATGGGGGGAGCACAGAAAGAGGTGCAGCTCACTGATGTTAGCCTTCATCCGCTTCTTTTCACGCTCAGCTCCATGTGTAAGACAATAAGTTTTGGGGGAACCAGCACAACCCTCTAGGGGTGGCTTATCTCATTATATATAATGGATGTGTTACAATACGTACAATATACGTACATAAGTACATAAGCTATACATAGTCTAACACCCTCCCTCAATCTTAGCCACTTTCTAAAGAACTGAGAAGGGTAAGATTGCGCCTACAAGCCTCAAACTGTGGCAGAGGTAAAGGCTTAGTGAAGATGTCTGCAAGTTGATCCTTAGATGAGATAAACTTGATCTGGAGTTGCTTCTGTGATACACGTTCCCGTACAAAGTGATAGTCAACTTCAATGTGTTTCGTTCGGGCATGAAATACTGGATTGGCAGAAAGGTATGTAGCACCGATGTTATCACACCAAAGAATAGGAGGCTGTGGTTGAGACAAACCCAACTCCTGAAGCAAAGACTGCACCCAAATAATCTCTGCAGTAGCATTAGCCACAGCCTTGTACTCAGCTTCAGTACTGCTACGTGACACAGTAGCCTGTTTCCGAGCACTCCAGGCGATCAAATTAGGGCCAAAGAATACTGCATAACCCCCCGTGGATCGCCTGTCATCTGGGCTACCAGCCCAATCTGCATCAGAGAAGGCCGAAAGGACCCGAGAGGAAGTCGGCCGAATATGCATACCAAATGTCAGGGTGAACTGAACATAACGAAGAATGCGTTTAACAGCAGCCCAATGAGTATCTCTGGGAGCCTGAAGATACTGACAAACCCTGTTAACAGCATAAGAGATATCTGGTCTCGTGATCGTCAAGTACTGAAGTCCACCAACAATGCTCCTGTACTCTGTGGCATCCGCAGGAGACAAAAGCTCACCATCAACAGCTGTTATCTTGTCGGTAGACGACATGGGTGTGGTGGTCGGTTTGCACTTCAGCATGCCCGCTCTTTGTAACAACTCCAAGGAGTACTTCTTCTGCGTAAGGACAAGACCAGTAGCACGAGAAGTGACCTCAACTCCAAGAAAGTAGTGAAGCTTCCCAAGATCTTTGACCGCAAAATCAGCACCAAGAGAGCAGACAAGAGCATCAGCAGCATACTGAGAAGAGCTGACAAGGATAATATCATCGACATATACCAAAAGATACATAGTGACTTCTGGCTTCTGTAGAAGAAATAATGAAGTGTCAGCAGTGGACGGCACAAACCCATGAGCACGAAGGGCAGAGGCAAGGCGGGCATGCCAGGCACGAGGAGCTTGCTTCAAACCATATAGTGCTTTGGAGAGACGACAGATATAGTCAGGACGATCAGGATCAGAGAAACCAGGCGGCTGTTTCATATAAACCTCTTCCTCCAAAAATCCATGTAGAAAAGCATTCTGCACATCAAGTTGACGAAGTGACCAACCACGAGAAACAGCAATGGAGAGAAGAAGCCGAATAGTGGTAGGCTTGACGACAGGACTGAAGGTGTCCTCATAGTCAAGACCATGGCGCTGCCGAAAACCGCGAGCAACAAGTCGCGCTTTGTAACGCTCAATAGATCCATCCGAATGCTTCTTCACTTTGAATACCCATTTTGAGTCAATAACATTTACCCGTGGTGGTGGAGGAACGAGAGTCCATGTCTTGTTACGAAGGAGAGCATGAAACTCCTGCTCCATAGCCTCTCGCCAATGTGGAATGCGCAGGGCAGCCTGATATGAGCGAGGCTCAGAAGATGGATCCGCAACAGCAGCAGCCAAACAAGCAGCCAACCAAGCAACCGTACCATCCTTACGTTCCTTAGGTTTGAAAATGCCACTGCGACTGCGTGTATGTGGTCGGGACACAGGAACCACCGAGGTCGACGGAGCAGCCTGCAACGGGCTGGAGGACGGCGACGTTGACGAGTCAGCCGGTGACGAGGAGCCAGACACAGTAGCCTCGGGCTCGGTCGGCGAAGAAGGCCGGCCCACCGGCGAAACCGGCAGAGCAGACGAAGCAGCTGGCGACGCCGGCGTCACAGACCGGGCCGATGGCGAGCCCGGCATAGTGGGCCGTGGCGCGGCCGGTGTCGCGGGCCGATCCGCGGATGAAGGCGACGTGAGGACGGCGTCGCGGACCCGAGCTGCAGGCGAAGACGGCGTGACGGGCCGAGCCGCGGGCGAAGACGGCGTGACAGGCCGAGCCGCTGAAGACTCGGCGGCCGCTGGCGAAGAGGGCCGAGCCGCTGGAGACTCGGCGGTCGCTGGCGTAGCGGACCGAGCAGTGGAGATGCTCGGCGCGACGGGCTCTTCGGGTGACCATGCATGGGCACGCGAATCGATGCCATGCAACATAGGGCGATCGACGTGCCCATCAGAAGGCGGCGATGATGATGGTGAATCCTCCAACAGCTCCAAACGAGCCCCACGTCCGGTTCCTGCACCATGGTTAGGTAACAGCAAAGGAGAGTATGCAACATCATCAAATTGGTCAGAAGCAACAGAGGATGAATGCAGAGATGGTGGTTCGACAGTGGACACAGGAAGTTTGGCAAAGGGAAAAACATGCTCATCAAACACGACGTCCCGAGATATATAGACACGATTAGTGGGAACATGAAGACATTTGTAACCTTTATGAAGAGAGCTATAGCCAAGAAAAACACACTTCTTAGAACGAAACTCAAGCTTGCGCTTATTATATGGACGAAGATGCGGCCAGCAAGCACACCCAAATACCTTGAAAAAGGTATAATCAGGTTGTTCATTAAGGAGAACCTCAATGGGAGTCTTCATGTTTAAAACACGAGTGGGAGTACGGTTGATGAGAAAGCATGCAGTGGTGAAAGCATCACTCCAAAACCGAAACGGAACAGATGCATGGGCCAAAAGAGTAAGACCAGCTTCAACAATATGACGATGCTTACGTTCGACTGAACCATTCTGCTGATGTGTATGTGGACATGCTAAACGATGAGCTATCCCAAGCGACTGAAAGAAGGAGTTGAGGTTGCGATACTCGCCCCCCCCCAGTCCGACTGGACATGAACAATTTTGTGCTTGAGAAGACGTTCAACATGTTTTTGAAACTGAACAAAAATATCAAACACATCAGATTTGCGTTTAATAAGGTAAAGCCAGGTAAAGCGACTATAAGCATCAACGAAACTGATATAGTAATTATGACCACTGACAGAAGTCTGAGCAGGACCCCATACATCTGAAAACACAAGTTCTAAAGGATGTTTCACCTCACGACTGGACTCCGAAAAAGGAAGTTGATGACTCTTCCCCTGCTGACAAGCATCACACACTGCTACATCTTTATTACTAGACAAACTAGGAAGCTCATGACGACGCAAAATATGACGGACAATAGGTGTGGCCGGGTGACCAAGACGAGCATGCCACTGTGACGGAGAGACCCGAACTCCACTGAAAACACGGGCGACGCCAGGATGCTCCAGACGGTAGAGGCCCTGGCACAACCGCCCACTAAGAAGAATGTCCCTCGTGCCCCGATCCTTAATAAAAAGATCAAAAGGGTGAAATTCACAAAGCACATTATTATCACGTGTGAGTTTAGGAACTGAAAGAAGATTACGGGTCACAGATGGAACTCGAAGAACATTGCGAAGCTGAAGACTCCTATTGGCATGTCTAGTGAGAAGAGATGCTTGACCAATATGAGAGATGTGCATACCTGCTCCATTGGCGGTGTGGATCTTGTCGGAGCCATGATAGGGTTCACGAGTGTGAAGCTTCCCCATCTCGCTGGTCAGATGCTCTGTCGCCCCAGAGTCCATGTACCAGTGTGGATCGATGGAGTAGGACTGAGTGTGTCCCTGTTGCTTCTGCGGCGCGGGACGATCAGCCATGGCGACCTGACGGGCATTGTTGCGTGTATCTTTGCCGTCATTGCCAAGACCAAGGAAGCTTCGCTGGAAGCGCTTATGACACTTGGAGGCCCAGTGCCCATCGCGGCCACAAAGCTGGCAC
The DNA here is from genome assembly GCF_018294505.1 of Triticum aestivum. Lineage (NCBI taxonomy): Eukaryota > Viridiplantae > Streptophyta > Magnoliopsida > Poales > Poaceae > Triticum > Triticum aestivum. The sequence goes on along the minus strand of NC_057813.1, from coordinate 685,230,335 downwards.
ACACGTGGACCGCCAGCCCCCGGTAAGGTCGCAGTAGGTGGGGGGGCCGAGGCGGGCGACGGTGGCAGCCCCAAGGGAGACCGGGGTGATGAAGAAGAGCGGCCACCCTTGGTGGCGGCGTTGGCCGAGAGGGAGCCAGTGCCCCTGGAGCGGCGTGTCTCGACCCGTTGCTCAGTGAGAAGGAGCCGAGAGAAAACCTCGTGTGCCAGCATGGGTGTCGAGTTGCCCCGCTCGTTGATGATCTCGACTAAGGCATCATACTCCTCATCAAGACCATTGACAATAAACGAGTTGAACTCGGAGTCGGTGAGGGGCTGTCCAATGGAGGCCAATGTGTCGGCGAGGCCCTTGACCTTGTTGTAGAACTCAGTGGCAGTGGAGTCAAGCTTCTGACACTCTCCAAGCTGACGACGGAGTGCAGAGACACGAGCCTGGGACTGCGCTGCAAAGGTTCGCTCAAGGATGGTCCAGGCCTCATGAGACGTCTTCGCGAAGACAACAAGTCCGGCAACTGCCGGCGAGAGCGACCCCTGGATGGAGGAGAGGTTCGCCTGGTCCTGCCCCGTCCAGACGCGATGGGCCGGATTGTAGACCGGACCGTGCACGCTGTCTACCAGTGCGGGTGGGCAGGGAAGCGATCCGTCGACGTAGCCTAGCAGGTAGTGACTCCCCAAGAGCGGGAGAACCTGCGCACGCCAGAAGATGTAGTTGTCGGCGGAGAGCTTGATGGTGATGAGATGACCGAAGTGAAACGGCGGCGGCGAAGACGATCCCATCGAGGGGGCTGCCTGGGGTGCAAACACCATGGAGGCAGCCGGAGGCACCGAAGCCGATGCGGGAGGAGGCGGGACCGCAGCCAGGGCGGACGCCGCAAAGCTCGCGGCCGGGTCGGACGCCGCAAGGCCCGCGGCCGGGGCGGACGCCGCCAACCCCGCCAGCGGGGCGGTGTGATCCGCTTGCGGCAGGAGCGGCGGGACGACGCCCGCGGAGTCCGCAGCGGACGGCGGCGCCGCGGTGTGGACCACGAGGTCGCGCCCAAGCGAGGGCGCCGGCGGCGTGGAGTAGACGGAGCCGATGCTCCTGGTCCCGATCGGAGCCGGAACGGCGACGGCATCGAGCGGGAGGTTGAGCATAGCCGCAAGAGAGGCCGGGAGGAACCCCGCAGCAGTGGAACCGGTGGTGGCGGCGCTCGACATGGCGGCGGTGAAGGCGGCGGCGGCTGCGGCGGCGGTGCGGGTATTAGGGTTTGGAAGCGGAAGCGATCGTAACCTAGCGTGATACCATGTAAGACAATAAGTTTTGGGGAAACCAGCACAACCCTCTAGGGGTGGCTTATCTCATTATATATAATGGATGTGTTACAATACGTACAATATACGTACATAAGTACAGAAGCTATACATAGTCTAACACCATGAAGAAGTGTTTGATGTGTAGCAAGTACTCCCTCCATCCGAAAATACTTGTCGGAGGAATGGATGTATCTAGACGTATTTTAGTTTTAGATACATCTATTTTTATGCATTTTTCCGACGAGTATTTCCGGATGGAGGGAGTAGTACCAAGAAGGCATGGGGACCTGCAAAGAAAATAAAAATAAAGAGCATGAACTAACAGATTCTGGTTCAAAAATTAGCAAACAAAATATATGTAGGTCAACAGAAAGGCATGGAACGACCAGAAGCTGATCCAAAAATACGTAAACAGAACTCTTTCAAGTACAAAAAGTAGAGCTGCCACTAATAGTACTCGGCAACATCGGGAACTAAAATCAATCCTCCTCCCCATAATTTACGTAATAACAATAGCACAATAGGTACGAGGATTTGAAAGGAGATCACATCAACGTTCTAAGTAGATATAATTGGCTGTAGAGGACACGCAAAAAATAATTGACGGAAGCAGACCGGCGTAAGAAAAAGAGGCACCTTCTGGTTGCCCGCGGCCGCTCTTCAGCTATCAACTATTACTGAGACGATCGGGCTTCTTTGTTCTAGCATGAATCGACCATTGGGTTCTGTCCGTCATTTAAGTACGGGAACAGAGCGACAGCACCACATGTTTAAACGTTAATAGAAATTGGTTAAAAAGGAATAATAATTGCTGATGTGGCAGATTGATGAGGTGGACTATCTGCATGTTAAGAGAATGCCTTGTAGTGGGAAGCAACTTCTTAAGAATGGTAGATGCAGATGGTGATTAAACAGCGATCAGCTTCTAATAGAACAGAGTTCATAGCACAGCTGAACGCAACGTATCATCACAAGAACGGCATGAACACTTTATCTTTGTCTTGAGAGCCGGCTACAGAATAATTCCACACTTTTACACCAAATCCTCACTCTACTCTATTTACAAGTGCCCACTGGCAGAACATTTATTGGTTCAGTATGCAGTACTACTAGCATTTACTCTATTCTGGATGAGCTCTCTTCTGGATACATCTTCTATATCTAAAGCAGTTCTTTCCATTGTCTAAATATCATACAGATAAATAGTGATATCTGAAACACTTCAGGTAGTACAGTCATGGAAGCCATGAAATCTCTCTCAAGGGTTAGGAAGCAAGGAGTAATCAGTCGGGTAGAAACTCACCAGAGGAGAGTTGGACAAAAGAAATCCACTTCCCACCCCTTCCTCCCCCTCGCCGTCGCCTTACGCGCGCAACACAAACAGAGCACGACGAACTAAATCGCAGCTTTGCTCGATTCAGGCATGGCTTACAACAGCCATGTGTTGCTCGCCGTGGTGTTTTCTTTGACCCATAACACATCACAAGGCTGACCCCCAGTTCAGAATATTGGAATCGTCAACCGTCAGGTTCAAGGCTACCAACACGAACTGGCCTAGCTTGCTCAGATTTACCTTGCAAGCATTTGCTCTCACCAAAAACTACAAAGCAATCTCAAAATGAAGATAATTTTCGATATGAACAGCACATTGCCAGATGCATTTATCCTTCACCGCGATCAGGAAAAATGATCATTCAACTTTAGGGAAACTTTCCCCCGCAAAAAAAAGGGAAAACTTTAAGGAGAAATTAGAAAACAAAAAAGGGATTTCCGTCGCCGGGACTTGAACCCGGGTCTCTCGGGTGAGAGCCGAGTATCCTAACCACCTAAACTACGACGGATTTGTGATAGTATTAACACGTGGGTATATCTATTGCATACTAGACAAAACTAGCACTACATAACGCACAGGCAAGCCATGCGCTTGGCGTCAAAAAACAACACCAACGATAGAGCTGAATCGCAGCTCTGGTTAATTCAGACGTGGCTAGAAAACATCGACAAACCGAGAACAAACTACATCGACAAATCACAGCTTTGGTTGATCCATCACATATTTGAATTCCGCCATCCATGCAAACACATGGGTTGTTCCAAATTCAGACACAACGGATACTGAAATCCCAAGCCAACATATGATGTGTTGGTCTTGGGCAAAATTCCAGCAATCTGCCTGCCTCACTGAGATGAGCAACCATACCGCATATGCAGGTGCGAAACTGACCAAATATTCAAATACCACGACGAACAAGTCATCAGCTCGTCATTCATCAAGTTTTGCTTGCATGGCTTTTGCTTTCACTGCAGAAAGATATCTCAAACTGTCTGTTGCTAACACAACATCCCGCGGTCTTAAAACTACTGAAGATATCCAAATAAATGACCACAAAACTAATTATGTGACAAGCGCTTTGTTGCTAACTACAGAAAGATATCGGAAATAACCCACACAACTTTTATAGTACGGACAACTCTCACAAAAGACATAAATTATGTGACAACTTATATATCCAAACAAATGACCAGAAAACTAATTAGATTGTCAGTCTAAACCTATACCCCCGGAGAAATTAATCAGGCATCTTTTGATTTATCTCAAAAGAACTCAACTTGAATGTTGAACAGTTGAAGTGCACATTATGTAAACTTGATTTTTTTATTTTTTTTATTTTTTGGAAAAGGAGGATTACCCCGGCCTCTGCATCGTAAAAGATGCATGCAGCCATACTATTAAATTTTATTTCTTACTTTTCTTCATAATAATGTTGATCGAATGATGGAGGTTTGAGAAGCTTAAATTGTCAATTATATACTAAATAAGTTGTCTTCCATCTCAAGTTCAAGCGAAAGATCATTGAAAATTCAGATTAGAAATTGAAAAGGAACAAATTTAACATGATAAAGTATCTCAATACAATTTGAATATTATAATCATGTATGTCTCGATTCTCACATGAAATTCCTATGCAACACAGAGACCATAATGATTTTTCCCATTTCGAAAAATGATCTCTGTAAATGGTGATGCTTTGTAGCATGATATCGTTAAAAAGGGGGTTGAGTTAGGAGGGAAACTCCATAGCGGAGTAACAATTGGCTTAGAAAAACTGAGAATGATCTCTACAAATTCGTCATATTGTATTTTTTTCGGCAGCCATAGGCGGCAACAGTATCTCGCAAGTCTAAGATACGATTAAGTATACAAATCCGGAGTTGAAAGCATCACAGTTGTACATTGCTTAATGTTACATATTAACAAAATGCATATAAATTAAGAATGATAATCACACTCTTAATAGTTGTGCTTTAAAAGAAAGATGGAATGACTCAACATAAAAGATAAAAGAATATGCTCTTCAAGGGAAGCAGAAATTGTCATGCACTTATTACTAGTATCGAAAAGGTGGTTCAACTCTTACTGCCAATGTGTTGGCTTCATGCTCAAGATTTGACCATAGGAAATACATACATTTTCCATTGCTGCTGGTAATGGTGCCAAGTATCATACACTCTATTTTAGATATCTTTAGTTTTAGAAGGATTTGTCATCCTTCCACTTTAGGAATTGAAAACCTTATATTTAGTAGGCCTTTTCCTGCATCCTTTCATCCGTCCAAAACCACCATTATGAGATCGTGGAAAACAAAATATGTTTAGGATCATCAATAGCTTAAGCAATATGAAGTATTTAATAGTGTATTTAATTTTTGTTAATGCACCAACGGAAAATTACTTTTAATGATATTTTTCAGTCATACAAATAAGTAGGTATGGTGGACTCTTATGGCAAAACCTTGCACAAGGATTTGGCACAAGCAGAATTCCTGGCTAGCATACATGAAGACTAGCAAAACAGTGTGAAACGACCAACTAGTGAAACAGACATCATAATCATGCATTTTGAAAATGTAATCGTTAAGTGGTAATATGAACATGATACTACTCGAAAGTTGTAATAACACCGAGGCCAGTTTAAACTAGAGAAACTTTTCATAACAAGTATAACCATGTGCTAAGTCAGTCAGCTGGAACATTCAAAGGGAGAAACCATGCTAATATTCCACATTATGATTCCTTTTGAATGCCCATTGATATTTAAGATAACATATTATAATTATTTAATTAATAAAGACTTAGCATGGAAATACAAAAACCACTAAACTTCTATTATACCAGAGAAGAGCTGCTTCGAGGAGAGAGAGGCACTACTGCGAGGCTTGGCGGTGATGCGGCTGCGAACCCACATGGTCTCCCGACTGTGCTGCCGAGCAAGTCGGTGTGCCATGAGGGATTTTTGCTGCATTGATTGCAGACAAGGAGGATGCGTTGTCTGGCTTCATTCCAATGGCTAAGCGCTCGAGTCAGATGGCTGGCGAGCCAACTATTTTTTTCTCCTAAAATCAGCTAACTGGCATCTTTTTTTGAGAAGGAGGATCACCCCCGGCCTGTGCATCTGAACGATACATGCAGCCATTTTATTAATTATTCACAAAAGACCTTACAAAAAATACAATAGTAAGTCTGAAGCCACCTTCTAGGCGACAACTGTCGCTACTCCTATCCAGTTGATGAAGGGATGCTGATAGTCCGGGCCTAATACCACAGACCTCGCAGCCAAGCCTAACATATAAGACCTGAGGCCCCAACCAAGCCACATGCCGGGTATGGGGCACACACCGATCCGGCGCGCTCAGAGGCCGCCACGGCCAACTACCAGTACTTCATCTTCAGAGTTGTACTGACGCATCATCGTTACCCGGTCTAACTGCCGTCAACACCACCACGGCGCCCAACGGCACCACCACCCTGTGCGCGAACTACTGAGCCCGTCGCGGTCGCCGCCGATACACCTCAGCACCATGCCGCCAAGTACCACCAGCCGATACAGCTTGAAGTCTCTGGAAGATATGTCGTCCGTAGCACCTACCGACCAGGCATGACAAAGCGTAGCACCTGTTGGCCAGGCATGACTTGACATCTCCACCGAAGCTCCGTGCAACACAAAACCGCTCCACCTCCTGCCTCTGAACACCAGCACTACTCCGCAAACTATGCTCCCAAAAGAGAAATGCAACCGTAGTGCCGCCATCGTCCGATCTAGAAGACCAGATCCAAGGGTTTTCCCCCAGAGCAGTACGAGTGGGTCGACATAGAACGCCGCCATCGCCCGCCGTCGGCTCAGTTTTCACCGGCAACTATGTCTCCCCGACTCGCAACCAGTATTGTATCACGGATCCGGAGTTTCGAACACCCAGCCTCAGGCCGACCACCTCTAACGAAAGAGATGACCACCACCGTCGGTCGCATCGGTCAGAACAGATTTGACCTGAGGTGCCGCCGACGAGACCACCAGGCCCTCCACGCCACCATCGCCGATCTGAAGGCGGTATGCAGGACACCGCAGCCTAGCTAGCCATCGTCGCCGACCGCAGCCAACGCCGCCACCGCCTGAAAAGGCCGGCCACTGCGCCCGCAGCCCACGCCGCCATCTGTGGCTGGGCCGCCCGCCGTGCCTAGCCGCCGCCGTCCGAGGACGGGCCGGCCACCCGCCACCTGTCGTAGCCATCCGCCGCCCGCAGAACTCAGATCGGCCGCGTCGCCACACGCCTAGGGCTCCCGCCCCAACCCGAAGACGCGTGAAAGAGGAGATCCCCCGCCACCATCATCGGCCCCCGGGCTTAGCCCGGCGGCGTCCCCCGGCGGCGGCGGAGGGAGGAGAGGAGGAGGGAGTTCGCGGCGGTGGCTAGGTTTCTGGGCTCCGCCCGAGTCGCCCTACGGGGAGGGCGATGCGGGGGCTGAATAATCCGCTAACTGGCACATAGCGCTCGCTTTAACTTTATCTTCATATCCAATAAAGTATAAACGCTCATTTGGTTGAAAAGGTAGAGGTACAAACTCAAGAAAACCTCTATAGTTGTTAAAGAAAATGTACAACAAACCAATTACATGTCACCATCCACCTAGTCAATGAGTTGATATGACATTAATTCATTTTCCAACCTCCCATCAAGTCTTCATGCATCATATTCATCTCCGAGTGAGCTAGTCATGGTGGATAGTACCCAACACAATTCCCCTCATTTTACTTTGTTAAAGTCATGTTTTAAGGAAAATGCAAAACACACATTAGGTTGCGTGCGCACACCACAAAAATGTTAATTAGATTTGGGAGACATTAAAAAATGATTAGCTTGAAGCTCACGTTGCTCCAGCAGTGCATGTATTATGCATCATTACTCCACCAGATGTATCCGGCCTTGTACCGCATTGTACCTGATAAGAGTAAATACTCTTGCACATGTGCTCAGCTCTTCCCCGCCAGATGCATCATTTAGGAGGGATTTGATTGGCCCTCGGATTGTGTCATGGAAAAATCTTCTATCCCGTTTGGGATTCGATTAACTTGACATAAGGACGGGGTGTGTTTCGCTGGAATCTCACTACATTTAGGTTTGTCATAGTTGACTCTATGTATCATGCACTCTGTCCTGAGAGATTTCAATGGATAATAATAAGCTAATCCGAAAATCAAAAATGCTACTAAAAGTTAAGATTTTCATGTGATATCTTGGAGAGGATTTGTGTTAACTAAAGACAACTTTGCTCGACATAACTAGCAAGGAAGCAAGAAGTGTAGATTTTGTACACATGATGAGACAATCAAATATCTATTCTTTCAATGCAAGTTTGCGCGTTCCACATGGTCAGTCATCCGAATAGCGTCCAATTTATGTCTGCCAAAAAAATGTTGCCAATATATATGGTCACTGGCTTGACGGAATACCAAATACTACGCTAATACGAGCGGGCTCATATGGCTTACTGTGGTCGCTTTGGCCAATGTATAGATGATTGTGTTTTTATGATAAAATCTCTTCTTCTTTACAAGTTATTTATCGTTGTACGCTCTGGCTTCGTATGTGGTCTATGTGAACGGACTGCCAATAGTTGTTCAAGACAGTGTGCATGCGGTTAGAGCGGGTCTACATGAAGGTTTATACCCAACATGGGTGGCAGCATAATCTCCAGATTGGTCCACCTTCTCTGTCAGCATACATATAGTTTTAGTCTCATATGGCTTTACTGTTGCCACTTTGTCATTTTATATTCTGTGTCAGACGTTTTTTTATTGGCTGTGTGCATCTTAGTTATGCAGAGATCGGGTGTTGTTCTTTATGCTTTGTATCCACTCAATGATACATTCGGAGTTAATAAAAGCACCCTTTCTGAGAGAAATGCATCATTACTCCACATTGTTATGAAGTACTATGCATCATTACTCCAGCCCGGGCCCGACCCGGCCCGAAAAAGCCCATGGGAAGCCCGGCCCGGCCCGACTCGGCCCGAAAAAGCCCGGCCCGGCCCGGCCCGACGCTACCCCCGGACCGGGCTCGGGCCTAGTTTTTGAGCCCGAAGGCCGGGCCAGGCCGGGCCCGGGCCCGTCATTTTTGCAGTTTACAAAAGGTCGGGCCGGGCCGGCCCGAAGCCCGACGGGCTTTTAGGTGTTCGGGCCGGGCTCGGGCCCAGAAACACAGGCCCGATGGCCGGGCCCGGGCCTGGGTTTTTTGTGTCGGGCTTGGCTAGGCCCGGCCCGAAGCCCGGCCCGGCCCGAGGTTTGGCCAGGTATAATCCAGGACTACCATTAATCTGGTGGACCAATGAAATATGACCATTAGATTTACGTAACACGACTGGTGGACCCATGACTTAGTTAATTGAAATAAAACTCCCCGTAAGAAAAATATCCCAAGTCTCTCAATAGAAAAAAAAAACTACAACTCACGTCTCTCCAAAGAAAATTAATCTACTACATCTACACGTCCCATTGAGATAGACTAAAAGAAAAAAGAATTAAGCTGCGTCAATGCAGACGTACACAAGAAGCCTCAAACATCCGACCATTAATCTGGTGGACCAATCAAATATGACCATTAGATTTACGTAACACGACTGGTGGACCAATGAAATATGGCCATTAGATTTAGGTAACACGACTGGTGGACCCAGGACTTAGTTAACTGAAATAAAACTCCCCGTAAGAAAAATATCTCAAGTCTCTCAATAGAAAAAAAAACTACAACTCACGTCTCTCCAAAGAAAATTAATCTACTACATCTACACGTCTCATTCAAATAGACTAAAAGAAAAAAAAATTAAGCTGGCGTCAATGCAGGCGTACACAAGAAGCCTCAAGGTTACTCGATTCCTACTATGCAAAGCTAACCATGCTAGCTGATTGATTTTACCGGGGCTTAACACACACACGTACAAGAAGCAAAGCTGGTTGATTCCCCTCTTGTGTAAACCTACCCCATGATGCCTGAATGAATTACTCCAGCCGGCCGTTAAGACAATGGAACATATGTACGTATATGCACCTGATCCATGTACGTATGCATGTTTTTCAACAGGGCAGGCATCTAAGTCGTCATGTTCAAAAAAAACAGGCATCTAAGTCGTCATATATCTCTAGCATTAGGATTTGTTTTTATAATGATGGATGATTCCTTTTGTTAGTCTGAACGGGTGATTCTTTTTTCTTTGATCTGCACACACACGTAATTTCTTTTCGCTAGACGTGAGGAAATTGATTTAGAGAAAAAGAAGAAATAACCTAGAAAACTAATTTGGTGGACCAGTGAAATATAATGATTAGATTTACAAAACAACACCACTGGTGGACCCAAGACTTGGTTAACTAGAAAATCTCCCCGTATGAAAAATACCTCAAATCTCTCAACCGAAAAAACTACATCACACGCCTCTCCAAAGAACATAAATCTACTATACATCTACACGTCCGATTCAACTCGACTAAAATACAAAAATACTACTAGCTCTCACGTCCCGGATTCTACGTACCTTACATATATCTACATGTCCCATTCAATAAAACTACAAGAACTGCAAAGAAAAATAAAAAACTACAAGAAAAAAACACAATAGATCTCACGGCCCTCAAAAGAAAAGAAAAACTACTGCTCATATTCTAATCTCACGTCCCACAAAAGGAAAAAAAAGACATCTACATGTGCCTTCAAGAGATTAATGTAAAAAACTACGGAAAAACTAACGCCCACACGTGTGGGCGTTTGCAGATCGCTCAAACGCCTTCATCACCACTCATTTTGCCATGTATGAATAGATGACATGAGCAGAATTTTTTTTGGTTTTCGGCTTAAAATGTTTTATCTCCTAAATAAAAAAAGCGAACTAAAAATTGGTTTTCACCATTAAATCCGTCTCGACGAGATTTTCAAAACTAGACCCCATGTTGATATGTTTCGACGAATTTTTTTTTTGCCCAGAAGTTGCCGTGATGTTTACACTATAGTTGCCACAGTGCTTAAACTAAAGTTTCCATGTGGCAATTTTAGTTTGTAGATCATGGCAATTTTAGTTTTTTGAAATGGCAATTCTAGTACTTTGACCATGAAAATATATTTTTTATTGAACCATGGCAATTTTAAGTGCATGTATCATGGCAATTTTAGTTTATGGTGCATGGCAAGTATAGTTTCTTAATTCTTCATTTACTTTCTTAATATGTTAAAATTTACTTTTAAATATAAAAGAAAACAGTTGAAACTTATCATGGCAACTTCAGTGTAAATATCATGGCAATTCATGTGCAATAGACATGGCAACTTTTAACCAAAAAAATGTCATTGAAATATATTGATATGAGATCTAGTTTTGAAGATTTCGTCGCGAGGGATTTAACGGATCTTCAATCGGATTTTTCATTTAAGAGATAAAACATTTTAGAAACTGAAAATCCAAAAAGATTCTCGCATGCATGCATGCGATGACATGGCAATCTATTTGCATTAGAGACGTGTGGTGAGTCTCTTTTCCTGCCACACGTGTGGCAGTTATCGACATCCAAAAACTATTAGATCTCACATCCCCCGAAATAAAATACCACATCTCATGTTTTAGACCTCATGTCCTTCAAAATAATAAAAATACTATATCTCACGTAGTAATTGATTTCCAGTTGCATCTCAGGTATCCGAACTATGATGATTAATTAGAAAATAAACACTTTACCATAAAAAAGAACGTCGCACTTGGCTATATGCATCGTTAAATTGATTAATACTTATTCGCAAAGAAAACTGAGTACAGCTTCTCGCGTAGACTAATGCCAATATATGTTGGAAAAGAACACTGACTTCGCATGATGTCCACATCTCCACACCAGTCCATAGATGAAGCTCAACATTGTCATCGGTATGAAAAAAGATGCGATTATTACATATACATGTGATTATATGAGACCTCTTTTTAGGAATATTGTATGGCACTTCTTACTTGGTCCCATTTTACAAATGACTAATCGGCAACAATAAAATTGTACTTTAACTTAGCAGCCTAATATAACATTACTTATAATGAAATTGGTGATTTGGTTAAGATATTGGATAAGTTTATTTAGCTGATATAAACACGATTTTTTTAAGTAAAATTTTATATTGTACAAAGATGCCATGGGTAAAAATCTTATTTCAACATTACTTATCTAGCATGACACAAGTTTGCCGATTTAATATGCGAATAAAAAATCATCATCATATGAGGAATTCGTTCTATTTTATTCCAATCAGAAATGTGATAGTCAAAAATTTAACTCAAGGTCGTAATTTGACATTCCAATATCTTTTTTTGCCAAGTTAGTATACAAACCGGATAATAAATCAACTAAACCTACAAAATATTTTTATTATTCTGTTTAGAAGGTTCATTTTATTATGACATGTTATTGTTTATATTAAATTGTCCTTTCTCAACATACCTATCGAATATGAATTGTGATCTCATACAAACCATCGCTTATTCCCCTTGGCTCGATGTATGTCCATACTTACCAAGCTGCATGCGAAATTGGGGAAATAGTGAAAACCCCATCTGAGAATTTTTTTTTCAAATTTGTTTGTTCTATTACAGTTTTCATAATTTCAAGAAATATATGGTTGTTTATTAATACTCAAAAATATTTTGAAACTTAAAATTTGTGTTATGTGGATTACAAGAGATGCCACATCGGACAAAACATTTAAATGGTCAAACCGCTAGAGGAAACAAATGTACAGAGTGATAAGGGTTGGTCGATAAATTATCTGGTTTAATAGTTGGAAGTTCAAACCAAGAACCAATAAAAAATATTTATCCTAAGAAAGCCTTTTGTGCCATATTTGTATATAAAAAGAGCAAGGATTTCAGAACGTTCTCCAGAGGATTTGGGAGCAGCCAATGTGATATCCGTCATTCGATATACATTAGTTTGGTCACATTTATTTCAAAAAATACAATGCACAATAAAAACCATATTGTGGAATTTAGAAGCATAAAAAATCATAATTTTACTTAGTATGTTCCATAATATAGTGTGATTTGGTTTTCTACACAGTCAAATTTCGTAAAGTTTAACCAATATATGCAATACCGGATATATGCCATATGAAATATACTTTGAGCCTAATCGATGTTGACACATTTATCTAGAAGCTTAGGTGAAATTTTACATATTTTGACTTCACAAAAATTTAATATGCAATAGATCTCGGAAAAAATGGAGTACTTATTATTTTGGATTGAAATTGAATGAATCAAAAACAAGTTTACAAAATTATTGTGTTTCGAGTCTTCTATTTGAATTTGCATCAAATTCTGATGTTTCAATTTGGTTTCTTGCAAATTCAAGCTTCATAAAGTTTGAAAATCTATACTATATTGATTATATGCCATATGAAATATATTTCATGATCTAATAGTATGATTCGGTATTATAGATCTTGACATATTTTTCTATAAACTTAGGTGAAAGTTTACAAAGTTTGATTTTGCAAATCTAATATGATATGCAATATATAACATAACACATGAAGTACGTATTATTTTGGTTTGAAATTTACTAAACAAAAAACAAGTTCACTAATTTATTTTCCTTCCGGGTCCTCTATATGAACTAGCACAAAAATACCATGTTTTAGAATCTGCAGACCAAAGAGGCGTTTGATAAGTTTGCTATCTTATGATATTAAATTTCGTACTACAAACAAAATATCAAAAACATTATTTCCCAACATTTCAGAACTATAAAGGTGTTGCCCTCGCATTTGCGAGGGCCACTGTGCTAGTTATTAAGAAAAGCGTCAACAAAAGATAAAATCTGCAATTCAGTACATCTCGCAAATGGAGCAAAAGCAAACAAAATATCAAAAGAAAATAAAGCCACAACCGGCATATAAACAGGAAGAGATGACTAAACACCTATCCTATTATTGGACGGCCATCCAAACCGGTTGAAGATGCCCCATGCCACCGTCTCCCAACGGTTGCACCCAGTAGTCAAATGCTCCCTGAAGTCCGTAGGAGTGAGTAACGACTACGTACGAATCCAGGCCGTAGCTCTGAAGATGACCTGCAAGAAATTCAAAATATTTTGTATGTTAAAGATCACATCACTCCTGCAGTTCCATATAGCCCAAAGTAATGCACATATTCCTATCAGAATACATGTCGTAATGACTGGTTCCACCCGGTTAGCCACGTCCCAAATAACTTGTCAATGCTATAAAGACTTGATTGTGAAAGACAAGTGTTTCACTCCACTCCCTAATCGCTGAAATTCGAACTATCCAGTAGTTTCTCATTTGTTTGGATTATTGCCCTTCCTCGCAGATTTAATATTCAAATTAAATATTTCCTGCTTCAAATGTGATACTATTTCTTCATGGTCAGAAAGTCCTAAATTTTATTTTTCTGGTACTCCTTTATTTTTCCTCCCATCATCTTACTTTTACTTCTACAGACCTTCTATCCATAACAAGTTCCAGGATTAGTGAATAGATGTGGGAATAGATAAATGATTGTGGAGTACACAGTATAACCGTGTAGCTCACCCAAAAGACCATCAGTGACCGGTATCGGGTATTTCTTTTTTACAATTTGCACATTGAGTTTCCTATAACCCATAGGCTCCGCTAGGCAGGGGAGACTCTGGTCATGTGTGGCACACCTCAAGAAGAGGACAAGCCGAAAAAAGAAGAAGGCTTGATGGCCTTTGTGGTGGTGGTCAACCTGAGCCACCCACATGTGTTGGGTGCAATGCCAAGTATTTAAGAAATTTGTTCGCTTGTTCCTTTTGATTTGTTTGGTTCAATTTAGAGAATGTGAATGTACGTGTGACCGAATTCAATCTCATGTAGTGATGTGACTTTCAGCGTTGTGACTTCGTGGATGCTATTGGCCACGTATGTGACCATGATGATTGAGTCGGTTAGGCTTGAGGAATCCATATCTCTCCGGATGCCCCTTGGGTATTTTGAGAGATACGAGGAGATGGAGAAAGATGTCTTCTGAGTATTTTGTATTTATTCTGAAAATATAAAAATACTTCCCAGAACTTTATACATTAGAATCTTGTACAACCAAACAAAGCTAGTAAAGTTGGCGCCCTTGCTAGTCAGGACACAAGTAAAGTTATATATGTATTGTACAATTTATCACTCGCGGTGAAAGCTTGTACCCTCCATGGATGGATGGATACCTTCGCTCTCATTGAGGAACATTTGCTACTTGGTACAAACCCTTGCCTTTGTGTTCCAACACATTGTGTCCTAGGGGCAATCAACAACTAACACCAACAATCACACGCGAAGGATCACACCAGCAAATAGTAAAATCATAGAAGATCATAGCTACGCATAGACAGAGAAATAAGAAGAAGAAAATTAAAGAAATTAACACAATAGTCACTGAAATACAACAACAATCAGCGGCACAAACCATCTATTGACAAAATAATACTACGAGCTCGAGAAAGGTTCTTCAAATGCAACTTTCGACACCGCGAGTGTGGGACGCTGCGGCCTGAGGCAGGTTGTTGCGACGCTCGGCGACGATGCTACGAACTCGCAGGTCTCCCGATGGTGTTGTCGGGTGGGTCAGTGTTCTGTGGGGGATTTCTAGATTTGTGGAAGACTCGGAGGATATTTTTCGCCTTCAATCTAATGGCCACCCGCTTGAGGCGGGGCAGTTGGCGAACCAACTATTTTTTTTAAATCAACTGCTTTAACTTTATCAAAGTATCCAACCAAGTACAAGAAACTTACTTGGTTGTAAAAGTGGTTGTACAAACTCAAGCAAACCTTTAAAAAAGTAAAACAAATAAATCAATTGTCACCATCCACCTGGTCGGTGAGTTGTTATGACACTTATTTTTTCCCGGCCTCCTCAAATATAGTTCCGATCAACCATGGTTCACGGTGATCACATAGCTAGAAGAAGATAAAGAAGGATATCTATCTGGTGGGCCAACATATTTTATCTCCCTGTGAGATAGTCATGGTGGATAGTACTCAAGACAATTCACCTCATTTTACTTTGTTAAAGTCTGGGTTTTAGGCAACACAACACATATATCGGGCCACACGCACACACTACCACAAGCATGTTAATTAGATTTGAGAGGCATTAGGAAAATAAGCAGCTGATGATCTGTCAAAGCTGGGTTTCACTCAAAAGATTGTTCCTAAAGATATTTTTCTTGATCACCTCCACTCCCCAACTATCAAAGAGAATTCCTTCAAAGAAGAGCCCCCACCACCAGGTGAAACACCAGTTCCTGAGGTCCCAGCAATAATTGATTTGGTACAAGAAGTGTGAGTTGTTATGCCCAAGTGGACTTTGCCCTACCTTGTCTATCTATTACGACAAGAACTCCCAGAAGACAAAGTTTAAGCGAGACGGATCATTTGTCGATGAAAAGCATACACCATTATGGGAGGGCAGCTTTACAAAGAAAATGTCACCGGAGTACACAAGTGTTGCATTTCTGTGTGATAAGTCTGCTTATCGCATATGGTAGCTTTTACAAAATTGAATGCATCCTATCACCCCAAAGCACACAGTTATCCATATTGGGCGTGTTTGGTTGGGTGGCTCGCACCTGGCCCACACCTGATGTGCAAAATAGCCCATGTTTGGTTGGCTGCATGCCCTTCTCAGACTGGCCCAGTCGATGCAAAAAGGGGCTCTCAGCCAGGCCAAGGGAAATGCAGGTTCTGAGCTTTTCCTTCGTGCAGGCTCGTCCGGTCCTTTCCCCTACATCCCGCATGCAATGCAATACAACCGCCTTGATCTAAATCGTCTCATCGATCTCACTTTCGCTTCGCTCGTCCCCATCGTCGATGCCGCCACCGATGCTCTACCTCAACCTCGACGCCGTCGCACTCCGCCATCAACGCGCACACCCACGCCTGTGCTCCTCGACCACCGCCGCCACGCTTACCCATGCATGCGCTCCTCAACTACCACCGCCGCACGCACCCACGCCTAGGGACAAGCTCACTGGAGCTCGGCCGCCACCCGCCACCGACCGAGAGGAAGAAGCGGGTTGGGGAGGAGGGAGCACTTGCGCGCCACAAGCCGCAGTTGAATCTCCGCCACTTGCATCTCCTCCTGGCAGCCCATCTCTACCACAGTCATCTCGTCGCCCTCCACCTCTTCATCCGGTTGGTCCCTGCCACGGCTATCTACTCCATCTCAGTGGAATGGGTCAGATTGGTGGAAAAGTTTTTTGATTTGTCTCAGAAATTCCTGGTAAATAAAATCGACACTTAGTTTTGGTTCAGATTTCAATATAAATTTGTTTACTTCTTCCCTTTGTCTATGGAATGGTTCTGGAATGATTGAAATTGGAAGAGAAGAGTTAACAGAATTGAGCATATATTCAGCCTACCAAACAACATCTCTCGTGCATATCATCTTTTGTGCACCCATATCACACAGTCCACCAAACAATCATCTCACCTCATCTTTTTTTTTTGCGAAAACACCTCATTCTTGCATCCACTCAAGTTGGCCACGCTCACCAAGGATCTCCATGCAATGCAGGTTAGAGCCACCCAGACAACCAAACAAAATGATGCATCCCCTGTCGCACACCATAGCAAGACGACGATTCGCATATGTGTATGTTCTTTTTAACCGTGTGTGATGACCTTGACTGCACTAATGTTAGTATCCAGCCAAGTACAAAAGGCTCGCTTGGTTGAAAAAGTGGTCGTAAAAACACAAGAAACCTAAATACAAAGTACAACAAACCAATTACTTGTCGCCATCCACCTCGTCAATGAGTTGTTATGCCATTTATTTTTCATGACCTCCCAATCAAGCGTTCATGCATATATAGTTCTCATCAGCCATGGTTCATAGTGATCACATAGCTAGAATCATATCAAGAAAGATACATGTCCGATGTGCCTACATATTTTATCTCAGAGTGAGCCGGTTGTGGTGAATAGTACCCAAGACAATCCCACTGCTTTTTTTTCTTATAAGGTCATGTTTTGGGCAATACAACACGGACACTCACGCGTACTACCACAAATATGTTAATTAGGTTTGGAAGGCATTAGGAAATGATTAGTTTGTACCTGCTTTGGACCTGGCGGTGCATCTACTCTGCATCATTGCTTCTCACCGTTGTGATGCACGTCTTTGGTGTCCTAACCAAGAGAAGACAGTAAAACTGAACCAATTCCCGGCCCTCTCACACCATTAGCAGTTTTGGCTGTTGGATCTCGTGTCCTGACCATTTGCGGCCGTCTGATCGCTGCCTCACCCGGCTTCAATTGCTAAGTGGGCTAGATGTCCTCAGGCTGGCTACTCCGGTGAAAAAATCGGTGCATTGTGGTTGACTGGGCCTGCTCCCGCACAAAGCCCATAGATCCAGTAGCCACAACTTCTTATCATTTTTGACGAATTTGCAGGTGGGGACAAAATTCCCTTCTTGATTCTCTGTCAAGATACAAAGCAGCAGATGCAGGGAACGCAGAAAATATAGTGGGACAAGTTACACCCTGCCTTCAACATGTAAACTGTGCAGTTGTTCTTTCGGCTGTCAAGGTACATTAGCATGATTCACATGAACTATTAGCCGATGCTCATCCGTGCTAGCGAAAAACCTCCAGGCCTTTTTTTTAGCAATAAAAATTAATTATTACGGGATATACTAATTCTGTATGAACCTCCTCAACATAAATTTGCAACGTGTAGATGGAAGATGAATGATAAGCAACAGAGAATTGCTTACCTGTAGATTTAGGTGTCTCCAGACAGGTGTGAGGAAATTATCTAAGCCCCTCACCCCGCGGCCTTGGCTCCGGAGGGAAACCTCTGATCTGCGGGATCGAGCGATGAAGGCGTCTTCACGTCTTCTTCCTTCTTGGGGGCATCGTCTTGGAGCCGGCTACAACCTGAGACCGGTGGATGGCGGCATCTTCGCCGCATGGAAGGGCGGCATCTTCGCCGCGTGGTTTGCTGAGGCGGCCGTTTCGGGGGCGCCGATTTCTGTTTGGCAACGATGATGGCGTCAAGAGGAGCTTGGTTCCCTTGTGAGGCTCGTCGTCAAAGTCGGAGTTGTCGGTTGTTGGCGCGTGTGGCCATCTGTTGGCATGTGCCGTCATTGCTCTGTGTAGCTGTTTGTGGGGGAGGCTTCGTTGGTGGAGCTCTATAGTGAAGTCGGAGTCGCCCGTTCGGAGGTAACCGGTGATGACGATGACGCTTGCGACTCCCCGGCGGATGTCTTTTCTTCTTTGCAGCTCATGTTTCATGTCGGTGACCAGGTCGGCCGGTGATGCCCATGTTATATGGGTTGGGTTGTATCGGTTTTAGCCCGGTTTTCCGTCAATTAACCGGGCAATTCTCACTTCTTCTTAATCAATGAAAATGGCAAGTCTTTTGCCTCGTTTCAAAAAAAAAAGTTCCACTGACAAAAAATAGATTCTTATGATCTTCCACTGAAAATTTATCTAGAATAGGATTAGCATCTTAAATCATGTCGAGTCGACGTACTGGTACTGCTCACAAATCTTCACTTTGAAACTTGATAGTGTGTCCGGAGAGATGTCCACCCTGACATTGTGGATGTGTTGAAGAGGACTGTTTCACGCATGTTTGGTCTGCTTCCGTCCGATCAACGAGTCCATCCAATCCAGTCTCCTTACTGTCCGATGTGTTGAAGAGGACTGTTTCACGCATGTTTGGTCTGCTTCCGTCCGATCAACGAGTCCATCCAATCCAGTCTCCTTACTGTCCGCTGAATTTTCAAAGATTGGGCGATTGTGTTTGCGGCATATTCTAAAGCTGGATTGCTTGCCTTGAGAAAGCACTTTTTTTTTGAAAAAGGAGGTTTACACCCCTGGCCTCTGCATCAAGCGATCCATGCAGCCATCTTTATTTATTATTTCATCAAGGTCTAATAAGAACATACATCAAACCACCCGAACCCACCATTCACACCTACAAAACTCGATTATGTGGAGTGCTCTCACTCCCCATATCTAAACCGGTGTCGTCGCCGATCCATCCACATAACGTATCGGAACGAACAGCTGGTGCAGCAGACCTAAAATGTACACCACACATGCACACATTTTAAACGCCGCCTTCATCATCGGGCCGCTGACCCATCTTCATGAGAGAGATCCGCATCATCCTTATCAGTCCGTCCATCCGTCGACGCCATCACGGCGCCCAACGGCGCCACAGCCCCGCACTCGTCCATCTAGACGCGAAGATTCTGGAAGATCTGTCATGCGTAGCACCTGTCGACCAGGCATGACACAACGTAGCACCTCTCGGCCAGGCATGACTTGACATCTCCACCAAAGTTCTGTGCAAGACGAAGCCGCTCCACTTCCTGCCTCTGTCTTCCAGCGCTGCTCCATAAACGATGCTCCCAAGAGAGCAACGACATCGCAGTACCTCCATCGTCCGATTTAGAACACCAGATCCTAGGATTTCCCTTGGAGCAGCACGAGTGGGTCGACAGTCGTTGCACGACGATGCCTTCATCAAGGTAACGGCGCATAATGCCGCCATCGGCTTGGTTTTCACCGGCAACTATGTCATCCCGACTCGCAGCCGGAACTAGATGACGGATCTCGAGATCTGACCATCCAGCCTCAGGCCGGCCACCTCCGATGGAGGAGATGGCCACCACCGCCGGCTGCACCGGCTAGATCGGATCTGACCGGAGGCGCCGCCAAGCCGCCCATAGGACAAGATCAACGTGAAGGACGCCCGACCACCGGAGGTAGCCGCCGCCACCATCATGGTTGATCCTGCTGCCAGATTGGACGCCATCTACGCACGTGCGCCCGCGCCGCGGCCACCACGCCTTCTCCATGGATCTGGGTAGGGTCCCAAAGAGGGTTGCGGTGACATGGGCGCACAACCATGACCACCACCAGGCCGAGCAACGCAGGCGGAAGAGCGTCGTGCCGTCCACCCATCGCTCAAGCCTCCCGCCCGAGGACAGGCCACACCAGGGTGCCAGGGGCCTCGGCGCCGCCGGATATGCACGGGCTTAGCCCGGTCCAGTCCATAGGGCGGCCGCGAGGGGGAAGAGGAGGTGCAAGAGGGACCTGGCGGAGTAGATCTCGCCGCCGCCCGAGTCGCCCTGGGAGGTGGGCGACGCGGGGAAAGGTGAGGAGCGAGAGGTTGAGAAAGCACATGATGAAGGTAAACATCATTGCTATGTAAATAAGATACCTTGATTTTTAATAGTACTGAAGTCATGAAAAATATTCTGCTCAACTAGCTATGAATTTCAGTATGGGATCAAGGTACAGTAATAAACCGCATCCTTAGTAAAAACAGGCAAATTTGTATTCCAGCTTTCACGCTCGTGTGTACTTGCAACTCGATCAACTGGCTTCTCGTGTCTCCTTATTTCTTATTTATAATTGAGTATCACATATTTTTAATTTTATTTTAGAAAAGGAAGATGTACCCCGGCCTCTACATCTGGACGATGCATGCAGCCACATTATTAATTATTCACAAAGACCATACAAGGTGATACATCAATAAGCCTGAAGCCACCATCTTGGCAATACTGTTGCTACTCCTATCCCCTTGATGAAGGCGTGCCTAATGTCCGGGACTAATACCAAACAGACATCGCGCAAAGTCTAACATCTAAAGTTGGGTGTCCCATCCAAGCCACTATCTAGATTGGGTCCCACACCGGTCTAGCACACTGATACGTTCATTTTGCATCATGCTTTTATATCGATATGTATTGCATTATGGGTTGTTATTACACATTATGTCACAATACTTATGTCTATTCTCTCTTATTTTACAAGATTTACATGAAGAGGGAGAATGCCGGCAGCTGGGATTTTGTGCTGGAAAATGAGCAAATATTAGAGACCTATTTTGCACAGCTCCAAAAGCCCTGAAACTCCATGAAAGTCATTTTCGGAATTAATAAAAAATATTGAGCGGAAGAAATACCTGAGAGGGGCCACCCACCACCCACGAGGGTGGGGGCGCGCCCTACCCCCCCCCCCCCCCGGCGTGCCCCCTGCCTCGTGGGCCACCTGGCAACCCTCCGGTGCCCATTTTCTGCTATATGAAGTCTTTTTCCCTGGAAAAAATCATAAGCAAGCTTTCGGGACGAAACTCCGCCGCCACGAGGCGGAACCTTGCCGGAACCAATCTAGGGCTCCGGCGGAGCTGTTCTGCCGGGGAAACTTCCCTCCGGGAGGGGGAAATCATCACCATCGTTATCACCAACGATCCTCTCATCGGGAGGGAGTCAATCTCCATCAATATCTTCACCAGCACCATCTCCTCTCAAACCCTATAGTTCATCTGTTGTATCCAATCTTTGTACCAAAACCTCAGATTGGTACATGTGGGTTGCTAGTAGTGTTGATTACTCCTTGTAGTTGATGCTAGTTGGTTTATTTGGTGGAAGATCATATGTTCAGATCCTTAATGCATATTAATACTCCTTTGATCATGAACATGAATATGCTTTGTGAGTAGTTACATTTGTTTCTGAGGACATGGGTGAAGTCTTGCTATTAGTAGTCATGTGAATTTGGTATTCGTTCGATATTTTGATGAGATGTATGTTGTCTCCCCTCTAGTGGTGTTATGTGAACGTCGACTACATGACACTTCACCATTATTTGGGCCTAGAGGAAGGCATTGGGAAGTAATAAGTAGATGATGGGTTGCTAGAGTGACAGAAGCTTAAACCCTAGTTTATGAGTTGCTTCGTAAGGGGTTGATTTGGATCCACATGTTTCATGCTATGGTTAGGTTTACCTTAATACTTCTTTTGTAGTTGCGGATGCTTGCAATAGGGGTTAATCATAAGTGGGATGCTTGTCCAAGAAAGGGCAATACCCAAGCACCGGTCCACCCACATATCAAATTGTCAAAGTAACGAACGCGGATCAGATGAGCGTGATGAAAACTAGCTTGACGATAATTCCCATGTGTCCTCGGGAGCGCTTTTCTCATTATAAGAACTTGTCCGGGCTTGTCCTTTGCTACAAAAAGGATTGGGCCACCTTGCTGCACCTTATTTACTTTCATTGCTTGTTACCCGTCACAAATTATCTTATCACAAAACTATCTATTACCTATAATTTCAGTGCTTGTAGAGAATACCTTACTGAAAACCGCTTGTCATTTCCTTCTGCTCCTCGTTGGGTTCGACACTCTTACTTATCGAAAGGACTACGATAGATCCCCTACACTTGTGGGTCACCAAGACTCTTTTCTAGCGCCGTTGCCAGGGAGTGAAGCGCCTTTGGTAAGTGGAACTTGGTAAGGAAACATTTATATAGTGTGCTGAAATTTACTGTCACTTGTTACTATGGAACATAATCCTTTGAGGGGCTTGTTCGGGGTATCTTCACCCCGACCAGTAGAGCAAAGAGTTGCTACTCAACCTACTGAACCTACTGAAAATGTTTATTTTGAAATTCCTTTGGTTATGGTAGAGAAACTGCTAGCTAATCCCTTTGCAGGAGATGGAACATTGCATCCTGATTTACACTTAATCTATGTGGATGAAGGTTGTGGATTATTTAAGCTTGTAGGTATGCCCAATGATGTTATCAAGAAGAAGGTCTTCCCTTTATCTTTGAAGGGAGATGCATTGACATGGTATAGGCTATGTGATGATATGGGATCCTGGGACTATAAACGATTGAAATTGGAATTTCACCAGAAGTTTAATCCTATGCATCTTGTTCATCATGATCGTGATTATATATATAATTTTTGGCCTCGCAAAGGAGAAAGCATCGCTCAAGCTTGGGGGAGGCTTAAGTCAATGTTATATTCATGCCCCAATCATGATCTCTCAAGATAAATGATTATTCAAAACTTTTATGCTCGGCTTTCTCTCAACAATCGCTCCATGCTTGATACTTCTTGTGCTGGGTCTTTTTTGATGAAGACTATTGAATTCAAATGGTATTTATTGGAAAGAATTAAACGCAACTCTGAAGATTGGGATTCCGACGATGGTAAGGAGTCATGTATGACACCTAAGTTTGATTGTGTTAAATCTTTTATGGATACCGATGCTTTTCGTGGATTTAGCACTAAATATGGACTTGACTCTGAGATAGTAGCTTCTTTCTGTGAATCATTTGCTACTCATGTTGATCTCCCAAACGAGAAGTGGTTTAAATATAATCCTCCCACTGAAGTAGAAGTAGTTGCACCTATTACTGTTGAAGGAAAGACTATCACTTATAATGATCCTATTTTCATACTACTTATATCGAGAAACCACATTTCCCTGTTAGGATAAAGGATCATGCTAAAGCTTCAACTTTGGTTCGTGAGAGTAATACTAGAACATATACGCCTCCTGAGAAAATTAAAGTTGAACCTAGTATTGATATAGTTAAAGATCTCTTGGCTGATAATATTGATGGGCATGTTATTTATTTCTGTGATCAAGCTGCTAGAATTGCTAGACCCGATGCTAAGAAACATAGACCCGTTGTAGGCATGCCTGTTATTTATGTTAAAATAGCATATCATTGTTATCATGGCTTATGTGATATGGGTGCTAGTGCTAGTGCAATACCTTATTCCTTATATGAAGAAATTATGCATGATATTGCACCTGTTGAGGTAGAAGAAATTGATGTTACAATTAAGCTTGCCAATAGAGATACTATTTCACCAATTGGGATTGTTAGAGATGTTGAAGTCTTGTGTGGGAAAGTTAAATATCCTGCTGATTTTCTTGTTCTTGGTTCCCCACAAGATGACTTTTGTCCCATTATATTTGGTAGATCCTTCTTGAATACTGTTAATGCTAAGATTGATTGCGAAAAGGATGTTGTTACTATTGGTTTGGGAGATATGTCTCATGATTTTAATTTTGCTAAATTTCGTAGACAACCCCATGATAAAGAATTGCCTATTAAGGATGAAATTATTGGTCTTGCTTCTATTGTCATGCCTCCTAATGATCCTTTAGAACAATATCTGCTAGACCATGAAAATGATATGTTTATGAATGAAAGAAGGGAAATAGATGAAGTATTATTTAAACAGGGTCCTATTTTAAAACACAACTTGCATGTTGAAATCTTAGGGGACCCCCCTCCACCCAAGGGTGATCCCGTGTTTGAGCTTAAACCATTATCTGATACTTTTAAATATGCTTATCTTGATGAAAAGAAGATATATCCTGTTATTATTAGTGCTAACCTTTCAGAGCAGGAAGAGGAAAGATTATTGAAAACTCTGAAGAAGCACCGTGCTGCTATTGGATATACTCTTGATGATCTTAAGGGCATTAGTCCCACTCTATGCCAACACAAAATAAAATTGGAAGAAGATGTCAAACCAGTATTGATCACCAACGACGATTAAATTCTAAGATGAAAGAAGTGGTAAGAAAGGAAATACTAAAGCTCTTTGAGGCAGGTATAATGTATCCCGTTGTTGATTGTCGGTGGGTAAGTCCTGTCCATTGTGTCCCTAAGAAGGGAGGTATTACTGTCGTTCCTAATGATAAAGATGAATTGATCCCGCAAAGAATTATTACAGGTTATAGGATGGTAATTGATTTCCGCAAATTAAATAAATTCACTAAAAAAGATCATTACCCTTTACCTTTTATTGATCAAATGCTAGAAATATTATCCAAACATACACATTTTTGCTTTCTAGATGGTTACTCTGGTTTCTCTCAAATACCTGTGTCAGCAGGGGATCAAGAAAAGATCACTTTTACTTGCCCTTTCGGTACCTTTGCTTATAGATGTATGCCTTTTGGTTTATGTAATGCACCTGCTACCTTTCAAAGATGCATGATGGCTATATTCTCTGACTTTTGTGAAAATATTTGTGAGGTATTCATGGATGATTTCTCCGTTTATGGATCCTCTTTTGATAATTGTTTGAGCAACCTTGAACGAGTTTTGCAGAGATGCAAAGATACTAGTCTTGTTTTGAATTGGGAGAAGTGCCACTTTATGGTTAATGAAGGCATTGTTTTGGGGGCATAAAATTTCTGAAAGAGGTATTGAATTTGACAAGGCTAAAGTTGATGCTATTGAAAAGATGTCGTGTCCCAAGGACATCAAAGGTATAAGAAGTTTCCTTGGTCATGCCGGTTTTTATAGGAGGTTCATTAAGGAATTCTCTAAAATTTCTCGGCCTCTGACTAATTTATTACAAAAAGATATTCCTTTTGTCTTCGATGATGATTGTGTAGAAGCATTTGAAATACTTAAGAAAGCTTTGATTTCTGCACCTATTGTTCAGCCACCTGATTAGAATTTACCCTTTGAAATTATGTGTGATGCTAGCGATTATGCTGTAGGTGCTATTCTAGGACAAAGAGTTGATAAGAAACTAAATGTTATTCAATATGCTAGTAAAACTCTAGACACTGCCCAGAGAAATTATGCTACTACTGAAAAAGAATTCTTAGCAGTTGTATTTGCGTGTGATAAGTTCAGACCTTATATTATTGATTCTAAAGTAACTATTCACACTGATCATGTTGCTATTAAATATCTTGTGAAAAAGAAAGATGTTAAACCTAGACTTATTAGATGGGTTCTCTTGCTACAAGAATTTGATATGCATATTATTGATAGAAAGGGAGCTGAGAACCCCGTTGCAGACAACTTGTCTAGGTTAGAGAATGTTCTTGATGACCCACTACCTATTGATGATAGCTTTCCTGATGAACAATTAGCTGTCATAAATGCTTCTCATACTGCTCCATGGTATGTTGATTATGCTAATTACATTGTTGCTAAATTCATACCACCTAGTTTCACATACCAGCAAAAGAAAAAGTTCTTCTATGATTTAAGACATTACTTCTGGGATGACCCACACCTTTATAAAGGAGTAGATGGTGCTATTAGATGTTGCGTACCTGAGCATGAACAGGAACATATCCTACGCAAGTGTCACTCCGAGGCATATGGAGGACACCATGCTGGAGATAGAACTGCGCATAAGGTATTGCAATCCGGTTTTTATTGGCCTACCCTCTTCAAAGATGCCCGTAAGTTTGTCTTGTCTTGTGATGAATGTCAAATAATTGGTAATATTAGTAGACGTCAAGAAATGCCTATGAATTATTCTCTTGTTATTAAACCATTTGATGTTTAGGGCTTTGATTATATGGGACCTTTTCCTGCCTCTAATGGGTATACACATATTTTAGTTGCTGTTGATTACGTTACTAAGTGGGTAGAAGCTATTCCAACTAGTAGTGCTGATCATAAAACCTCTATTAAGATGCTTAAAGAAGTTATTTTTCCGAGGTTTGGAGTCCCTAGATACTTAATGACTGATGGTGGTTCACTAGTAGAAAAAGGGCCTATTGTCCCGGTTCGTAAGGGCCATTTGTCCCGGTTATTAAACCGGGACTAAAGTGTCGTTACTAATTCCCTAGGCCTTTAGTCCCGGTTCTTATACAAACCGGGACAGATGGGCCTCCACGTGCCAGGTGCGGCGAGCCCATGCAGAAGGCCCTTTGGCCCGTTGGTTGCACCAATCTGGACCAATAAGCATCCACACGTCAGCATTTCAGGGTCTGGGGTTTTTGGTTTTTTTTAAGGGGGGGGGGGGTTAGGGGGTTTCGGGGGGTTAATTTAGGTGTTTCATATATTGTGTTAGCTAGCTAATTAATAGAGAGAAGTGTCCTCTCTTATCTCCATGCTTGGTCGATGCTACGTACTATACGTATAGAGACGACTAGACACGCTGGCTAGTAAGCAAATGAAGGAAACAGAAGATTTTCATGAACATATGCATACAGAGAGAAGTGATATCGACCACCTCTCCTCTGAGAGATTGGTCGAACAACAAGTTTTACATATATACAATATAATTATCTCTTACAATATAATCTCCTAATTATATATGAACTCGGGGTCCACATGGTATTCTCCGTCTTTATCGATCACGTGGTCAAGAAAGAATGCCGCCAATTCCTCTTGAATTGCTCACATACGATCTGGTGGTAGGAGTTCATCCCACATCCGAAATATCTAATTTGAAGAAGGGGGTCAATACATATATATGAATAAATGAAACTCAACACAAATGATGGTAATAAAATAAAATTGTGAATATTATTATTTACGCACTTCATATTGTTTGTCAGAGTAGCCCCGCTCACAGGTCGTGTGGCGGATGGACTCGCAAATGTAGTATACACAGTAATCATTCCCTTGTTCCTGCCACAACCACTTTATAAGAAATAGAGGTTAATCAAACTGATAAGCAAGCATGCTAAATGGTATTGATGAAACTAGCGCTTGAATCACTAGGAGATGCGCGGAACATGCTACTATAGTACTTACTTTCGAGTGTTTAAATTGCAGCTTCTTCGGCAGTCCTGGAGTTTTTGAGGTGAATTTTTTCCAAACCCTACCAGACAAAGAAAATAATTACTTGATATCAGGAAATGAACAAAGTTGCCAATATAGTGCGATAATGATCGATTTAACTTACTTCTCTAGAATTTCAGTCATGTCCGCATACTCCTTGGGATCTTTTCGTCTCGAGTCTAAGACGGTTACTAGTCTCTGCTCAAGCTTAATCTCTAGGAGAATATAGTGGAAGCTGTGCACGCATGCATAACTCATCAATTACATTACTATAACCTCGACTAATAAGGGAAAGCGAATATGCACAAGATAGTAACACTCACTTGAAGTTGTAAGGAAAGAGTATTATAGCTTTGTTTTGATTTAATACAAACGATTGTAGCAACTTGGCCTCAGTATCTCTGGCCTGAAATTCAACCATATATGCATCTATGAGATTTGTGTTAATGAACCCAATATCACCGATTTGTCTTTTCTTCAATTCGGCGATCTTCAATCTGCATAATATAGTGAGGATAATTAAAAATACATGCAATGAAAGAGCTGACCTATATATAGAGACTTAATGACAGAAATAGTACTACTTACAGACAATAGCAAGTGACCGTTAATTTATCAAGGGCCTTTTGATTGAAAAACTGGGAGAACTCCTCAAATGGAACATTCAACAGATCAATTCCAACGAGGTCATGCTCCTCTTTAACTCTCGGCGTCAAAATATTCGTCCCTCCAGACTCTCTGCAGGTTTTCATGTACCAATCATAGAATCTTCGCATCAACGTTGTTAGAGATCTTTCATCTTTGCCGAGAGGCTTCCTGTACTCGTATTTGTGTTCGTCCACCTCCAAGAAATCATAATGTATAACCGGGCACCATCCCCGGATCATTAGCGACGATATCGCTAGACACCTGGAGCGGGGGAACGATTGGTTCGCTTGTTCGCCGAGCTGGGCAATTTTTTTCTCAGCTCGTCGTTCTGCTAACCTTTGATCACTGACAGTACTTCCCGACCGCTCCGCTTTGATAAATGACTTTTCAATAATGCGCTCATAGTTGCCTTTCGGCGGAGACTTTGGTGGTTTCTTCAGGGCAGCCAAAGTACGCTTCGCTTTCACCTAATCTATCTTCTCCTCCGGAGGTGGATGTTTCTTTGCTTTCACCCCTTCAAAGAAGTTCTTCACTCCGTCTCGCACGATCTTCGCATTTTCCTCCAGGCTCCTCTCATATGGTAACTTCTCTGGAGTCTTCAGAGAAGGACCGAATCTGTATTGCCTCCCGCCTCTGGCTGTACTGCTAGACGCTGGAGCAAACGGAGCAGCTGCATCTCTCTTCTTTCCTTTCTTATGAGGTGGAGGAGAAGGACTACGACGCGTCGGAGCAGCCGGAGCGGCGGTGGGTCTCTTCCGCCCTTGTTGACAAGGCGGAGAAGGAGGAGGTTGGCTGCTCGGGCGGCCGGCGCAGGCGGAGAAGAAGGCGGAGTGCCGCCATGTGCCGGAGAAGGAGGCTGAGTGCCCTGACCACTTGCCGAAGGAGGAGGCGGAGGAGGAGGCATAGTGCCCTGACTCGCCGGAGGAGGAGGAGGAGGCGGAGGCGTCCAGTTCGGAAGGTTGATGAGCTCCTTCCGCCATAGGCATGGAGTCTTTAGAGAAGAACCCAGCCGAATCTCCCCTTCACCCGTAGGGTGGTCAAGCTCGAGGTCCTCAAATCCGTCTGTTATTTCATCCACCATCACCCTAGCATATCCTTCTGGAATCGATCGGCAGTGGTAGGTTGCACCAGGTTCAGTAGGTAAAACTGAGCCAACAACCGCCTTGACTTTGAATTTCATCCATTGCGTCATAAGGTGGCAATGTAGAGACTCCATGATAGCATCCACGGGGTAGCTAGAAGCAGCCGTGAAGACAGGCTCCAGCTGAAGCTGCTCGGTGGAAGCCATGCTGCTTCTCCGCTGAGATGGCGGGGTAGGTTCAAGGGAAGCTTCGGCAGGTTGTTTGCTGCGATTTGCTTCTCGTTCCTCTATCGCTTGTACCCTTGCGTGCAGCGCCTACAGTTGGGTATGCTCCACTTTCTTCCTCCTCTCCTGACATTTGTAACCCCCTGTGTCCGGAAACCCATCCTTCCATGGCTGGCGTGCCTCGTGTCCGTCCAGGGTGCTCAGGATTCCCGAGGGCCATTGTGAGCTCGTCCTTCTCTCTGTCTGGAACGAACGTCCCTTGCTGCGCTGCCTCGATATACTGCTGAAGCCTCGTGACGGATATTCGCAGTTGCTCGTCCGTCCAAATGCACTTCCCTGATACAGGGTCCAAGGTTCCGCCAAGCCCGAAGAACCAAGTCTGGCAACGGTCTGGCCAGTTCAATGTCTCTGGTTCGACCCCTTTATCAATCAGGTCATTCTCAGCCTTGGACCACAATGGTCGGGCTTTGAGGTAGCTACCTGACCCCGTGTGATGGTGATGCTTCTTCTTCGCAGCATTTTTCTTGTTTGTCGATGACATCTTCTTACTCTTGTCCGATGTCTTGTGGGCCACAAATATGGGCCAGTGATCTCTAATCTTCTCATATCGGCCGGTGAATTCTTGTGTCTTTTCTTCGTTGACAAACGATGTTTTCAACTCATTCTTTCACCTCCTCAATAGTTTTGCCATCTTCTTAAGAGCATGAGACTTGATCAATTGCTCTTTAACTGGCTTCTCTGGATCCTCCTCTGGCAGTAGGGTGAAATTTGCCTTAAGCATTGTCCAAAGATCATCTTTCTGCATATCGGAGACATAAGACACCTCAGGGTCTTAATTCTTAGGCTTTAACCATTGGTGGATACTGATCGGGATCTTGTCCCTAACAAGAACCCCGCACTGAGCAGCAAATGCTTCCTCTGTTCGGATGGGTTCAATCGGCTTGCCATCGCGCGTGATTGCTGTGATCTCAAACCTTTCAATCGAGCCCAACTTTTTGTTTGGGCCTCATCTCTTTACCGAAGTTGTGCTCGATACGGAGGGCTAGAAAAAAGAAGAAAGATGAGAGTTAATTAATATGTGTACATACGAAAACAATGAATGCATCAATTAGCTAGTCAGCACAGGCTTAACTAATATATATACCTGGCCGGACTCGGTTCGGTCACCGGAGCCCTCATCACTGTCTCCTTCTTGTACCGGCATTGGGTCACCGGAGCCATCATAATCATAGCCTGCTTCTTCACCCTGCCCTTCCAGACCATCGGTGTCATTGAGAAATGACAAGACGGCATCACTTTCTTTTGCGATTATGTCCCCCAACATCGCTTATGTTGCTTCGTCTCGGGGGTGCTCCATAGTTTCTGCAAATATTTACAACATGGCAATTATTATTCAAACATGACAGATGGATATATTAGTGGCAAACGTAGAACTATCTAGCTATTAATCACAATAAAGTTTCTATACAAAAGTGCACAATTTTTATGAACAAATTACAACATCTAAATTAACTACACATCTAAATAAATATAACTACACATCTGAAATTTTCCTAATCTTAAAACTAAACTAAACATAAACTAAAATAATCTAAAAACCATGTAAAAACATCTAAAAAATAGCATCTAAAAACATCTAAAAACTTAAAAACATCTAAAAATCTAATAGCTAGCACGGCGCAGGGGCGGAGGGGCACGGCGGAGGGGCCGACACCGGCGCCGGTGGGGCAGGGTAGGGGCGCAGGGCGCGGGACAGGGGAGGGGAGTGGGAGCAGGCTGGTGCTCACAGGGGGCGGCGGGGCACGGTGGGCGGCGCGTTGGGGCCGGTAGGGGCAAGAGGGTCGATGCTGTCGTTGGGGCAGAGGGCGGCGGCGGCGGCGACGACGACGTTGAGCAGCCTGACGGTGTCGGTGGCGGCGGCAATGGCGACGTCGAGCAGCCTGACAACGTCGGTGGCGGCGGCGACGGCAAGGTGGAGCAGGGGCGGCGGGCGGCGACCGCGAGGAGGAGCAGGGGCATCGGGGGAGAAGAAGTGATGGATTTGGTCGAAACTGCTATGTGTTTTCTTATATACCCAGGGCATTGGTACCGGTTCGTGGCACCAACCGGTACCAATGCCCTTTTTAGTCCTGGTTGGTGCCAGTAACCGGGACCAAAGGTCACTTTTCAGCAGCCCAAAGGGTGGGAAGCAGAGGCCTTTGGTCCCGTTGGTGACACCAACCGAGACTAAAGGGGGGGGGCATTGGTACCGGTTGGTGCCACGAACCGGTACCAATGCGCCCCTTTAGTCCCGGTTGGTGCCACCAACCAGGACCAAAGGTCTTGCACAGCGGCGTGGTGGTGGGAGTTCAGTCCCTCCTCGCTAGTTGAGAGGAGCACGTAGTGGTTTATAAGCCCCACTACCACACCCCTCTCGAGCTCCTCTCCATTGCAGGATTACGGGCCTAATTGTGACTGCTATGCCTGATGGGCCTACTAGGCCTTCTGCGGGCCTGAATCCTGGCTCATGGATGGATTTCTAGTCGTATTCAGACCGTGGTGGCCAAGTAGGTGGCAAAATCTTATTTTTTTCCCAGTTTTTTTGTTTTCTTTTTTGCTTTATTTATTTTGTTTTGTTTCTACTTACAACAAAATACTTATTTATTTTATTTTATTTTGTTTATAATTACTTATTTATTTTATTTTATGATAATTCTTTTTGCTACTAAAGTTTCTAACAAAAGACGTTCTTTATAAAAATTCTTTTTGCTTTTAATGATTTGAACAGAAAATACTTTGATAATTTTAGTTTCATAAATTTTATTTATGTTATTAAAGTTTATTTTATTTTATTTTATTTTGTTTCTACTTATATATTTATTAAAGTTTATATTAATTTGTTTCAAATTACTTATTTATTTTATTTTATGATAATTCTTTTTGCTCTTAAAGTTTGTAACAAAAAAGTTATTTATGAACTCTGAGACAAAGGGATTTCATACTTGAAACTCGTGTGTTACAAAGGGATTTCATTTTTGTTATTAGAGTTTCATACAGAAACTCGTCTGTTACAAAGGGATTTCATTTTTTGAACTTATTTGAACTCCATAGTTTTTCTGTGTTCAAAATGCACCATTCCAAGCCACATCATCAATTTTCAACCCTTTCTGACTTCATTTCTTATTTTTCATGCATTTACTGATTATTTTGAGCTATAAGACCATGAAATTGAAAAGCATTTCAAATGAACTCTGAAAAGGTTGAAAGTTGGCATGGCATCATCATTTCACCAACATAGCATGTGCAAGAAAGTAGAGAGGGTTACGGCAAAAACTGGATGCACTTCATGTACAAAACGAACAATCTCTTTCGAAGTATCAGGGTTTCATACGGAAACTCGTCTGTTACAAAGGGATTTCATTTTTTTTATCAGAGTTTCATACGGAAACTCGTCTGTTACAAAGGAATTTCATTTTTTTGAACTTATTTGAACTCCATAGTTTTTTGTGTTCAAAATGCACCATTAAAATCCACATCATCAATTTTCAACCCTTTCGGACTTCATTTGTTATTTTTCATGCATTTACTAATTATTTTGAGCTATAAGACCATGAAATTGAAAAGCATTTCAAATGAACTCTGAAAAGGTTGAAAGTTGACATGGTATCATCATTTCACCCACATAGCATGTGCAAGAAAGTAGAGAGGGTTACGGCAAAAACTGGATGCACTTCGTGTACAAAACGGACAATCTCTTTCGTAGTATCAGGGTTTCATACGGAAACTCGTCTGTTACAAAGGGATTTCATTTTTTTGAACTTATTTGAACATAGTTTTTCCGTGTTCAAAATGCACCATTCAAAGCCACATCATCAATTTTCAACCCTCTCATGAATAGATAAGTGACCAAATTAATAGAAGTTCATCATCACATTAAAACCAAAGTACATACATAGTTCTCATTGAACAACATATAGCTCTCTAGAGCATCTAATTAAACCATACATTGAAATTATGTAAAACATTTCAATGCAACAACAAATGCGATCATAATCACAACCAAGGTAACAATTGATCCAACCGCATAATGATACCAAGCCTCGGTATGAATGGCATATTTTCTAATCTTCAACCGCATTGCATCCATCTTGATCTTGTGATCATCGACGACATCCACAACATGCAACTCCAATATCATCTTCTCCTCCTCAATTTTTTTTATTTTTTCCTTCAAGTAATTGTTTTCTTCTTCAACTAAATTTAACCTCTCGACAATAGGGTCGGTTGGAATTTCCGGTTCAACCACCTCCTAGATAAATAAAATTTATGTCACGCTGGTCGGCATAATTGTCATAAATAATAAATGAACCAAATAGTTACACAAAGATAATATATAACACATCTGAATCATAGACAGGACGAGGGCCGACGGGGGTGGATACCAAAACCATCGCACTATATAATAACAAGGAATAATAAAAGTAAGAAAATTAGACAAGTATCTATCTAAAGTAAGAATTTTTTTTCTTTCAGAAAGAAGATAAGAACAAGAGGCTCACCATGATGGTGCCGGCGGCGAGATCGGCATGGGCGATCGACGGCGGTGAAGACGGGGACGGGACGTGATGGACCGCTAAACCTAAATCTCGGGGAAAATGGAGCTCAGAGGTCGAGTTTCAAGAGAAGAAAGATTAACTAGTGTGGCTCGGACATTTCATCGAACACCTCATTTGCATAGGAGGTGAGCTAGAGCACCCAAATGCCCTCCCCTCGCTGGCCAGAAAAAACAGAGCACTGTGGAGTGCTCTGCTGTGGCGATGGGGTATATATAGGAAACTCATTTGTCCCGGTTCGTGGTAGAAACCGGGACTAAAGCCCAGCATTCTGTCCCGGTTCAAGCCACAAACCGGGACCAATGGTTGTGGGCCAGGAGCAAGGACCATTGGTCCCGGTTTGTTCCTAGAACCGGGACAATGGGTCCATACGAACCGGGACCAATGCCCACGAGGCCCCGGCCGGCCCCCTGGGCTCACGAACCGGGACAAATTCCCCCATGGGTCCCGGTTCGTGACTGAACTGGGACTAATGGGCTGGCCAGGCCCGAACGAAAGCCCTGTTTTCTACTAGTGGTTCACATTTTATTCATGGTGATTTTCGTAAAATGCTTGCTAAGTATGATGTTAATCATAGAATTGCATCTCCATATCACCCACAGTCTAGTGGTCAAGTAGAATTGAGTAATAGAGAGCTCAAATTAATTTTGCAAAAGACTGTTAATAGATCTAGAAAGAATTGGTCCAAGAAACTTGATGATGCATTATGGGCTTATAGAACTGCATATAAAAATCCTATGGGTATGTATCCATATAAAATAGTTTATGGAAAGGCATGTCACTTACCTCTCGAACTAGAACATAAGGCATATTGGGCCATTAAAGAGCTCAATTATGATTTCAAACTTGCCGGTGAGAAGAGGCTATTTGACATTAGCTCACTTGATGAATGGAGAACCCAGGCCTATGAGAATGCCAAACTGTTTAAAGAAAAAGTTAAAAGATGGCATGACAAAAGGATACAAAAGCGTGAGTTTAACGTAGGTGATCATGTGTTGCTATTCAACTCTCATTTAAGATTTTTTGCAGGAAAACTTCTCTCTAAATGGGAAGGCCCTTACATTATCGAGGAGGTCTATCGTTCCGGTGCAATAAAAATCAACAACTTCGAAGGCACGAACCCAAAGGTGGTGAACGGTCAAGGAATCAAACATTATATATCAGGTAATCCTATAAATGTTGAAACTAATGTTATTGAAACCATAACCCCGGAGGAGTACATAAGAGACACTTTCCAGAATGTTTCAGACTCCAAAAAGGAATAGGTATGTGGTACGGTAAGTAAACCGACTCCAAAACAGTTCTAATAGCATTTTTTCTCTGTTTTGGAATATTTAAGAAAAGAGGAAAATAAGAAGTAGTCCGAGAAGGACACGAGGCGTCCACGAGGGTGGAGGGCGTGCCCCCTGCCTCGTGGGCACCTCGTGTGCTCTCTCCAGACTCCGTTTTCTTGCACGATACTTCTTTCGGTCGGTAAAAATCCATTATATAATCTCCCGAAGGTTTTTACCACCGTATCACGCAAATATCCTCTGTCTTTGTCTCGAGCTGTTTTCTGTCAGATTTGTCAGGGCCAGGCATCATGACGTCACCCTCCTCCAATAATGAAAACAAGGATGCTTGGCTATTGAAGATAGAGCTGAAGAGAGAAGAACCAGGGGAGATCAACAAGGATGATGGTATCAAGAAGGCCATGGGGGATCAAGCTCCGGCGGCAGCAGAAGAAAACATCCTTCAACCTCTTCCTAACCTCTTTACCCCAACTGAGATTGAAGCTTTCAAGATGATTGAGTTAGCTCACATACAAAACAAGTATCTCACACAGGAAAATATTTTGTTGAAGGATCATATTGTCGCACTCAAGGGCATTATCCACAAATTGGAAGAGCTCCTACGCTCAATGTGCGACTATCCATCATCATCACCACCTTCTTCACCAGCAAAGGAGACATAATCACATGGGTATGGGCACTCCCCTTGGCAACTGCCAAGCTTGGGGGAGGTGCCCCGGTATCGTATCACCATCACACTCCTATCTTTACCGTTTTACTTAGTTCGATCCTTTTGGTAAAATCTTGATCTAGTAGAATAAAGTTTTGGTATGAATTAGTTTTGAGTTTTGCTTTGTGATCTCTCTATGTAATCGAGTCCGTGAGCTATATATAGTAAAGATTAGTGTTGAGTCAAGGGCTTTGCTATCTTGCTATGATCTTGAGTGCATAAAAGAGTAAAAAGAAATAAAGAGACCATATTGATCTTATGGATAGTAATGACTTCACATATAAAGAGTATGATGATTAAAAGTTGTTGAGAGTTGGCAAACATAGTTTTGGTCATCGTTGCAATTAATGGGAAGTAATAAAGAAAGAGAGGTTCTCACATATAAATATACTACTCTTGGACATCTTTTATGATTGTGAGCACTCATTAAAATATGACATGCTAAAGAGTTGATATTGGACAAGGAAGACAATGTAATGGGTTTTGTTTTCTCACATCTTAGTTAAAGTATATTGTCATGGATCATCCAAACATGTTGAGCTTGCCTTTCCCCCTCATGCTAGCCAAATTCCTTGCACCAAGTAGAGATACTACTTGTGCTTCCAAATATCCTTAAACCCAGTTTTGCCATGAGAGTCCATCATATCTACCTATGGATTGAGTAAGATCATTCAAGTAAGTTGTTATGTTGCATGCAATAAAAATTGCTCTCTAAATATGTATGACTTATTAGTGTGGAGAAAATAAGCTTTATACGATCTTGTGATATGGAAGTAATAAAAGCGACGGACTGCATAATAAAGGTTCATATCACAAGTGGCAATATAAAGTGACTTTCTTTTGCATTAAGATTTCGTGCATCCAACCCTGAAAGAACATGACAACCTCTGCTTCCCTTTGCGAAGGGCCTATCTTTTGCTTTATGTCTTATACATTATGCAAGAGTCATGGTGATCTTCACCTTTCCTTTTCACATTTTATCCTTTGGCAAGCACCTCGTGTTGGAAATATCCTGATATATATATATATATATATATATATATATATATCCAATTGGATGTAAGTTAGCATGAACTATTATTGTTGACATTACCCTTGAGGTAAAAGGTTGGGAGGCAACACTGTAAGCCCCTATCTTTCTCTATGTCCGATTAAAACTCCATAACCATAAGTATTGCGTGAGTGTTAGCAATTGTGAAAGACTAAATGATAGTTGATTATGTGGACTTGCTGAAAAGCTCTTATGTTGACTCTTTCCTATGTTATGATAAATTGCAATTACTTCAATGACTGAGATTATAGTTTGTTAGTTCTCAATGAAGTTTTTGAATCATACTTGACATTGTGAATAGATTGTTACTTGAGCATAAGGAATCATATGACAAAATATATGTGTTGCTGTTATAAGAATGATCATGATGCCCTCATGTCTGTATTTTATTTTATCGACACCTCTATCTCTAAACATGTGGGCATATTTTTTGATATCGGCTTCTGCTTGAGGACAAGCGAGGTCTAAGCTTGGGGGAGTTGATACGTCCATTTTGCATCATGCTTTTATATCGATATTTATTGCATTATGGGCTGTTATTACACGTTATGTCACAATACTTATGGCTATTCTCTCTTATTTTACAAGGCTTACATGAAGAGGGAGAATGCCGGGAGCTGGGATTCTGGGCTGGAAAAGGAGCAAATATTAGAGACATGTTCTGCACAGCTCCAGGAGTCCTGAAACTCCACGAAAGTCATTTTGGGAATTAATAAAAATTACTGAGCAGAAGAAATACCTGAGAGGGGCCACCCACCACCCATGAGGGTGGGGGGCGTGCCCTACCCCCTGGGCGCGCCCCCTGCCTCGTGGGCCACCTAGCAGCCCTCCGGTGCCCATCTTCTGCTATATGAAGTCTTTTTCTCTGAAAAAAATCATAAGAAAGTTTTGGGACGAAACTCCGCCGCCACGAGGCGGAACCTTGGCGGAACCAATCTAGGGCTCCGGCGAAGCTGTTCTGCCGGGGAAACTTCCCTCCGGGAGGGGGAAATCATCACCATCGTCATCACCAACAATCCTCTCACTGGGAGGGGGTCAATCTCCATCAACATCTTCACCAGCACCATCTCCTCTCAAACCCTAGTTCATCTCTTGTATTCAATCTTTGTACCAAAACCTCAGATTGGTACTTGTGGGTTGCTAGTAGTGTTGATTGATTACTCCTTGTAGTTGATGCTAGTTGGTTTATTTGGTCGAAGATCATATGTTCAGATCCTTAATGCATATTAATAATCCTCTGGTCATCAACATGAATATGCTTTGTGAGTAGTTACGTTTGTTCCTGAGGACATGGATGAAGTCTTGCTATTAGTAGTCATGTGAATTTGGTATTCGTTCGATATTTTGATGAGATGTATGTTGTCTCTCCTCTAGTGGTGTTATGTGAACGTCGACTACATGACACTTCACCTTTATTTGGGCCTAGAGGAAGGCATTTAGAAGTAATAAGTAGATGATGGGTTGCTAGACTGACAGAAGCTTAAACCCTAGTTTATGAGTTGCTTCGTAAGGGGCTGATTTGGATCCACATGTTTCATGCTATGGTTAGGTTTACCTTAATACTTCTTTGTAGTTGCGGATGCTTGCAATAGGGGTTAATGATAAGTGGGATGCTTGTCCAAGAAAGGGCAGTACCCAAGCACCGGTCCACCCACATATCAAATTATCAAAGTAACGAACGCGAATCATATGAGCGTGATGAAAACTAGCTTGACGATAATTCCCATGTGTCGGGAGCACTTTTCTCATTATAAGAACTTGTCCAGGCTTATCCTTCGCTACAAAAAGGATTGGGCCACCTTGCTGCATCTTATTTACTTTCATTGCTTGTTACCCGTCACAAATTATCTTATCACAAAACTATCTGTTACCTACAATTTCAGTGCTTGTAGAGAATACCTTACTAAAAACCGCTTGTCATTTCCTTATGCTCCTCGTTGGGTTCGACACTCTTACTTATTGAAAGGACTACGATAGATCCCCTACACTTGTGGGTCATCACACACGCCTGGTGAGCATTGCACGCTGCAAGGGCCGTCACCTCCATCTTCCCTCGGTCCATCCTCAGAGCAGAACTGATGCACCGACCTTGCCAGGCCTCTCTGCCATCAAACCCACCATGACGCTAGACAGCTTCCTCCTCCTGCATGAGTCCATCTCCAAAACGCGCCCATCGTCGAACCTTCACAGCGCCATGCCGCCGGGATCCGCCGTCGGCCTTGCGGTAGATGTAACACCGCTCCTCGTCTTGTCCCCTCCAGCCAGCACGTGCTCCAAAATGATGCCCCTAGGAGGGACAACAACATCGAAGGTGCCATCATCGTCCGACCCGGTAGACCTAGATCTAGAGTTTCCACTGGAGCATCACGAGTGGGGCGCCATGACCTACAACAACGATGCCTCTAGAAGGGAACGACGTCATAGACTCCGCCATCGTCCGCCATGACCGTAGTCGACGCGATTTTCACCGAAAATCACGGCCCCCCGATCTCGCAGCTGACTAAAACCGAACGGAGCTTCGCCGTGAAGACCAAAGCCGCCGTCGGCACGCCCCTCACCGGTCCTCCACGCGCCACCGGTTGCCACGTCGGGGCGGATCTGGACGGGACGCCAGATCCACAGCTTCCGACGCCATTTCCAGACATAGACTCCACCGAGGGGAAGAGCACCATGCCGGCCATGGATCTGGCCACCGCCGCACAGGCAAGGGATGCCGCCCTACCTACTGCTCGTGGATCCAACACCGGAGTCTCCTATGTCGCCTCCGAGTGATCCCACAGCCCCCGCCATGTCCGGCCCTCCACGCGCAGGACGAGGCACCGCAGCACCGCAACCGGACCTGCCCGCACGCCGCCGCGCCCTGGATGAACGCGACGCCGTCGCCCGAGGACGCCCGCCCGCACCGAGCCCTCGCACGAGGAGGAGATGGTGCCCCACCGCCGCCGGCACCTACCGGGCTTTGCCCGGCGGCACAGATCGGCGGTGACGAGGGGAGAAGAGGGGCGGGGGGACCTGATGCGCCGGCGGCTAGGGTTGCCCCCTCGGTCGCTCGCGGGGGGATCGACGCGAGGGGAACGCGAGGAAGAGCAATCGTGCACTTTTGAAATTGGGGGAGAATTTCACTTCCCCGGCCTCTGCACCAACTAGAGATGCATATGGCCTTTTAAGTACGAGTACTAGGATTTTTAATCTCGATTACGCACCAAGCCTAGTCCTCAATATCTAAGGGTAGTATTATTTATTTTCTGTAGAGGCGGCAGAGTTGCACCTACTCCCAGCAGGACCAACATGATATGACGTAGAGGCTGGAATCATAGTATTTCTAGAGTACTTTTTTTGCGAAGTTTATGTCACCTGTTTGGCATGTATAACCTATCTTACAAATATTTGCACTAAAGTTTTAATTATGTGTGCTTAGATTTCCTGCTCTTTTGTTTTTTGTGTATAGGTAACACATGCTGACTTGAAAACGCTAACGAGAAGGTCATGTTCAAGAAAGATGGCATACTACAGGGGCCTTTAATGTGAGACTGTTTAGACCTCACACTCGTGACCGCAGTTTAGTGTAATGTTGGAGGTTTGGTTTGTGTTTAGTTGTATTGTCGAAGTAGATTTTTGCTATTTGGCTCAGATATCAGTTCACTGTTTTATTTGATTCAGGCAAGTAGTTGAATCATTTTTGTGGTTTCACCGTCCTGAAACCTTGGATAGTGGTAAGTTTATAGAAGCCCAACATGCATAACCAAGCTTAGATTAGGAACCCAACTAGCCACTCTGCTGTGTGTAGACAAGATTAGAGTGCACCCTTCTCTTTAAGATGCTCAAGGTAAAGAATGAATAATCTTCAATAACTGACATGGTTGTTTCATGCAAGCAAGTGAGGTATCAGAGAAGCTTGAGTTTTTACTATTTCCTTCGTTCCATAATGTAATGCATATAGATGTTTTGAAAAGTCAAACCTCACAAACTTTGACCAAGTTTGTAGAGAAAAACAATTACATCTAGAATGTCAAACATAGATCATTAGGTTCATCATAAGATTTAGTTTCATATGTTATATATTTGGTATTATACATATAAATAATTTTCTCTATAAACTTGGTCAGAGTTTGCAAACTTTGACTTTCCAAAAAATCGATACACACTACATTATGGAATAGGGAGTATCATATAATATTCAGAATAAAATAACCAAAAAGGTGTTTCACCATAGCTAGTCTTCCATATAGTAGGAAATATTGCAAGAAATTACTGAAGGAAGAACATTTAATTGAACAAATTCAAAAAAATTTGGTTCAAGGTATCCTGTCTGGACATTAGTTGAATCAATAGAAAAATGTTAGTTCATCCATAAAGTTTTGATGCACTTTAGGACTTTGTTCATGAATTTTGCTAATACTACTAAAATCCTCGAGTTTGTTTCAATCGTCCGCATTGTAAGCTGCAGGACAAGGGCTACAAGTCAGCTCGATGAAGTACGTATCAAAAACTCTGCTCTGTTGCAACGGAGTATGTAATTTGTGATGTCATTAATAATGGCCTATTTGCCCAATGATTGGTGTTTTGCAAAGCATCATATTTTGTGTGTGCTATACTTACGAAGTAAATGACAGATGAACGAAAATCAATATCTACCAGTATTTTTTTTCGTAAAGAAACATAGACAACATTATATGTTCAAGGCGCTATTTATTCACTTTCAGGTGTATGCTATTGTGAGCTACGGACATGGATTTTCTGACATTGATCTCGCATGCTAACACAACTACACAACTACACCTCATTCTATGATAGGCTCAGCAAGAAGCGGCGGATGGAAGGAGGGTCGCCACCAAGAACAGTGAGGTCGTGCCGACACCATTGCATTGTCTGAATATGTGTAGCGGGATGGACAGCAGCAAGCAGCGACGCATTGTCCATGGAGGCGGTCGGCACAAGGCTAAGCCTGTTGTTCCTCCTCACCAAGAGCTGCGTTTAGCTCAACAAGGTGGCCGAGGTGCGCGCACACACAGAGGCGTGCGAGCAAGACGTCATGTGAAGTGGAGGGCCCTACGAGCTACTCCCTCCGTTCGCAATTACTCGTCCAAGAAATGAATGTATCTAGATATATTTTAGTTGTAGATACATCTATTTTTATGACAAGTAATTCCGAACGGAGGGAGTACATGGCAGCGGTTGTGGAGTAGGCGCAGTTCTAGCTGAACTGCGACGTGGTTTTAATGATTAGAGTCACTACTATTAGATTGCTCTGCTTTCCCCGTGATCATAATTCATAGTTCAGTTCGTTTTTAGCAATAGTTGGCATGTATATATAGTTATATACTGCCCATTATGCAAAAAATCAAATGAAAAGGGCGACCCCTACCTGGCACCGCACAGAAACACCCTCAAGAAGCGCACCCCCAACCACTAGGTAGTCAACACACATGCGCCAAATGTGGTTCTTCTTGGGATACAGAGCGAGGCCAAGGATTGAGAGAACAATCAAGAGAGAAGAGGATTGATAGGGAGAAACAACCAGTGGCAGAGGCATGGGATGGCTAGCATGAGTCAGGAGCCTCCCCAACATGATGAGTTTGCTTGTATATACACACAGTGGCGGAGGCAGGCCCCAGGCAGCCCGGGCCGCTGCCTGGGGCATGAGATGCATTTTCTTTGGGCATTGTAGCAGTACTGTAGCTACAGTGCTACAGTACACCAAAGGCTGCCTGGGGCATTTCTTTTTCCTGTCGCCGCTACTGTATACACACAAGTACTAGCAATTGTTTTCCTACGATGCCCCCCTCCCTCAATACTAGCACTTGAGAAATCTTGCCTCGGCCAGTGGAAACAATACTAGAGGAAGGGAAACCAATTATGAGAGAATGGATTACAGACAGACGAAGGATCAAATTGCAAGAGGGAGGGGGTCAACGGTGAGGAAAGAGCCGGCACCACGCCACCGGTCGTCTGAATATCGCCAGAAGTCGCCTCAAACACAGTCAATTCGGACACGTATCCTGGCTATTCTAACAAGGTGATTAGTTGGACCTTAAGTTTTTTCATTTGAAACAAGCTCGCCCTTAAGTTGATGCTAACCAAATGAAAACATTGCCGATGCATGTCCCTTTGCATCAACATATTTTTCCTCCTCTTTTTAGAAGAACATATTTTTTTTCTTTTTTTGAGAATACATTTTTTTCTTAAGATATAAGACCAAATGGGCCAAATGGGCCGGTCTGCTCATGTGCGCCGGCCGGATAGCCCGTGTGCCCGGACGCAATCGCCTCTGCCTCGAGCTAGAAATTTCCCAGTCCGCCTCGAGCACCCGACCCCAATCTGAGGCTCCCAACGGTAACATCTCCGCGCCGCGCCACGTTGCCGACCGACCCACCGACCGACCCCTCCTGTCCTGCCCACCCGGTCCGGATCCGGCCCCAACCCACCACCACCAGCGCCACTTCCCTTCGATTTCCGCCGCCCGCCGAAGCCGTCTCCGGCAAGGACCCGGCCGGCGGCACGGCCTCTTCCCCGGCAGCCCGCCCGCGGCCAGGCGCTCCCTTTCCTCCCTCCGCGCGCTCTGGCCGTGGCCGTGGCCGGTCTGCTCCTCCTCTCTTCGTCCCGGGCCCCGGGCCGTGCCTCTCGCCTCGCCTCCTCGCGTCCGGTTTGGATTCGCTCCTCCTCGATTCGTCGCCTGTTTAGGCTTAGAACCGCGCCTGATTTGGTTTTTGCTCGCGCTCGATTCGTCAGTTCAGAAATCGCGCCTGGTTTGGTTTTGCTCGTCCTCGCCGTCCCCCGTTTGTGCGTCGCGTCCGGTTCGAT
The DNA here is from genome assembly GCF_018294505.1 of Triticum aestivum. Taxonomy (NCBI): domain Eukaryota; kingdom Viridiplantae; phylum Streptophyta; class Magnoliopsida; order Poales; family Poaceae; genus Triticum; species Triticum aestivum. The sequence goes on along the minus strand of NC_057813.1, from coordinate 685,185,936 downwards.
TTTGCTCGTCCACGCCGCCGTCGTCCGTGTAGGGTCGCTTCTGGTTCGATTTTGCACCTCCTCGCCGCCGTCGTCCGTGTAGGGTCGCGCCTGGTTCGATTTTGCTCGTCCTCGCCGTCGTCGTCCGTGTAGGGTCGCGCCTGGTTCAGTTTCGCTCGTCCTCGCCGTCGTCCGTGTAGAGTTGCGCCTGGTTCGATTTCGCTCATCCTCGCCGTTGTCCCGATGCGCTCGCGTGTTCTTGGTCCGTCTCGCCTCGTCGGGGGTCTCCTCCATCTCGTTTGCGTGCTAGCAATTTTGTCAATGCGCGCTTCTGTTATCCGAACGGGTATGGTTTTTGTGCTAGCAGTCCTGGGTTTCGTGTTCGCGTCGGTTGCAGGAACGAACGGGTCTGGTTTCGAAATTGGATTACGTTCGGTATCGTGCTAGTTCAGACTTGTTCCTCCGTTCGGTCACCTACGTTGCTCTTGGTGATTTTCAGGACTCAAACGTATGCTCTCTTGTGATACTCTGTCAATTCTTGGCCCCCTGTCAGTTCTTGTTGGCCCTCTGTCAATTCTTGCGTTTCAGGGTCTGTTAATTCTTGACTTCTTGTTGTACTGGCTAGGCGTGTGTGCTCTCATCCTAAATTCAGAGATGGGGTGATTCCTTACGCTTGATCTAATGCTCTATACTGTTTATGTTCTTTCCAATTTGTTTCTTTATATCATGCTTTGCTTGTGTGTTCCGAGCAGAAAAGTTTTACAAGAGTGCAAACCATGTGGCCTGCTGCTTGACTAATTGAACACCTGTTGCTGCTACTGTTGGACAAGGTCCCTTCTTTTGTTCTTGATGTTGCTATTTCCATTCAACTACTCATAGGAGTTCTAGATGAGCTGCTGCTAGTTAGTTCCCCTTAGACTACATTTTAGATTGCATAGCATAATTCCAGAGTTTTGTCATATAATTCTGTTGTGAGCATAACTCCAGAATTTATTTATCCGTGAAAGCACGTTCATCACATGTTTTTTAGCAATGCTGCTACCTGCTAACTTCTGTCATGTCCCTTTACTTTGGACAACAGTTGCAACGAACCTATAACATGGACATGTGCTGCTTGTTTTCTTCTGATGATAGTGATCCAATTGAGTAGCCCAACTCTTATGCTCTGACATTTGTTAATCCCCAGTTAGTGTGCATGAAAAAGTATTGTTTGTCATGTTAAATTTTATGGCATCAACTCGGTATTGTGATTGATGACTTAGTATTTGTTTAGTGTAGACAGTTGACTTCTTTTTTCTTAAATTTTTAGTGATATGCATATGTTTTGTTATGTCTTATGTGGATATCATATTCTTTTTTTTTGTATTACTAATGTCCAGTCAATGGAAAATGCTTTTCTTGCTTTGCCTAGACTTTGTGACAATTAACTTATAGTGCGATCATTTATCATTGAGCTTCTGACACCCTATTCCGTAAAATTCTGTTGTAATGTTTGCTGGATCATTGAGTAGTTAATATTGATTCTGAGTGTGTTGGATCATTAACTTCTGCGTGCACTTCGGTTATCTGGGAGACACTCACGACTCTGTGTTTCGTATTCGTGGCGGAGCGATGAATGATTACATTTCATGTCCCTGTGTTTCGTGTTCGCCCGTCTGGTTTTGAGTTTGGATTACAGAGGCGGGGAGAGGCCAAAGCAAGGTCAGTTTATCGTGTTCGCTCATATCGGTTCCTCGGTTCCGTCGCTGCGTTGTTCGTCGGCGATTTCCAGACCTCAAACGCATGCGCCTTTGTGATACTCTAGTTTGGCTCGTTGGTCGTTATGGTTGTTCGTTAAGGTTGTTCTTATATTCTTGAATCACCCATCTTATAAGCAGAGATGGGGTGATACATTATGGTTGTTCTGATGGTTGTTTATTTAGTGTTCTTTCCAATTGGGTTCTTCTTGTCATGCTTTGCTTATGTTCCCAATGTTTGTCTCTCCATATATGGGGATGCGTTCAGGGGTGCAAACCGTGTAGGCCGTGGTGTGTTTTATACTATCTGATGTGAAGGTGGAAATATTGATATCACTTCTGTGTTAGTATACTTGATATGGTGTGTTTTATACTTCAAGTAATTAACCACATCTCTTACAAATTTTCCTTGAGATACATGTTCATATGGCAGGAGCGGTTGTCTTGACGAATAATCATTTATGCTTACTTGGTATTGGTAGTTCCCGATCATAGGTAACAGACCAGTACTTGTTTAGTGCAGACAACTGACTATTCTTTTTTTCTGATCTTTTCTGTGATATGTGTGTTATGTGGATATCATATTCTAATGCTTTTCTAAGTATTTAAGGTACAGACATGTGGATCTGGACATTTCACATTTGCTCTATATTGTGTTGCTAAGGACACTTGTTTAGTGCAGACAACTGACTATTCTTTTTTTCTGATCTTTTCTGTGATATGTGTGTTATGTGGATATCATATTCTAATGCTTTTCTAAGTATTTAAGGTACAGACATGTGGATCTGGACATTTCACATTTGCTCTATATTGTGTTGCTAAGGACACTGAGCGGTTTGGCTGGGCCACCGCACAGCCTGGCTAATCAGGTACACTTGATTTTATGTGTAGTTGATGTTCTCTGCCATATAATGCTCAACTTGTGTTACCCAAATGGATCTCCTGGAACAAATTTTTCGTAATTGTAGAACTTGTGGATGTGTTATTTACCCACTTGCTTTTGCACATGATGCTAAGAAGAAGAAAAACATACGTCCTGTTATTTTAAAATGGTGTATTTACTATTTTGATGCGCATAAACTGAGAATAGTCACCATATACTGCAGGAAGTGTTGTTATGGATCAAATCTGTAATGGAAGAGACTGAGAGTAACATTACAACCGACCAACTTAAAGAATACGTATGGAAGACACTGGAGAGTGGAAAAGTAGCTGATCTCAAACTGAGTTATATCTATTCGATTATCAAGCACTTATTCAAGCTCACATGGGTTGCACTGTAGAAACCTAAATATCTACGTATAGCTTCGTGCATCATGTCCCTCTTATGCACCGCATTTCAAAAATCTAAATAGCCTTGTCTTCTTTAGTGCTACTGTTTGGGAGTTCTTGTTGAAGTTGCAGAATTGTATGAATTTGAACAACAATGGCCGAGAGCAGCAGAAGTGCTTAGTGGCATTGACTTGGACTCAAGAATCAGGTAGAAGCTAAGCTTTTGTCTCTCTTTACATGTCATTGGATATTCTAAGTCTGGGAAATCTAACCATCTTCTTAAAAACCAGGATGCTTGATGACACAAACAAATTATCCAAGGCGTCCAGATTGCACGACTCTATTTGGAGGTTAGTCCCATTTTTAGCCTTTGTCGTCATTGCATTGTCAGCTGGACTAATGTAGTTCCTCATTTTGTGGGATGATGATGCAGTGAATGCTGAAGCTTTTATCAACAAAGCCTCATTTTTGGTCACAAACAGCAACCAGGAAGTTCTGAACTTACAATACAAGGTTTGTTGGTTCAGAAACAGTTTAATAATCTATCTGTCTACAACTAAGGACAAAAATTTAGTTCCCTTCTTATATCTCTTGTAGGTCTGCTATGTGAGAATTTTAGACCTAAAGCGTAAATTCTTGGAAGCTGCACTTCGATACTACAATATCTCTCGAATTGAGCAACGCCAAATTGGGGATGAGTAAGGTTTACTCCGTTCAGTTGTAGATTTGTTTCTCTCTTCTGCAATTTACTCTTTTTAATGTTCTGTCTTGTATGGTTCTTTGTTGCCTTGTTGGTGTACTGGTGCCTAATTTCTATTTTACATCCTTCAAATATTTCAATGTTTTGCTTACTGTATGTGATAAATTACCCTAGTTGATACTCATGTTTAAGTACTGCAGTGGTTATTAGTAAGTCGTGTTTGGAACTGATATGGCCTCCATATTTTATTCTCAATGATCTTGAGCCAACTTGAAATCAGTTTACTCATTCAAGTTCTGGAATTTCTTTATAGCTTTCTGAGTTTACTTCTGTCTTGTATGTATTAGGTTTCTCTGCTCCTATCTATGTCTGTTTCTTGTGTGCAAGCGCTCCATTCTGTGTGTGTGACTCTGTGTGACTTGATGATGAATATGTGTGTGACTTGACTCTGTGTGTGTATGTGGCTTGACTCTCTCTCTCTGTGGCTTGACTCTGTGTGTGACTGTGTGTGGTTTGATGGTGAATATGTGTGTGGGCTTGACTGTGTGTGTGACTGTGTGTGGCTTGATGGTGAATATGTGTCTGGCTTGACTTTGTGTATGTGTAGAGGGAGACTCTGTGTGAAAATTGCATTTGTTTGATGGTGTGGCTTGTATGCTTTGCTGAATGTTTGGTTGTATAACTTGTGTTTTGTATTCCACGATTGATTGCTTTGTTGTCCGCTGCTTTTTTCTAAACTTTTTTGTGATTATGTCTTATGTGGATATCATATTCTTTTTTTGTATTACTGCTGTCCAATCACTGGAATAATGTTTTTCTAAGTATTTAAGGTATTTATTGTGTTGCTAAGGACACTGATGGGTTGGGTTTGCATACAACGCAGGTATATTTACATTCTTTACATTTTGCGATGTTGATGTCAAAACGTTTATTTAGCCAAATTTTGCTACTTCTGGGTATTTTTTTTAGATGTGTTGTATCCATAACTACCTATTGGCATGTTTGCTAATTCAGAAACACACTAGTTACATAAAGAGTTGATTGGTTATGAAGCTGATTTCGAATTCTACATAACATCTTAGGTGGCATAATCATCTGAATCCAGAAATACAGAGATGTTTGGACTACTGAGGAGGAACATGAGGAGGAACATGCACTGAATAATGCCCATCGGATATATGGGAATAAATGGGCAGAAATAACAAAATTTCTTCCTTGAAGGTACTACCTTGGTCCTCTTTGTTACCAGATTCCTAACATGAATGATGTAGCCCTTGCACTTCCTACATCATATCATGCATCAGACATCTGAATATTGCAGGAATGGGGTACTTCCATTTGTGTAACTTCTATTTGTTATCAGTTCTTCTCACCTATAGCTAAAGTCAAAGATGCCAAACCAGGTGAATTATTGGAGTTGCAAGATACACAGAATCAGTAAGTTCCTATCTTGATAACTTTGATATACACACAGGAATAATTACCTATGCTCTTATGATCATAAACTGATTCCAAGTATTTTTGACTCATATGATGCTTATTACATCACAGGTCATCTTAATCTTCTTTTGTAAATATGACTGCTGGTGCTGTTGGTAACGTAAGCTACTTTTCTTGCTTCAAGAATAATAGAAACATCATTTACATTGTGGAAACTCACATTTTAAGTTGCTCATGTCATTTTTCAGGCTATCCATCGGCTTGTAACTCATGAAAGGCAACCACAGTTGCCAACTTGAAACATATATATTTTAGGTATGAGGCTTACCTTAGCCAAAATTTCTATAAGAATGTTGCTCATGTATGCCTTGCTTTCTCTAGTAAGTAGAATAAGAACACATTTAACATTTCTTTTCTGTCCATAGGCCTACAAACTTGTGGGTAGCATGATAATCACTTAATCAGCCTCTAACCAGCTTCCTGTTTTCAGGAACGAAGATCTGAATCACCCTCACCCCTCGAGAGAAATCGTTTAGTCATTCAGGTTCTGGAATTTCTCTTTATAGCTTTCTGAGTTTCTTGTTGTTTTTTGTGTGCAAGTGCTCCATTCTGTGCCTCTCTGACTGTTTGTGGCTTGACTCTCTTGTGTGTGTGGCTTGACTTTCTGTGTGTGGGACTGTGTGTTTGACGGTGTGTGTGTGACTCTATGCGAATATTGCATTTGACTGTGATGTGTGACTGTGTGTGTGACTCTGTGCTTGACTGTGTGTGTGACTCTGCGAATATTGTGCATTTGACTGTGATGTGTGTACCTGTGAATATTGCATTTTAGCAATGACTGTGTGTGATTGTGTGTGGCTTGTATGCTTGGTTGAATGATTGGTTGGTGTGGCCTAACACTGCCTTTGCCGGTCCCAAGCCCGGATGCCAAAATGTGGAGGGAGCTGCAGTTACCTCCTTTGTATTGTTTGCGTTAGAAGTGTGAATATTGCATTTTGACAATGACTGTGTGTGTGATTGTGTGTGGCATGACTCTCTGAGTGTGTGTGCCTTGTATGCTTTGTTGAATGATTGGTTGGTGTGGCCTAACACTGCCTTTGCCGGTCCCAACCCCGGAAGTGAAAATGTGGAGGGAGCCGCAGTTACCCTGTTCAGCTGAGGGGGGGCTATGCCAGCATGTGTTTTTATTGGGTCAAAAGTGCGGTGTTTTTTCTGGCATTTATGTTAGTTTGTATATTGTGTGTCGTGTACATGCTCCTCGTTAACATGAGGGATAATGGACCTTGTATGCAGATTTATGGGACTCGGTTCGTTGAATATACTAGCAAAAGGGTCCATGCGTTGCAATCGGAAAAGGAAAAAATCTCCAATGGCCATGATCACATTTTGCTGCATCATCGAGATACACTATCACTCTCAATTTCATGAAATCATGAACATATTTTGAATTCTTGAACATATTTCAAATTGTGAACACTTTACAAATTTTAGAACATGTTCTTAAATCAAGAACATTTTTTGAATTCATAAACATTTATTCTATTTGCAAATATTTTTATAAAATTGTCAGCATTTTTTGAACAATTATTTCGAATCGGCGAACATTTCTAGAATTGATGAACATTTTTTTTGAAATTGGTGGAACAATTTTCTGAAATTCATGAACATTTTTTTAATTTAACTCAAATTTTTTGAATCATCCAAGATTTTATGAATGAATAGACTATTTTGTAAGTCATGAACAGCTTTTGTATTTTTAGGATATTTTTCATTCGTGAACATTTTTTGAATTGGTGAAATTTTATTCAATTTCATTAACATTTTTAATACACTAACTTTTTCAAAAAATGTGAACATTTTTTAATTTTCCAAGCATTTGTTTTTAAATTTTGGAACATTTTTTGAATGAGCAAACATTTTTTACAAAATCATGAACATTTTTTTAACCACAAGCACTTTGTGATTTATTAAAAAAATATTTCAAAATTTTTTAAAAAAATCCAGAATTTTTTTGAAGTAGAAACAAACGAAACAGGGAAGAAAAAGAAAAAAACAAAATTAAAAAAACGCCGGGACATGGGCCGGCCCAAATGGGTGCGCCATGTCTTCTCCCAGCATGCAAAACGTAGTATAGGAGGTCCCTACTGCATGGGCCGGCCCAGGCAGGCATTCCCTTGTCTAAAACATTTTTTATCACTTGTTGGTGCCATTGGTGGGTAATATTTTACAACTTTGACATTGGTTTAGTGATAGTCATCTTTAGTTAAATTCAAACCCTCATTCAGTTAGTTCAGTTGTCTCAACCTGGTGGCATTGAACTGCATTTGTGAATGCAGTGTAGGCATCCGTAGTAGGTTGCCATTTATCTCGCAAAAAGACAAATGTTGGCAACAAGCAAATAATGTAGCTGCATGAAAGACTAAGACTAGTATTTATAGTTTATATATTACTTTAGTTGCTTGTTGTAATCTGAAGGAAGAATTTGTGGACATAGTGGCAGTGAGTTAGCTGTTTATGTGCAGGAGGCAGTTGTAATGATGTGCTGGTTGCGCCTACTCTGCTAAGAGAAGAGAATAGCAGAGGAGAGAAGAGTGTTGATATTTAGACAAGTAGAGATGCAAGAGGTGGAGGAGCCAAACACATCCTTACAATTGTTAGAAATAACTCCTGCTAGCAAGATGTTCTTACAGTGTTGTGATTCTCGTACAAGGAGAAAAATTTTGTTCTTTGTGTTTGGTCACTGATGCCATCGAGAGCTGTTAACTTGTTTGAAAAGCATAAGTATCTAGTGTACATTTTGAACCGCATTAGGTCAATTTCAGAAAAAGAAATGACATTCTTACCCACCTTTGTTTCCAATAGATCGTGAGCTTGGTGTGTCCAACCAAGAACATGTGCAAACGCAGCCGTAGCGGCTGAGAATGAACAATCTTCAACAGTCGACAAGAATATAAATGTCAAGAAACTATATTAAGAAGCAGCCAAGCCATCTAAAGTAGACATCAATTAAGGGCGTGTTCGGTAGCCCTCTGTGGCTGGAAACTCCTCAACTCCGTCGCCCGTAACCAACTGCCAGCTTCTCTCTAAATCGCCAGGAGTTAGCGATCCGTTTGGCTAGGCAACTTCTCTCCTGAGCGTACTAAAAAGGCTGGAAGCCCAGAGTGAGCAATTTTGGCCCATTTGGCTTTGATGTGGCCCGGCTCGAGAGGGAATCACCATGGGCTTTCAACCCAACAAGGAAGTAAATTAGCATCAGCCGATCCCATCTGGATTGGAGACGATGACTCAGCAGGCAGACCACGGCGCCGGCCTGCACCATCTCCTACAGCACGGCTGGCGTGAGCTCGCAGACCCGCCGTTCGGGTTCGTCCAGCAACAGCTCCACGAGCGTTAGCACCGCACCGGTGCCGACGATCTTGACGCGGTTCCGGCCGTACAGACGACGGCGACGGCAGCGTGCAGACTGCCACCTCGCGGCCGAGCTCGTGCTGTTGGGGGCAGAGGAGGGCGAGAGCAGCGTGTCGACTGCCTTCTCACGGCGGCGTGCGACGCCTAGGGTTTGCTCGTCGGGAGAGGAATGGTGGTCGAGGCGCTGTGTCGGGGCTCGGGAGAGGAATAGCTAGCGAACCGGTATGCTGCAAGTTCACTTTGCGGTGGCATACGCGCGTAATTTCCCTCAACTCCTACTTCCCAGTTTTTGGAGTGCACGGGTTTTCCAACTCCTTGACTCCGCGAAATTTGCACTGCACTGATCGCCAGCTTCTCTCGCCCATAGTTGGGATTTGGACCGTTCGGTTGCACTCCTCAGGTGGAGTTGAGGATTTGAGAAGCGGGAGGGCTCCCGAACACGCCCTAAATTGAGTACCAATGGATAAAATGTTGTTAGAGTATAGACAAAATGGATAAAATTATACCCCCTCCCAAAAAATCATGCCTCAATGGCATTTGTGCGACCCCCTCCCCCGCGATAGAGCACCCCTGATCAGCTCTCCTCCTCGTTGACGCCCTTGTCCACCTCTCCTCCTTGTCGCCGCTTCCCTGTCTGGTGCCAATGGAAAGCTCGTCACCCCCTGCTTGCAGATTCAGTCAAACAGAAGATTTCACTGCACGAGTTCTTTGTAGATGAAACAAAAGTTATGTCAAAGAGAAGATTAAAGTGATCGAGTAGTAGATGGTTTAGTTTTTTTAGGAACATTGCAAGTTTTAGGAATAGATGGTTTAGCTTCTTTTCAAGATGAACTTCTGCTTCAAAACATTGCAAGTTTCAATGAAAGCTAAACTTGCAATGTTCCTCCTTCAGAAGATTTATATATAGTTGTTGTGAAAAACTTACCAGGTGAAACAGAAGTTTGGTCAAACAGTAGATCACTCGCAAAGGAAGATTTTGTCATCCTATTCACTGAATCAAGTTTCATGCAGAAAATTTCTCTGTTCATGCAAACAAATTTCAGACAGTTGAAACTCAAGGAGTATATTGATTCTTTCCTTTGTTCATACTATTCACAGAGTCCAGAACTGAATCTATAATGTCAGACTCTGACATCGTTGATGCAATAAGTTCTTGGAGTGGATCAAATAAGGATGAAATTGAAGCTTTCTTCCATCAATGTGGACGATTTGGTCATGCAAACAAGGTCTCTTTGTATAATAGATGCTCCCATCACAGCTAGTCTTATACTCGCTCTTCCTCTTCATCACTAACAATTAACATGCATTTGCATCTATCTTCTAAAGAAACCAAATATTAATTTCAATGCAATTGCTTGAAGAGGGTGTTGCAAACTTGGTCACCTGTAGTTCCTGAAATCATGGCAAAACTTATGGACATGGACCATTTATGTACTCCATTGTGCATGTTACTACTCCATTGTTAACTTGATCAGCATATCGCTTGGCTAACCTTCATGTTATTGCACTCCATTGTTCATGTTAGTATCATTCAGAGCAACAAAATTTTGTTAATTTTTATTGCTAGTTATTCAAAGCAACAAACATTGCTAGTTCATACACAAATCTTATAAAATTTGTGTATTCAAAGCAACAAATGTGACTAAACATTGCTAGTTACTGAAATTGTTACTGAAATTTCCCCCTGTCAATTCCTTAGGGGCTGGAGATAATCTCTGTAGACATTTCTAGGTGATCTACAGTTGGTTAGGGACTGGAGAGAGTTTGTGGAGCAAAGGTCTAAAACATTAAACTCGGGGCTGTTGCTGTAACAATCGAATGTCAAGGTCGATTTGTGCCACAGCTTCTTGAAAACCTTCATCATTAAGAAGGACATGTGGTTTGACATTATCGTGTTGGATGAAGATGGTTGTTCCGTCATCTTCGCGGGTCACTCATCTTGAATTGCGGGGATCACTTTTTTGATGAGATAACCTTTGTAGACATTTCTGGTCATTTTCACTGATTTCAGTTCTTAGTCCCCCTTGCTTGTTTTAACCCGCTCTAACAGCCTCAGTCTCTTCGACAAATGCCAAGTATCAATCTTTCCGTTGAATGTCACCACCCTACTGCCGTTGTATCTTAGCTTGGCTCATCCACTTTACAATGGACAAAGCTTACTGTTCCAAGAGAGCATCCTATGTGAGAAAGCAAGTTAAGAAGAAGGGGAAGCACACAACACTAAGTTGCTTAGAAGATCAGCCCCATTTCAATCGCGGCAATGCAAGCAGTTCAGTAAACCTCCACTCTTATCTAATATTTCTATATGCAGCAGGAGAACTTGATAGTATATGTTTTAGGAACATTTTCTTGTTAGCTTTATTACCGGTTTTGTGAACCTTCTAAAAGGTTTCAGTCTATTTTTTGCTTGATCCTTTTCCTACTTTTTTCTTTGCCCATTTTTTGGATTTGTTTAAGAAGGTTCCTTTTATCTTCTTAACCGATTTTCTCTTTACCGGTTAATTTTTCATGTTTTCGTAAAAATGGTTGGAAAAATTAAAATTATTATATTTTTTAAAATATTCAATTATTCAACAAAATCATGCTTTCTAAATGTTAAGTTATTTAATAAAAATGTTCAAAAATTGATCCAGAGTTTTTTTAAATGTTCCACAGATGTTTTTTAAAGTGTTTTTTTCCTAAAAGAACAAGTTTTAAAATAAAATCCGCAAAACTAATTTTAAAAAATGTTAACTTATTTATAATACATTTTTCCTTTTTTTAAATTGTAAGAAAAGGCTGACTGAAAACCAAAGAAAATGCTAGAAACCAGAGCAGGAAAAAACAACTCGCTAGAGTGTCATATGAAAAGAAAAAGAAACCTGAGCTGATCTCTACTCCTAATGGAGCAGTTGGTAGTCTCGCTTCCAGGTTTTATTTCGTCCCACCTTCCATGGTTTTTTTGGTACCTGCTCCCATCTCACACTGAGCCGCCACGAACCGAAAAAACCTCGTACCGAGGCCCCCACCCGCCCCACGCACTCCTGGGCCTAACCTCGTACCGAGGCTCCCAGTTTCGTCGGTTTTTTTCGTTTGGTTTATTTTCATCTCATCTCTCACCACCCCTCCCACCTTAATTTTTTCTTCTTCCCACTTAAAACCGAATCACGTCTGATTCTCCTTCCATTTATTCGTGCTTGCTTTGGCAGGTGTCGATTCAATTCAATCATGTAAATATTTTGGCAAGTTCTGATTCAGTAAATCGAGAGCAATCAGTGTAGCCGGATTCGGTAATTGGTAATTGAAATCGTAGGCAAGAGATCTCCTCGTCCATCAGTGCGAACTTCCTTTTTTTTTACAATATGAGTCCCACCTTCCTAGCGCCAAAGTGTAATATATGGAAACAAACTCAATGAATTATAACAGTAATTAACCCGATTATTACATACCAAACATCAGGTACATCATTAATTCGCTTCCTTTCCTTCCCTTCGTCCCTCAATCCCACGCTCATGGCGCTATAGTGGCGGAGTCGCCGATGGCGACGAGGACAGCCCGTGGCAGCCCCCGAAGAACTAACACGACCCAAGATATGGGTGAGTTCTCGTGATCTCCATCCTACTCCCTCACTTCCTCCAAATTCCTCGATCCTGTTCACGCTCTGATCCGAAGGCCGATGCTGCTCTGTACGATTGACAATGCAGGTTCGGGATCGTTCCTTTCAGTGCCCACTCTTCGAAGAATCGGCAGCATGCCATGCAGATCGATCCCGGCCGAGATTACGGGATGCTTGCACAGGGCTCGCCAAGATTGCTATTCTGAACTTTTTTGTGAACAAATGAAGAGTGGGACAGGATCCACACTTGTGCTAATATACTTGTGTAGTTGCGGGTTTTGTTTTAAAAATCCAATTGTTGTTTATCTTTTGTCGCTGAAAAATGATTACTAATTATGACATTGATTTTATTTCTTCTGGATGTTGTATATTCTTGGATTGAAGGGACTCCCTAACAAGGTGAAAGGTCAGGTTACATCTGCATGTCGTTCTATACTTGTTTACCTGATTACTTGATGCATAATTTCACATGGGTAAAGTAAAAATATTTAGCCTGGTTTAGATGATGCAATCAGACAAAGAATGACGAGGGGCTTGTACAAATTTCTTGGGAGAAGACAACCCAAATTTTGGCATTGGTCGTAATCTGGTAGTTCTTTAGGTGAGTGACACATTCATTTGGAGAAGCACGAGCTGGAATCGGACACCTATTTTTTTAGTGTTTGCTGCTTATTATAACTTTTTCCTAATTGAACAAGAGTTTTATGTAATAACCTTACAGAATAGAGAGCCATGCAAACATATATATGACCTTTTTAACTTGTCAAGGAGAATACGCAGATTAACTTTTCATGAGTAGTAGTCTTCTTTTGTTAACTAAAATTATTTAGTTCTCATGTACGTGGGAAATTTTAGAACTTGGAACTTGGAAGTTGATCCAAACAAAGAAAACAATTAACCTCTACATCCCGTATCTAATAAGATGGATATGTATGAGAATATTAAATATACTATTAACATGATTAATATTGAACTCTTAAAGTTAATGTGGTCCCGTTGCAACGTACGGACGTTCTTCTAGTAGATATAGTCGCTTACTTACTGAGCATCGTATAAGAGCTCTCGGGCCGCACTCCTGTCGGACGAAAGGGCGCAAGGTACGTGGTCCGGCCTACCGGTATGTGTGTGCAGACTACGCCATGGATCGTGTGATCCACCAGGGGAGCTCTGCCAGGGAGCAAGATCCGGTTCCATGCGCATGGTGGTTCTCAACAATGTTCCGCCGTTCACCTCTTCACACGAGGTTGATCTTCTTGATGGCGAGGCCCTCACCTTCTCCCCGTCTGCTGTGCGTCTCCTCCTCTGCCGGACGTTGACCAGGGCCGGGACGAGGCGAGTCATTCTCCGTCCGGCCTCCGCCACGACCTCATTTTCCGGTGTGGTTTTGGTATGGTCCGGACGGTGGTTCACTGTTGTTGAACTCGCCGTATTTTTTACGTCCTCAAGTTCCTCTGTCCATGGCCACTTCATCTCCGCTCTTTTCCTGCTTCGGTGTGTTGGTCTGCACATGAACAGTATTTTTGGCCGACCACATCCAGGCTCGGGTAACGAAGATGTCATCGATGTCACCTCCACAATGGCGACGATCATCGGGTCCCGAGTCCCAACCACCATGACTATGAGATGGCAGGTTAAATAGTTGTGCAAGTATCAATGGAGTGGATGGAGAAATGTAAGAGATCCCATCTATGAGCTCGGGGGATCGACTCTGCAACGGGTACACATCGGTCACGGTAATGTCGCCATAATGGAATGAACCTTGCGGGTTGGTCACCGATGGCGTGAACAAGAGAATCTAGAATCAAGAGTATCTAGAGTCGTGTTGGCTATACGTGGTCAGCCTTGGCACCAGAGGCCCTAGTGCGAGAAAACAAAAGGGGACTCCATACTCACGAAGAACTGCTCTGCCTCGTCGTAGCAGACCTCAAGTCAATAAACCGCTTCTCACTCAATGGAACTCTAAGTGATCTATAGTTTGGACAAAGCCATGTTTAAGACTAAAAACAACTCACAACCAAATAAAGTGAACAGACAGTTGCATAAAAGGGCAGGAGGTGCTGATCCAAATTTCTCCTTTGGAGATTGTACTAGAATAGCCCAAACCCATGTCAACTGGATGCATCGACTCTGAATCGGACGGCGGGAGACTGGTCCGACGAAGGGCTAGGATCGGATGGACAATTCCCTCCTTTAAGGCTTCAACCACTCTTTCCAGAAATCTCTGTGATCCCAAATTCCCAAACCGCCAAACTCAAACAATTTTTTTGAGCGAACCCCTCCCCCATCCACGTCACCGATTCGCGACGTCACCCTCCCCACCAATCACGCACGGTCGTCGCTTCTCTTTATAACACGCCACATCCACTGCCTTTCCACCATCACAAACACCCCGCTCTCTCCACAATCTCACCAACCTCCGGCAATCCCTCCGGCGACCACAACACCAATGTGTCCACCCTGTACCACGACTCGAAGATGGCCATTGCCTGCTGTGGGAGGGGCAAGGCGAAGCCCGTCACTAGCATGAAGTTCGTATCCTGGTCATCCAAGGCCGGCCTCCAGTTCCCCGTCGGTTGCGTCACCAGGTACCTCAAGGTCGGCAATTACGCACAACATGTCGGCGTCGGCGCTCCCGTCTACCTCGCCGCTGAGCATTCCCCTAGCTTCTCCTCTCCCCGTTTCTCTATTCCACGCGCAACGGTTCCTCACGGTCCTCGATCTCATCGTTTCATTTCTTTTTATCTGATTTGAGTAAATCCCAAAAACCACCATAATTGCGTCCAACAGTACCAAAAAAACACTATTTTCGTAAAAGTTTGCTGAAAACACTAAAAACTTGATTGAGTGTGTTTTGACATAAAATCTGACAGTGGGGTCGTGTCGTCAGTCCTACATGGCACCAAATTTTCACTTCGTTTGGCAACACGGTTAAGCTAGACGCAAGACCCACCTGTCAGTGTGCTCTTCTCTCCCCTGGAGGCATTCACAAACACGTTCCGTGCGCCTCTCCATCTCGTGCTCCCGCTCTTCACCTGCGCGCCAGCATGGACGAACTGCTGCTTTGCTGTAGCTAGCGCCGCCGTAGTCTGGCCCAACCGCAGCACGGACTCGCTGGTGCGGGGTCGCCGTCCCTGCCTCGTGCTCGAGCACGGCCACGAGCCCGTCCAGAGCGCGCCGAGCACAGCCTGCGTGGCCAGGACTGCAACACGCCGCCCCGAGGTGCTCTCAAGCTCCAAACCGACGCCCCAAGCACCCCTGCCGAAGGAATCGTCCCCGGCTGCTCCGAGCTAAATCCATGGCCGCCGGGCGCCACGGCGACGGCGAGGACGAGCGCATCGAGCCCCGGCCCGCAGCGCGTGCATGGCGAGCAGGGTGACCACGCAAGGCGGAGGTCGGTGTGTCGTGGTGGTCGCCCATAGATGCCGCAACGCGGACGTCGACGAGGCGACAGCCCACGGCGAACTGTTGCACGTCCGGGTCGGGGGTCGCCAGGGAGCTCCGCGTCCGTGCGCCGGGCGCCAAGGTCCACCTCCTCCCTTCGTTCCCACGGCAGCTTCTGCTTCGGCACGATCGGCAACTCCCGCTGCTCCCAGGCACGATGATCGCCAGAGAATCTCTGGAGAACCAGTAGTCCAGTACCAGACCAGGCCGGTCATAGTAGTACGTGGGCCTTCACGTAGGTACTCCTTTTGCCTTCTCAGTTCTCCGAGGAGAGGCCAGTGGCCGCGCGGGCGAAGGAAGACGCCGACGGCATGCTCTGGACCGGACTCAGGCAGGGATGCGAGCAGGAGAGCAAGAGAGATTTCATGAGTGATGGGGATCGGTGGAGCGGGTTTCTGCAGCAGCGGTTGAGAAGGGGATGAGGCTTGGGGATGCCTGGAAGACATGAGATGCAGGCAGGTAGGAGGTGGCGACCTCTGCGCGCGCGTGCCACATCTGCGTCCTTCTGGTAGAAGGTTGAAGACGATGGCTAACGGGTCGTGCAACTGACAAGTGGGCATCCCTTTCTTTTTTAGTGGTCTAGTCAAACGGTCTACTCCAAGCCGTTACCTCGTGCCACATCAGCACTGACGATGGATCCCATCAGTCAGATACAGTGTCAAAATGTTGTCAATAATTGTTTTAGTGCTTTTATAAACAAATACTCTAAACTGGTGTTTTCAGCAAACTTTTATGAAAATGATGGTTTTTGACATCGTCGCACGCGATTGTGGTGGTTTCTAGCAATTTACTCTCTGATTTTCAACCATGTAGCTTGTCGGCAACGTGGCGCGGGATAAGTAGAAGAACCAAATCGTGTTGCGCCACATCCAGCTGGCGGTGCGCAATGCCGAGGAGATGAGCCAAATGCTAGACGTGGTCACCATCGCCGGCGGTGAGGTGCTGCCAAGCATCCACACTACGTTCCTCCCCCCAAAAGGCTGGTATTAGGAAACGATTAGATTGTAGGTGCCCTCGCTCCAGTAGTGCATCTCAACATCAGAGGCCCTAGTGCAACAATACAAAGAGGGACTCCATACACACACACCCGCGCGCGAAGAAAACCCCGGATTTGTCGTAGCTGACCATAAACCGCTTCTCACTTAATGAAACTCGACCTGAAGAGTTTGGAGAAAACCATGTGTGAGAATAAACAATTTGGAACCAAATCAAGTGAATTAGATGGTGGCATAAAAGGTCAGGGATGCTGATCCAAATATCCTCTTTGCAGATTGTACTAGAACAACACAAACCCACGTCGCTGGATGCATCGTCTCTGAAAAGAACGATAGGATTCTACTCCCACGAACGGCTCGGATGGACGATTTCCCTCCTTTAATCGCTTTTTTTGTAACTTTTACCGCCACAAATCGCCAAACCCAAACAAAAAATTGACCTCTGCTATCCATGTCACCGATCCGCGACCTTGCCCTCCCAATCAATCACGCGCCGCCTCTTCGTCTCTTTATAAAATGCCCCCACCCCCCTACCGCCACTACACCATCTCATACACCCTTCGCCCTCCACCTTCTCACACATCTAGGCGATCTCTCTAGCGACCACAACCCCAATGCGTCCACCCTCCACCACGAACCAGAAGATCGCCAATGCCGACAGCGCGTGGGGCAAGGCGAAGCCCGCTGGCAGCGCGAAGGTCTTGTCCCGGTCATCCAAGGCGACCTCCAGATGCCCGTCAGCCGCGTCACCAGGTACCTCAAGGTTGGCAAGTACGCACAACGCGTCGGTGCCGACGCCCCCATCTACCCGCCGTCGTCCTCGAGTACCTCGCCGGCAAGGTATGCATCTCCCTGTCTCGTTCCCCTCACCGCTCGCGCTTCCTCGCCATCCTCGGTGATTGAAAAAAAATGATGTGATGACCTTAACTGCAATGGTGTTAGTATCAACACCAAGTACAAGAAGCTCACTTGGTTGAAAAAATGATTGTACAAACTCAAGCAAACCTAAAATAAAAAGTATGACAAACCAATTACTCGTGGCCATCCACCTCATCGATGAGGAATTGTTATGACATTTATTTGTTGCGACCTCCCCTTCAAATGTTTGTGCATATATATAGTTTCCATCAACTGTGGTTGACGGTGATCACATAGCCAAAGTAGAGAAAGATAGGATACTCATCTGTTGTGCCCACATATTTTATCTCCGAGTATGCTAGTCATGGGTGCATAACACTCAAGACAATTCCTCTGATTTCGTTAAAGTTATGTTTAAAAAATTATGAAATATACATTGGGCCACATGTAGCACAAATATTTTAATTAGACCTGGGAGGCATTAGGAAATGATTAGCTTGTAGGATTCACCGATCATGCGGTGCATCTGCTCTGCATCATTGTTCCAAACCGTCACACTGTACATCGCTATGGAGTGAGCAAGAGAATCTAGAATCAGAAGTAACCAGAGAGTTGTGTTGGCTACGTGGTCGGTCTTGCACGGTCACACTGTACATCGCTATGGAGTGAACAAGAGAATCTAGAATCAGAAGTAACCAGAGAGTTGTGTTGGCTACGTGGTCGGTCTTGGCACGAGAGGCCCTAGCGCGAGAAAACAAAAAGGGATTCCACACGCACGAAGAACTGCTCCGAGGCCCTCGTTGTAGCAAATCTCACGCGAGTGAACCGCTTCTCACTCGATGAAAGTCGAACCGATTTAGAGATTGCACAAAGCCATGTTTAAGTCCAAAAACAACTCAGAACCAAATCAACCGAACAAATGGTTGTATAAAAAGGGTAGGAGGTGCCGATCCAAATTTCTCCTTTGGATATTGTACTAGAACAACCCAAAACCATGTCCGCTGGATCCTGGATGCATTGGCTCTGAATCGAACGGTAGGAGACTGGTCCGATGAACGGCTAGGATTGGATGGACAATTCCCTCCTTCAACCACTTATTCCAGAAATCTCCGTGATCCCAAATTCCCGCGTCAAACCAAAACAAAAATTTTGAGCCAATTGCGCGCGGCCGTCCCTTCTCTTTATAACACGCCACTTCCCCGACCTTTCCACCAGCACAAACACCCCGCTATCTCAACAATCTTGCCAACCTCCGACAATCTCTCCGGCAACCACATCACTAGCGCGTCCACCCTCCACCGTGACCCGGAGATGCCATTGCCGGTAGCGGGAGGGGCAAGTCGAAGCCCGCCGCCAGCACAAAGTCCATGTCTCGGTCGTCCACCGGCCTCCAGTTCCCCGTCGGCCGCGTAACCAGGTATCTCAAGGTCGGCAATTACGCACATCACGTCAGCACCGGCGCCCCCGTCCACCTCGTCATTGAGGTACACATTCCCCCTGCTCCTTCTCTCCTCGTTTCTCGCCGCGCGCACGGTTCCTCGAAGTCCTCGATCTCATCGGTTCATTTCTTTCTCTCTGATTCAAACCCTGGAGCATGTCGGCAACGCGGCGCGGGACAACAATAAGAACTGGATCGTGCCGTTGCACATCCAAGCAGGTGTGCAACGATGAGGAGCTGAGTCGGCTGTTGTGCGCGTTCACCATCGCTGATGGCGGGGTGCTGCCCGGCATTCACACCACGCTCATCCCCAAAAGGCCCTGCAAGGCAAGGACAACATCCATCGGCAAGCATCCTAGCACCCTACCGCACACGGTTATCTGTAGCGTGTGCCATGCACCCTGTATCACACACCATCACGAGGCGAAAATTTGCAGTTGCATGTGCGATAGCTTTTCTAACCATGTGCTATGATTTACCTGCACTAGTGTTAGTACTGCCTCTGCTTTTCTTTATTTTGCATATTAGATTTGACTGAAGTCAAATTTTCTAAACATTGACCAAATTTATAGAAAACTATATAAATATTTACCATAACAAATCTATATAATGTGAAAGTACATTTAATAATGAATCTAATGGTATTGATTTGTTATTGTATATGTTAATATTTTTGTTTATAAACATTGTCAAAGTTTATAAAACTTGACTTCGACCAAAGCTAATACGTGGACTAAATAAAAACGAAGGAAGTATTCAAACCAAGTACAAGGAGCTCACTTGTTTGGAAAAGTTGATGTACAAACTCCGGCACACGTAAAGAAAAAGTACAACAACCAAATTACTCGTCCATCCACCTCGTCAATGAGTTGCTATCGCATTTATTTTTTCCGACCATCAAGCATCCGTGCATATATATGCTTCCATCAACCATGGTTCATAATGATCACATAGCCAGAAGCTGTAGATAAAGAAAGATATCCACCCGGTGTGCCATCATATTTTATCTCCGAGTTAGCTGATCATAGTGGAAAGTACTCAAGACAATTCCTCTGGTTTTGTTTTGCTAAAGCCACGTTTTAGGAAAATAAAAAAATATATCAGGCCACCCACGTACACTACCATAAATATGTTAATTAGATCTGGGAGGCATTAGGAAACGATTATTAGCTTGTAGAAGCCATCTCTCCAGCGGTGCATCTACTCTACACCATTACTCTACACTGTTGTGACGCACTTTGTCGATGTTAACCACAAGAGAATGTAGAATCAGGAGTGACAAGAGTCGCTTTGGCTATGCGGTCGGTCTCGGCTTTAGAGGCCTTGGTGCGAGAAAACGAGGAAAAACTCCATGCGCATGAAGAAAAACTCACGATCGTCGTAGCAAGAGAACTGCCCCTCGCTCAATGCAACTCGACTGATCTAGAGCTTTGACATAACCATGTTTGAGAATATACAAATCAGGTGAAGTAGTTAATTTTTCTTTTTTGAGGGAAAAATCAAGTGAAGCGGAGAGTTGCATAAAAGCATGCCCAAGCCCATGTCGCGGTCCTCGATCTTATCGTTTCATTTCTTTCTCTTTGATTCAGACCTTGTAGCTTGCCAGCAACGCGGCGCATGACAACAAGAAGAACCAGATCATGCCGCGCCACATCCAGCCAACAGTGTGCAACGACGAGGAGTTGAGTCGATTGTTGTGCGCGTTCACCATCGTCGACAACGGGCTGATGCCCGGAATCCACACCGTGCTCCTCCCCAAGAAGGCCGGCAAGGCCAAGGATGACATCCACCGGCAAGCATCCTAGCACCCTACCGCACACGGTTATCTGTAGCGTGTGCGACGCACCCCGTATAACACACCATTACGAGGCGAAATTTTGCAGTTGCGTGTTTTTCCGAACCATGTGCTATGACTTTATCTACACTAGTGTTAGAGGGTGCTTGGATCCAAGGGACTTATTTTAGTTTGACTAAAAATAGTCTCTTTAAGAGGCTAAAGTTCCAAGCACCCCTGAGACTAGCCACAGTGGGAGTAACTTCGATAGTAACATCGAGTCCAACTCAACAAATTTGCTTATGTGGTAGTGAGTTAATGAGGAGAGATGTAGTACTAGTAACTTAGCTAGTTACTGTAACATCACAAGTCCCAATGCAATATGAGTCTATAACCTAATAAATGAAGCTTTGCATGTTACCACACTTATGTTACTACCCACTATTGAGGTAGTAACATAGTCTAGGGATATGTGTATGTTAGTAGTGTATGTTACTCTCCATTGTGGCTAGTCTGACTAAAGAGGGGCTAAAACTAGTCTTAAGACAAAAAAAATTAGTCAGGTGTACCCCTACTAAAATGTGGATTAGTCCTCTCTCTCCTCATTTAACTCCTCTCCTTTAACACAGGCGAGTTCTGGATTGAAGGGTTTGAAGGATAATAAATACTCATTAACTTGATTTTAGTCTTTTTAGTATTTCGATCCAAGCATGAGTGAGGCTAGCAGGTTTTAGTCCACTACTTTTAGTCATGGGACTAAAACGTATCCAAGCACCCTCTTAGTATCTAACCTAGTACAAGGAGCTCACTTGGTTGGAAAAGTGGACGTACAAGCTCGGGCACACTTAAAAAAAAAAGGTACAACAACACAATTACTCGTCGCCATCCACCTCATAGATGAGTTGCTAACACAATTATTTTTCCGGTCTCCCCATCAACCATTCATGCATATATATGGTTCCCATCGCCCGTGGTTCATAGTGATCACATAGCCAGGAGCTGGTAAAGAAATATATCCACCCGGTGTGCCAACATGTTTTATCTCCAAGTTAGCTGGTCATGGTGGATAGTACTCAAGACAATTGCTCTAATTTTGTTTTGCTAAAGCCACATTTTAAGGAAATAAAAAAAATATTAGGCCATCCACGCACACTACCACATATATGTTAATTAGATTTGGAAGGCATTAGGAAACGATTAGCTTGTAGGAGCAGTCGCTCCAGTGGTGCATCTACCCCACATCATTACTCTACACTGTTGTGACGCACTTTGCCAATGCAAACTACAAGAGAATGCAGACTTAGAAGTAACAAGAGGCGCCTTGGCTACATGGTCGGTCTTGGCTTCAGAGGCCCTAGTGCGAGAAAACGAAGAAAAACTCCATACCCACGAAGAAAATCCTGATCTTGCCGTAGCAAGAGATCCGCCCCTCGCTCAATGCAACTCGACTGATCTAGGGAGCTGAGATAACCAAGTTTGAAAACAAATAAGCAACTTGGAACCGAATCAGGTGAAGTAGAACTTTTTTCTTATGAGGGAAAAATCAGGTGAAGTAGATGGTTGCATAAAAAAAGCATGCCAAAGCCCATGTCGACGGATCTGAATGCATCGGCTCTGAAAGTGAAACGGACGGCAGGAGACCTGTCCGACGAACGGCTAGCGTCGGATGGGCGATTTCCCTCCATTAACCACTCCTCCGGAAACTTCCGTCATCCCAAATCGCCAGCCCGCACCACACCCAAACAAAAGTTCTCGCCCCGCCCTCCACGTCACGGATCCGCGGGGAAAGCAAAAAAAAAAAAAACTTCGCCTCCCCATCCACGTCAGCGATCCACGGCCTCACCCTCCCAGCCAATCACGCGCGGCTCCCCTTCTCTTTATAACGTGCCCCCGGCCGCTCTACCATCTCAAACAATCCGCGCTCTCCACAATCTCACCAACCTCCGGCAGTCTCTCTGCTCCGGCCACCACAACACCAGCGCGTCTGCGCTCCACCACGAACTAGAAGATGGCCATTGCCGGCAGCGGGAGGGGCAAGGCGAAGCCCGCCGCCAGCGCCAAGTCCGTGTCCCGGTCGTCCAAGGCTGGCCTGCAGTTCCTCGTCGGCCGTGTCGCCAGGTTCCTCAAGGTCAGCAAGTACGCGTTGCGCGTCGGCGCCGGCGGCGCCATCCTCGAGTACCTCGCCGTAGAGGTACGCATCTCCTCGACTCCTCTTTTCACCCTTTTTTTGTAACTCTGTTCCACTTACAATAAGCTCTTCTACCCAATTCTTCTAGAGGTGGAATTACATGACCCTCCCTCACTCTAATTAATTTATTTTGCAGTAACATATCAAAAATTCTATCACACTTGCTTACATCAAAAGTATATTTAATTTCGTCTCTTCTAGCGGGTGTAGGTTTCAAAGCAGAACATCCAAAAGGTTTTGACTTTGGCGCTTGAACCCAATCGGCTACACATATATTAACATCATCTTCACTAGTCGAATCACTATCATAATCTAAGGCATTAACCGCATGGTTATCTTTCTCTTTATTTTTATTATCTTTAAACCGGCTATATTGTTTAATTTCCTTAGCCCGCTTTTCCTGCGCCAAAGCCTTGTGTAAAACTTGATTAATATCTAAAAAAATTTGCCCTTCTAGTTTATCCTTAATATGAGCGAGCAGACCCGAAAAGGCAAGATCGGCTTAATCCTTTTCGGCTATGGTCAGGCTGAAACATCGGTTTTTGACATCCCTAAACCTCCTAATATAATCATGAACATGTTCATTATATTTCTGCCTAACCATAGTTAAGTCTGAAAATCGAAGTTCTGTTTCACCACTATAAAAATACTCATAAATTTTTTGCTCCAATTGTGGCCATGTTGTAATAGAAATTAGGAGCAAGCGATGTAAACCAAGTAAATGCAGTACCGGATAATGATAATGGAAACAATTTTAATCTAAAAACATCCGACGTGCCGACCTCGTTGCATTGTGCTAAAAATTGTTCTACATGCTCAAAAGTAGATCTACCATCTTCCCCCGTAAATTTAACAAAATCTGAAATTCTAAAACCACGAGGATATAGCGTCGAGCCAAAGTAATCAGGGTATGGTTTTTGATATGCGCGTGCTCTACCCTTAGTTCTAAACCAAATTCTCTAAGTATACTAGCAAGTTGATCTTTAAAATCATTGGGCTATTTAGAACTGGCTTGTGGAGCAGATGAAACACAAGCACGTGGCGGAAATTCCGGCAAAAAAATTGGAGCATGCGAAGTTTGCAACGAAGACCCACTAAAATATTAATCGGGTACCGGCCCATACGGAACCCCGGTATCGACAGCTGGCAGTGGTGGCGTACTATATGCCACTGTCCGATAACTAGGCTGCATATTAGAATTAAACACAAAACTTTGGTTATTGCTATTGTGATTTTCTGGAACCGGAGTCGAAACAATAGGAGCAGTAGTACTGGTAACAAAATTATTAGCCGAACTACCAACATAGTTCCGGCCATCCAGATTATTTTTAAAGGAACGTGAGGCTGCACAGCATTAGCTGATGCACTAGGCGTATGTATATTACTTGGTAAATTGTTAAATCTGCTACTGTCTGGTGGCATCGGTCTTTTTCCATAATACTCATCATTGACTTGCATCACTAATGAACGTACATGACCAGGCAGACATTTTTCAAGATCTTTATTAAACTGCTCCTTAAATTTTTCAAATCTATTAGCTACTGCTTGAGTAATTGTACGCGCCCTATTTCCCATATCAGAACCATATTTACTAGCTACTGACATATCAATTAGATGAGCAATTTCTTCAGTTGAGTTTTTTACCTGAGTGTTGGATGCATCGGAAGGGCTTGGAACTACCTTTTTGACGACACCGTTCCTCGTCTTCACGTATCCAGCTAACTTCAGCTTCGGCCTCTCAACCTTTTCTTTCTCAAGCTCCTCGTCAAGTTCGTGCCGATCATCTTCCGACAGATCGTCGAGTGTGACGGCGATGACGTTCTCCGGGTCGATGTTGCTCCCATTCTTGGACTCGGTACTCATCGTGTACATCTTCTTCTTCTTGTCCCTAGCGGAGTCGCCAATTGTGTTGGCATGAGAAATCGCCGTGCAACACCAAGATAATTGTCATGCTTTCGTGACGACGAACGATTGCTTTCCGAGCAAAGCAACAAAGATCCCTCACTTTCGTGGAGGAGAACCGGCCGCTTTTCAGCGCAAAACGGCTAAGATCACCAAACCCTAGGGCAGCTAGGGCTCGGCGGGAAGTAACGACGGAAAATAGACGTACGTGAAAATAGAGTTTGTATTGATAGATCGATTGTTGGGGGCGTTTCCAATCGGCCATGGCCTTATATATAAGAGCATCTCTAGCAGATCCCTTAAATTCGCAAACTGCAAAACTGGGATATGGGTTGGAAAAAGTGCATTTTAAGGGTTCATTTTAGCTGCGGCCAAACAGATACTGTAAAACAAACTGTAAAACTGGAATAAAGAGCTCCTTCCTCCAGTCCGGCCACTGCCGCCCCTTCCCCCAGCCGGTCGCGCCGGCCACGCCAGTCGCGTCCAACCCCGTCGGCCACACCCCATCGCCCGCAGGCCATGCCGTGTCGCCCGTTGGCCACGCCCCGTCGCCTCCGTCGTCCGCGTCCAGCCTTGCCGGCCACGCCCCGCCGCCTCCATCGTCCGCGCCTTGCTCTATTGCCAGCCAAGTCGTGCCCCTTTGCCTGCCGCACCGGGAGGATTCCAGCGGCCAGGCTGAGGTCATGGGAGGACACGGCTATGTCGAGCTCGTCCAATTCGAACCGGCGGCGATCAATTGCGACGCCTAGCGGCCTTTTCCGGTTAGCGGTGATGAATTTCGGTGAGTTTAGGGCGGATTCCGGCAAACTCCGCGGTGGTGTGTTTGCTCCGATGAGGTTTGACCGGTATACGGGGCCCTCTAGATTCGGCCTTCCAACCTCCAAAGATAAGGGTTTCGGGTGTGCATTTGTGGTGGCCCTTAAAAAATTTACGGGTTGGACCACTTTTACGGTTTCTGTTCTGGACATTTTTTTGCCCAAAACTGTAAAACGCAAAAAATTTACGGGTTTAACCATTTATACGGGGTCTGCTAGAGATGCTCTATGGCACGCTGGACTTTGACGTATCCAAGGCAGAACTTGGCGTACATGAGTTGAATTCCAAAATCAAACCGATTAAAATCTAATCAGGTCATTCTAATTTGGCTACCATGTATGTAGTATTTGACATTTTACATTAGGCTAACCTGCATGGCGACCCCTCCTGGCCATATACACACCTTGCCTGATCAATTAAATATTCCGGTCACGTTGCTATCACACCAGATAATATAGTAGCCCAACTTCTAAGCATACTCGTACAAATACCTTGAGCCGTCAAAGAAAATAATAAAATATTCCCGCAACGTCGCAAATAAAACTTGATAATGGCCATCAACACTAAGCATATTCTTCTTAGAACTTGTACCTTGGCGGTCTATGAAAATTCTTGTTGCAATATTTGAACAATGCATCAACCGATTAGCTTGATAAATAATTGAATTAATTTGGCTCACCATATACTAACTAGCCAAATCATATCATCAACAATTAGATGGTGGCATAAAAGGTTAGGGATGCTGACCCAAATATCCTCTTTGCAGATTGTACTAGAACAACACAAACCCACGTCGCTCGATGCATCGTCTCTGAAAAGAACGATAGGATTCTACTCCCATGAACGGCTACAATTGGATGGACGATTTCCCTCATTTAACCACCTTTTTTACTTTTACCACCACAAATCTCCAAACCGCGCCAAACTCAAACCAAAAATTGACCTCTGCTATCCACGTCACCGATCCGCGACCTCGCCCTCCCAATCAATCACGTGTCGCCTCTTCGTCTCTTTATAAAATGCCCCACCCCCTACCGCCACTACCCTATCTCATACACCCTTCGCCCTCCACCTTCTCACACATCTAGGCGACCTCTCTAGCGACCACAACCCCAATGCGTCCACCCTCCACCACGAACTAGAAGATCGTCAATGCCGGCAGCGGGTGGAGCAAGGCGAAGCCCGTTGACAGCGCAAAGGTCGTGTCCAGTTCATCCAAGGCGACCTCCAGATCCCCGTCGACCGTGTCACCAGGTACTTCAAGGTTGGCAAGTACGCACAGCGCGTCGGCGCTGATGCCCCCATCTACCTCGTTGTCGTCCTCGAGTACCTCGTCGACGATGTATGCATCTCCCTGTCTCGTTCCCCTCCCCCCGCTCGTGCTTCCTTGCCATCCTCGGTGATTGAAAAAAAATGATGTGATGACCTTAATTGCATTGGTGTTAGTATCAACCAAGTACAAGAAGCTCACTTGGTTGAAAAAATGATTGTACAAACTCAAGCAAACCTAAATAAAAAGTATGAGAAACCAATTACTCGTGGCCATCCACTTCGTCGATGAGGAGTTGTTACGACATTTATTTGTTGCTACCTCCCCTTCAAGTATTCGTGCATATATATAGTTTCCATCAACTGTGGTTGACGGTGATCACATAAACAAAAGCAGAGACAGATAGGATACTCATCCGTTGTGCCCACATATTTTATCTCCAAGTATGCTAGTCATGGTGCATAATGTTAGAGAATATTGTTCCGTTGTAATCTCCAACTCCTTTCCTTTACTTGTTCTACTCAAACTCCTGTAATCTTTCTTGTACGCCAAGGCACGGCTTCGGCCACATCAATATATACCAGACCGCGGCTCCCCTCGAGGGAGTAGGGAACGCTTATCATCTTACATAGTAATCAGAGCCACCACTTCTCATACATCTAGCCACAAATCAAAATCCTAAACTACATACCGTCGTCTCCATGGCTTCCTCAGCCAGCGTCGCCCTCAACCTTGGTTCGCCGCCGTCAGAGAAGCTTGCAAGAGGAAACTTCATCCTCTGGAAGACTCAAGTTCTCCCAGCCCTGCGAGGTGCGCAGGTTACTGGGCTCCTGGATAACTCCGACGCTGCTCCGCCGAGGATGGTGGAGATCACGAAGGCGGACAAAACCACGGCCCTAGAGCCGAATCCTCTGTATGGGCCCTGGATCGCCAAAGATCAGCAGGTCCTATCATATCTACTCAACTCTATGTCTCCAAAAATCCTTGCACAAGTCGTCGGGAAGGACGCCGCCTATGAGCTCTGGACGACGGTGACAAATCTCTTCGCCTCGCAATCACAATCGCGGATCACAAATCTGAGGATCACAATCACCAACACCAAGAAGGGCACCATGTCTAGCTCGGCGTATATGGTGAAGATGAAGAGCCTTGGGGACAAACTTGCTACTGCTGGGCGTCCCGTCTCTGACCCGGAGATGGTAGACTACATCCTGGCAAGGCTCGACCGCGACTACGACTCCATGTGGCAGCGATCGGCGCTGTCAAGAACACAATCACCACCGACGACCTCTTTGCTCAGATCTCTGCCTTTGATCAGAGGATGGAGATACTGGGTGATTCATTGGCCAACGCAGTCTACAGAGGTCGTGGCCAGTCCCGCGGCAGACCCCGTGGGCGAGGAGGAAGGGGGCGCGGCCATGGTGATTGCGGTGACCACCAGCCCTCTCCTGCAAACAGAAGCGACGGATTCAGAGGACGCCTGAGGGAGTCCTGGACTAGGGGGTGTCCGGATAGCCGAACTATCATTATTGGCCGGACTCCAAGACTATGAAGATGCAAGATTGAAGACTTCGTCCCGTGTCCGGATGAGACTTTCCTTGGCGTGGAAGGCAAGCTTGGCAATACGGATATGTAGATCTCCTACCATTGTAACCGACTCTGTGTAACCCCCTAGCCCTCTCCGGTGTTTATATAAACCGGAGGGTTTTAGTCCATAGGACGAACAACAATCATACCATAGGCTAGCTTCTAGGGTTTAGCCTCCTTGATCTCGTGGTAGGTCTACTCTTGTACTACCCATATCATCAATATCAATCAAGCAGGAGTAGTGTTTTACCTCCATCGAGAGGGCCCGAACCTGGGTAAAAACATCGTGTCCCTTGTCTCCTGTTATCATCCGCCTAGATGCACAGTTCGGGACCCCCTACCCGAGATCCGCCGGTTTTGACACCGACATTGGTGCTTTCATTGAGAGTTCCTCTGTGTCATCGCAATCAGGAAGGATGCCTCGTCCCGTCTTTAAATACGGTACCATTGCCAAAGGAGCTTTGGCCACCGGCCAAACTATCCGGCTAGGTGGTTTTCTTATGACCGCCTGTTCGGCCGCCGCTCCGACAATGACCTCTCGGGTCATCAAAAGCGATCTTCACGTCAACTCGGAATTTGCCGAGCAGCTAGATCTGATGGAGCTCTCCTCCGTAAACGAGCTCTTGGATCGCATCGCCGCCCTGGGAGTCGCTACAGACCACGATCAGATTGGGCTTAAAACCGATCTGAGAGAGATCAACTCTCCCCAGGCTACCCACCACGTTGCTGTGGTAGAGGAATAGTGCGGCGACTCTTCTTCTATATTAAAGACCAGTTATGTCCGAATTCATGATCCCTCCATGCCGGATACCCGCGGAGGGGCGGACGTCAATCAAGCACTGAACCTAAAGTCAGGCAGCGGACCAGATTTGTTGGATAACGTCCAGCAATCCAAGCTTCCAAATTCGGAAACTTTTCGGCCCTTGAGCCTCTGATTGGGCGGGGTTTCGAATTTAATTCCACCCGCCCACCCAAACACAAGCGATCTATCTCGAATCCGGCAAGAGCCCGCTGAAATAGTACATCATTACTGGGCCAGATTCCTCCTGGTTATGGACAGGATAAAGGACTGCCGTGAGGAAAGCGCAATCTCATTTTTCTGCAACAATTGCACGGACAAGGGAATCATGAACGCCATAAGTCGTCGTGAAATTACACGCTTCGCCGACCTGGCGTCCATAGTACGAAAGTACTGTGCGATGGAGAGTGCCTGGAAAACCGAAACCAAGTTTTGGGACAATCTGGCTCCGAACACAACCCTAGTCCGAAATAAAAGGATGCACCATGCTCAGGCACCTAGGATAAAAACCAAAAAGCAAAAAAACCCTAAAGGGCATGGAACCGTACTGGAGGGATGGCTCAGCAGACCCTGTAAAATCCATAGTGCAGAGGGCGCCACTCCAACACATAGCCTTCGAGCATGTTGGATACTACGGCAGGTGGCCAAAAGTGGCGAAGAGCTTCTAGCCCCAGAGAACCAGCCTAGCAGTACCAGTACGGTATTAACAGTCTTCAAGACTTTCGCATCAAATAATATGCGGAAACGAACACTCCGCAGCCTCGCCGAAGTCTACCAAGTAGCAACAATAAATCCATGGAGCGACATGGCTATTACCTTCAACACCAGCGACGAACCTAAATTCCGAACAGCCGGAGCACCAGCCGCACTGGTCCTCAGTCCAATAGTGGACGGCTTTCGCCTTACTAAGGTACTCATGGATGGCGGCAGCGGATTAAACCTCAACTACGAGGAAACCCTTCGAAAAATGGAAATAGACTGGAGCCGCATTGAGCGAAGCAGCACAACATTTAGAGGAATAATCCCTAGTCGGGAAGCACGCTGCACAGGAAAAATTACACTGAATGTGGTGTTCGGCTCGCCGGACAATTACAGGTCCGAGGAGGTCACGTTCCAAGTGGCCCCGTTCACCAGGGGATATCACGGTTTATTAGGGCGAGAGGCATTCACAATTTTTCAAGCTATACCCCATTACGAGTACATGAAGCTTAAAATGCCCGGGCCCAATGGAATCATCACTCTTGTCAGTGATCCGGACATATCACTCCGCGCCGAAAATAAGACAGCCGCACTATCCCTAGAGGCACTATCCGAAGCCCTAGCGGCAGAGGAACTCACTGCGCTGCGCTCCACGGTGAACAGGGACGATGTGATACTCGATAAGAGATCCAAGTCCACCTCTTTTAAGCCAGCGGATGAAATAGTCAAATTCTAAGTCCATCCAACGGACCCCACAAAGACGGCCTCCATTGGGGCACAATTAAACCCTGATGTAGACGCTGCACTACGAGAATTCCTTCGGGAAAATTGGGACATCTTTGCCTGGCACCCTTCAGACATGCCAGGAATCCCACGCAGGTTGGCAGAGCACAGCCTAAACATCTTAAAAGGATTTAAGCCAGTCAAACAGGCTCTTCGGCGATTTTCCGAACCCATAAGACAGGCAATGGGAGAGGAGCTAGCCAAACTATTAGAAGCCGGATTCATCAGAGACATAAAACATCCGGACTGGCTAGCAAACCTGGTAATGGTACCAAAGAAGGACAAATCCTAGCGCTTGTGCGTCGATTTCAAGGACCTTAACAAGGCTTGTCCAAAGGATCATTTCCCCCTTCCCCGCATCGATCAAATTATCGACGCTACCGCAGGGCACGAATCATTGTGCTTCCTCGACGCATACTCCGGCTACCATCAAATCAAGATGGCAGAGACAGACCAAGCCGCAACGGCATTCATCACTCCATACGGACCATTCTGCTTCAACAAAATGCCCTTTGGGCTCAAAAACGCCAGCGCAACATATCAGCGCATGATTCAGACATGTCTGGCAACCCAGATCGGCAAAACAGTGGAGGCATACGTAGACGGTGTGGTCGTCAAGTCCAAACATGTCGAAACTCTAGTAGACGATTTGAGGCTCACATTTGACAACCTCCGAGCATATGACATTAAGCTCAACCCGGAAAAATGCGTTTTCGGCGTACCAGCCGAAAAGCTCTTGGGCTTCATTGTATCCGGTAGAGGAATTGAAGCAAACCCAGCCAAGATCCGAGCTCTGTCACAATTGGATATCCCAAAAGACCTCAAGCAAATACAAAAATTGACTGGATGCGTGGTGGCTCTAAGCCGCTTCATCTCCCGCTTGGGAGAAAAGGCATTACCCCTTTATCGCCTCCTCCGGCGCACCGGACACTTCGAATGGACGGATGCCGCCACGGCCGGACTCGAAGAAATAAAGGCCATATTGGCAACAAATCCGGTCCTGGCCGCGCCCAACTTGGGCGAACCAATGTTATTATATATCGCGGCAACACATCAAGTTATAAGTGCGGTGCTCGTCGTCGAACGAGAAACAGAAGGACACAAATTCCCTCTTCAAAAACCAGTGTACTACGTATCCACTGTCCTAACTCCATGCAAGTCCCGGTATCCACATTATCAAAAGATAGCGTACGCGGTGTTCATGGCATCCTGGAAGCTGCAACACTACTTTCAAGAGTGTTCGATAACAGTAGTCTCCGAAGTACCTCTTAACGACATTATAAACAACCGCGACGCGACGGGCAGAATTGCAAAATGGGCCATTGAGCTCCTACCATTCGACATAACCTACAAACCACGGTGATCTATAAAGTCGCAAGTTTTGGCCGACTTCATCGCTAAATGGACCGAAACCGAACTCCCTAAAGAGTACGGCGCATACTCCAATTGGATCATGCACTTCGACGACTCCAAAATGTTGGCCGGCCTGGGGGCTGGCGTCGTCCTGACGTCCCCAACCGGAGACATAGTCCAATACGTACTCCAGATAATGTACACGGACTCCAACAATGTAGCCGAATACGAGGCCCTTCTGCACGGTCTCCGGATGGCAATCTCCATGGGCATTCAACGCCTAGAGGTCCGCGGGGATTCAAACCTTGCAATATCCCAAATAAATGGAGATTTTGACGCCAAGGATCCGAAAATGGCAGCCTACCGTAACGCCGTCTTAAAAATGTCAGCTCGGTTCGAAGGACTCGAATTCCACCATGTGACCCGGGATAATAACCAGGCGGTCGACGTGTTGGCACGCATCGGCGCAAAGCGCGACGCCATCCCTGCCAACATCTTCCTGGAGCGGCTTTTCAAGCCATCCGTATTATGGGAAGGGGAGTCCGGAAACAACAACCCGGGACCAACCGCACCGCCCAACACCGAACACTCTGACACAGTCGACGGCTCTGCCAATGAAATAACACCTTCAGCCCACGAAATAATGGCAGTCATTGCCCCATGGACGGAACCATTCCTAGCCTACTTAATTAGGCAGGAACTCCCCGAAGACCAAAACGAGGCCCGCTGCATAGTACGGCGATCTAAAGCCTACAAGGTCCATGAGGGAGAGCTTTATAAGAAAAGCACAACCGAAGTCCTTCAAAGGTGCATCTCTGAAGAGGAAGGGCGAAATCTTCTGGCTGAAATTCACGCCGGACTCGGCGGGCACCACGCCGCAGCCCGGGCCCTTGTAGGCAAGGCCTTTCGTACAGGATTTTATTGGCCGACGGCCCGGGCAGATGCTCAGGACTTAGTCCAACGATGCGTTGGTTGCCAGCTCTTTGCTAATCAAAACCACATGCTACTCCCCGCCCTCAAAACTATACCCATCACCTGGCCATTTGCGGTCTGGGGGCTTGACATGGTTGGACCCCTTAAAGGGGAACCCACAAGCAAAAATACCTATTGGTCATGGTGGATAAATTCACCAAATGGATAGAGGCCAAGCCAGTTAAAACGGCCGAATCCGGACCCGTGATAGACTTCATATCTAGGGTAGTACACCGTTATGGCATCCCCCATAGCATCATCACTGATAACGGCACGAACTTCACGACCGACGAGGTTAAACTCTGGTGCAAAAATATGGGCATCAAGCTCGACTACGCTTCAGTCTATCACCCTCAAACTAACGGTCAAGTCGAACGAGCAAATGGTCTAATCATGAGCGGCATCAAACCCAGACTAGTGCAGTCCCTTAAGGAATCTAACACGCACTAGGTAGAGGAGCTCGACTCCGTACTCTGGGGGTTGCGGACCACGCCAAACCGCACTACCGGATTCACACCATTTTTATGGTATACGGTGCAGAGGCAGTTTTGCCCTGCGACATAATTCATGACTCACCTCGCGTGCGCATGTACGAAGAAAGAGAAGCCGAGCTGGATCGGCAGGACAGTTTGGACGCCTTAGAAGAGGAGCATGACGTGGCAAAAGCTCGTTCCGCATTTTACCAACAGCAAGCTCGAAGATATCAAAGCAGAGAAGTACGGGCCAAAACTTACAATGTTGGCGAACTAGTTCTACGCCTGCCGGACAAGAAAAAGGACAAGCTCAAGCCCAAATGGGAAGGTCCCTTCATCATCGACCAGGTCCTGACCGGCGGAGCGTACCGTCTGCGAAATGCATCGGATAACCGACTCGAGCCAAATCCATGGAACGCAGCCCGTCTCCATTCCCGCCGGACTCTGAGTTCGTCTCCCTCCCCCGTCTATATTTTATAATTTAACTGTCTTTTATTTTCCCCCTCTCTTTTTCCTTTCTTGTTCTTCCTCTATCACGGGCCTTCGGTGGCTCGTCTGCGCATTGTTTGCACACACTTGACGTGCTATCCGCACTCATTATACCTGGGGGCTTCTTTAACAGAAGCTTATTTATACGGGCCTTATACCCAACACATGTGTCACACTTCCGCATGTGCCTTTTATTCACCATTATATGCATCGATATGACTTAAGTTTTGGCCAAGCTGGGTTGCCTGGCTCCTGTGCTTACCCCTACGTTCCCGATTGTTCGGCTAGGAGGTAAAGGGAGCACCTCTGCGATTGTTACTGCCGGGTCAGCCGGATGTGTACCTCAGACTGGGTGAAGCCGAAAGCTAGCGTTCTTAAGGGAATATTCGGTCGATGAATTGAAAGATGATTTCTTACCTATTTATTTATCTGCCCCCAGATGCTTTCCTGCTTTTTTCGCAGCCCGGACATGCACTTTAGGGCATGCCTCCCAGGGAAAGGAACCCCTAACGGAACTATTCTCCCTGGAAGATGTTTCTTACTAACCATGTAATATAACATAACTAGTTGGGCACTTGTCTGATAAAGCACTAATGACCCCTACGCCTGGTCTCCATGCATGCCCCGGTTTCTTACATAACCATGAGGGTATTCGGACACACTCGGGGCTGTCGGGTCCCGAGGTCGAAGCGAAAAGGTCCGCAAAGACAAACGATCTACAATCCAGCTAGAAGGCATTTTCAATGTCATTTTCAATTACACAGTCAAGCTGACTGACGGTATTCCTCTTCAATACCATCTAATAAACTGTCTAGTTTACGGTCCCATTGTGAATACTTTGCGGCCAACTCTACTTGGTCGTACACTAAGCTCACAGGGATCTCCTTCCCGTCAGGCCCCACAGGTCCGACCTCGGCCATGTGGTTTGGGTCAGCCTTCGCATACTGTGTCTTCACCATGGCCCAGGCCTCCCTGGCGCCTTGACGGCAGGCCGATATCTTCCATAAACGGAAGCGCTGCTGTGCTCCCTGAAGCTTCTCCGCAAGCTCTCCAAGACCTTCGGGCAGGGACACGGAAGGCCACAAGGCCTGGGAGACCCCGCTCATCACCTGCCGAACTCGTTCGTGCAGTTGCAGCAGCTCGAGAAGTAGGTGACCCGTTGAACCGGGCATCTCCTCCACAGGACGACCTGTGAGCATGCCTACAGACATATTTCCTGTCAATCAACTTCCTCGTCGAACTCTTCTTTTCAAAAAAGTTTGCTCAAGCACTTACTATAAATGTCGCGACGAAGCCGCCGATTCTCCTTCACGGAGTCAGACAGCTGGACCCGAACATCTTTTAGTTCCTCGCCCAGCTGAGTGTTGGCATCTTGGAGTTTGTTCCTCTCTTGCTGCACCCTCATAAGCACCTTCTCGCCGGCCTTCAGCTGGCGTAGTAGCTGTTGCTTGTCCGGATCAAGTCCGGCGCCATCTGCAATATTATTGTCAGACTTATACACATGCCGCACTTCACAAACTACCTATCTTTCGAAGTATGTATTACCAGAGGAGGTCTCTGTGGCTCCCCCTGCGGTGGCTAGTGCGGCCTCAAGTTGGGCCTTGCACCCTTGAAGCTCCTGGGACAGGTGGATATTCTTCTCCGTGAGGTCCTGCATAACAAATGATCCTTAAATCAGTTATTCTAACTATTTTAAGTCTCGGGGGCTACTGGCATATATAACTGTCAAAATGCCTCACCCGTATGTCTTTCACATACTGCTCCGTGGCTCTGGCTAGACCATCTTGAGCAGCACGGAGGTGCGCATCACCCGAATTAAAGGCATTTAACGCCTCGGGGGAGAAGCATGCATCACGAAGAATTGTCCGGCGGCGCCTGTGATTCATGGCACTCTCCACCTCATATCTGGTGGCGGACAACCTGTCGGCGTCCTCCGTTGGAGGAGCACCCGACGCGCGCCTCGCGTTCGCCTCCCCCTCCGGACCCGGTGTGGGAGCCTGGCTGGCGGAGGCTCGATTGGCAACCTCTCCGGACATAGTCCGGCGAGCGCTCTTTCTCCTGGAAAAATCATGAGCGTTAGTATGACTTTCAGGAAACTCTTCCGGAAACATGGGGTGCACCATACCGCTGCGGCGACGTCTCGATTCGCGCCGCACTTCTTTTCCTCCTGCTGGGCCGAGCTGCCCCTTGTTGGTCAGCCGCCGCAGGATCGGCTTCCCGCCTTAAAGGCACCTCCTGCGGAGCACCATTGGTATACGGTGATCAGAAATAAGCATGGATGAGTAATGATGTCAGGACTCCGGTCACAGTTACCTGGGAAGCCGGAGATAAACCGGGGTAGTCGGCCGTAATGGAGACCAAAGCATTGTCCATGCTAAGTTGGTGGAACACCCCATCGATCAGCTCCACCTTTATGTCCAGATCCTCTTTGGAGGCCGGATCAAGGGATCGTTCCGGATCCTCGGGCTGCGGAGTCAGGCTGTGTATGCCCTCTACGTCCCGACGCAGTTCCTGCGCCGAAGTCGCAAAGTAAGACACTTAACTTCGGGAATATGGATCAGATAGATAAACGTCCACTTACCCAGCTCCGAGGGTTATTCATGGAGAATCCATTAAATGGACTCGCGCGGAGGAAGTCCTCCTTCTCCCCCTTGTACAAGCCGGACAGGATCTTCACCAGATCGGCAACCGATCCCGGCCCCTTGCAGCCATGACGGGTGGCGTCATCCTCCCCGTTGAAATCCCACATGGGGTGGCCCCTATATTGGAGTGGCTGCACCCCTCGCATGATGCACGTGGACATGACTCCAATCATGGTCAATCCGGAATGAGCCAGTAACCTTATCCGGCCCATCAGATATTGGACGTCCCTATCATTCTCCCGTTGAGGGCTCCGCGGGCACCAACTCAGGCGTTTCTTCAGAGGAGCGTTGCTGAACTCCGGGAGGCCGATCCGAACTGGGTCCAGCAACGGGGCGTCTTCCATATAAAACCATTCCGAAGGCCAGTCTTCGGACGCCTTCTTCGGGGTTCCGGATAGATATCCGGTCCCAGCGATGCGCCATATTTCGGCTCCGCCCACTTGATATATCGACCCCTCGTGAGAACGGGGTACGAGGCAAAACAATCTCTTCCACAGCGCAAAATGGGCCTCGATGCCCAAGAACAGCTCGCAAAGGGCCACGAAGCCCGCGATGTGCAGGATGGAGGCAGGCGTAAGGTGGTGAAGCTGGAGCCCATAGAACTCCAGGAGCCCCCGGAGAAACGGATGTACGGGGAATCCAAGTCCCCTTATTAGATAAGGGACGAAGCATACCCGCTCTCCTTTGGAGGGATTAGGGATGCTCTCCGCCTGCTTTCCGCCCTTGTAGGTGGCCAGTCCGGCTCGAACCGGAACCATAAAGGCTGGGGTAAGATATCCCTCTGCTTGGGGCATCACCAGCTCGCTATGCGGGACTGAACATCTCCCCCAATCTCCTGGCTGAGGGCTGGGAGCGTGAGAGGAGGAGCCACGTCGAATGTCCATGATGGAGTGGATTTTTATCAGAGGCGCTTCGATGAATACTCACGGAAGGAGGATGGTGTGATTCGGATCTAGATCCTCGCCTCTCTTATAGGCAGCTTATTCGCGCAGCTAGGGGGTAAAGCGTAAAAATACCCTGACTTTTTGCATTCATGCGACACGTGGAAGAGGGCCATTATTGGATGTGGAAGCCAAGGAGCGCAACATTTATAAGGAAGCCGGACACTATTCGACAAGCACATAGAATTTGGAGGAGAACCCGCCTTGTAATGCTGAAGACAGTATACGCGTCGGACTCATCGTCATTGAAGCCTGGTTCAGGGGCTACTAAGGGAGTCCTGGACTAGGGGGTGTTCGGATAGCCGGACTATCATCATCGGCCGGACTCCAAGACTATGAAGATACAAGATTGAAGACTTCATCCCGTGTCCGGATGGGACTTTCCTTGGCGTGGAAGGCAAGCTTGGTGATACGGATATGTAGATCTCCTACCATTGTAACTGACTCTGTGTAACCCTAGCCCTCTCCGGTGTCTATATAAACCGGAGGGTTTTAGTCCATAGGACGAACAACAATCATACCATAGGCTAGCTTCTAGGGTTTAGCCTCCTTGATCTTGTGGTAGGTCTACTCTTGTACTACCCATATCATCAATATCAATCAAGTAGGAGTAGGGTTTTACCTCCATCGAGAGGGCCCGAACCTGGGTAAAAACATCGTGTCCCTTGTCTCCTGTTATCATCCGCCTAGACGCACAGTTCGGGACCCCCTACCCGAGATCCGCCGGTTTTGACACCGACAACGCCCTCGACAACAACAGCAACAGCAGGTGCGTGAACAGCAGCCCGACTACCCTGAATGTCAGATATGCTACATGCATCATCCAGGAGGTGCACGTGTTGGCTGGTGGCGCTATGAAGAGAATGATCAGGAAGATAAGGAGGCGCATGTTGTCTCCTTTGGCGTGGATACAAACTGGTACACCGACAGTGCAGTAACAAATCACATCACAGGTGAACTTGAGAAGTTGACAACACGGGAGAAGTACAACGGAGGCGACCAAATTAGCACGACAAGCGGTTCTGGTATGAATATCACTCATATTGGTAGTTCAATTGTTAAAAACCCCATGAAAAACTAGCACTTGAAAGATGTCTTGCATGTTCCTCAAACATAAAAAAAATCTTGTTTCCGTTCATCGATTCACCCTTGATAACAATGTTCTTATAGAATTCTATCCTTATTTTTTCTTGGTTAAGGACTTGAGAACAAGGAGAATCATTCTTAGAGGATGTTGCGTGGGAGGCCTCTATCCACTCAATATCATCATCATCTTCTTCATGGTCAAATAAACAAGCCAACATTCTCACCAAGCCATCATCATCAAGGTGGCATAGTCGTTTAGGTCATCCATCTTCAGTCATAGTTAAATATGTTCTTAGCAAAAATAAACTCTCTTATGAGAATAGTGTTGAGTCAGTTTGTGATCCGTGTCAACAAGCAAAAAGTCATCAATTACCTTATCTCGTCTCTACTAGTGTGTCTACTGCTCCTCTACAACTTATATTTTCAGATGTATGGGGGTCAACCCCTACTTCAGTTGGGAGATTTTATTATTATGTAAGCTTTATTGATGACTATAGTAAATTTACTTGGATTTATTTGTTAAAGAAACAGTCTGATGTCTTGCAAGTCTTTATCAATTTCCAATATCTTGTTGAACGCAAACTGAACTCCAAGATCATTGCTATGCAAAGTGACTGGAGTGTTGAGTATGAAAAATTGAACTATTTCTTCCAAAAACTTGGCATATCACATCATGTTTCTTGCCCTCATGCTCACCAACAAAACGGATCTGCTGAAAGAAAGCATCGTCACATAGTTGATATGGGGCTAGCATTGCTCGCAAATGCATCCATGCCACTCAAATTTTGGGATGAAGCATTCTTTACTACCACATATCTTATCAATTTGCTTCCAAGCAAAGTTATCAAATTTGAAACACCCATTACACGACTCCTTGGTGTCACACCAAACTACACATATCTTCGTGTTTTCGGTTGTGCATGTTGGCCCAACCTTAGAGCCTACAGCACACGCAAACTTGCTTCCCGCTCCAAAAAGTGTGTCTTTTTAGGCTATAGTCCCATGCATAAAGGGGTTAAATGTCTTGATGTTCCTAGTGGTAGGGTCTATATATCTCGAGATGTTATTTTTTATGAGTCCGTGTTTCCGTTTGCTTCACTTCATCCCAATGCCGGTGCACTTCTCCGCACGGAAATTCTTCTTCTTCCTCCACATCTTCGATCTTTTGATCATGGGGGTGACAATTGTACTAACCAAAGTGTTGATATTTCTACTGGTACTTGTTCTTCTCTGTTGCATGTGCAGGTCCCTGGAGAAAACGGGGCTCAAAATGATCAAAATCCTGAAAATATAGCTCAAGTTGATCCAATATCTCATGCTGAGGAAGAAGACGAACCTGGCACGGACAACGAAGGTGATCCGGCGGCGCCTGGAACTCCTGTGCGCATGCAGACCTCGGATCGCGCGAGCAGATCCGCCTCGGATCGCGCCTCCATCAACTGCAGCAGCGAATCAAGGGAGGGCCACTCCCGCGCTGCCACATCAGCAATAGGCGGGACCAGCAGCGGGATCGGATCCCCCTCGCCCCGCGTGCGCCTGCAACCGTGATCGGGTGGTGGATCTGCTGTGCTGGCCTGATCGGTTGGCCCTCGTGTGCGTACCGGGGAGGCAGCCACACCAGCGGCTGCGGGATCATCTGCGCAGGAGGCGACAGATTCGCATGTGTCGGCACATGCAGACTCTTCAGGATCTTCTATGGCGAGTATTCCTGAGGTCCAGACAACAGCTTCTTCATGGGTTATGACACGTCTACAGAAAGGTATACTGAATCCTAAAATAAGGAAATGTGGACTATACCATATGGAATGTTGTGTATTTCAGGAGAACCAACAACGTTGAGTAGTGCACTTGATGATCCTAAGTGGAAGAAGGCAATGGATGAGGAATATTCTGCACTTATGAGGAACAAAACCTGGCATCTTGTACCAAATCAGAAAGGCAAAAATATCATCGATTGCAAATGGGTGTACAGAATTAAAAAGAAGGCAGATGGCTCCATTGACAGGTATAAGGCATGTCTAGTTGCAAAGGGCTTTAAGCAACATTATGGTATTGATTATGAGGACACCTTTAGCCCTGTTGTGAAACCTGCAACTATCAGACTTGTGCTAGCCATTGTTGTATCTAGGGTTGGAGTCTAAGACAACTAGATGTACAGAACGCGTTTTTGCATGGTGTTCTGGAAGAGGAAGTGTTTATGAGACAACTACCTGGATATGAGGATAAGAAGTCACCGCAGTATGTTTGCAAGCTTGACAAAGCACTCCATGGTCTAAAACAGGCACACAGAGCATGGTACTCTAGATTAAGCTTACAGTTGAAATATCTTGGTTTCATTGCCTCTAAAGCTGACACGTCTTTTTTGTTTTATAACAACGCTAGAGTAGTCATTTTTGTGCTTATATATGTTGATGATATCATAGTTGCAAGTTCTTCACAAAATGCTACTAATGCACTTCTGCATGATTTGAGCTCAGAGTTTGCCTTGAAAGACCTAGGTGATTTGCATTTCTTCCTCGGGATTGAGTCAGAAAAACTCAATATGGTATTGTGTTAAAATAGGAAAAATATATCATTGAGCTTTTGTCTCGCATGAGAATGAATAATTGCAAACCAGTACCTACACCTTTATCTTCCTCAGAAAAACTCTCAGCATATGAAGGTGAGCCACTTCAAGAGGAAGAGAACACAAGGTACAGGAGTACTGTGGGAGCATTACAATATCTAACTCTCACACGTCCAGATATCTCATTTGCTGTTAATAAGGTTTGTCAATATCTGCATGCTCCTACTTCTGCGCATTGGTCAGCTGTCAAGAGAATTGTAAGATATGTGAAGCATACTATGGGAACAGGACTTCATTTCAAACGTTCTGATTCTTCTCTTGTGAGTGCATTCTCTGATGCTGACTGGACAGGATGCAGTGATGATAGAAGATCAACTGGAGGTTTTGCAGTGTTCTTCGAGTCTAATCTTATTTCTTGGAGTACTAGAAAGCAAGCAACTATGTCACGATCAAGCACAAAAGCTGAATACAAGTCCTTGGTGAATGCAACTACTGAAATCATTTGGGTTGAATCACTTCTTGAGGAATTGGGGATCAAGAAAAATTGTATCTCATGTTTATGGTGTGATAACTTGGGAGCAACATACTTGTCTACAAACCATGTGTTTCATGCAAGGACAAAACACATAGAAATTGATTTTCACTTTGTGCGAGAAAGGGTTGCAGCAAAGAAACTTGAGATACGGTTTATCCCCTCTAAAGATCAAGTAGCAGACGACTTTACAAAGGCCTTAGCAGCAAGACCATTTGAGGAGTTCAAGAGTAATCTTAATCTAGGATAGTTAAGACTAAGGGAGGGTGTTAGAGAATATTGTTCTATTGTAATCTCCAACTCCTTTCCTTTATTTGTTCTACTCAAACTCCTGTGATCTTTCTTGTACGCCAAGGCACGGCTTCGGCCACATCAATATATACAGACCACGGCTCCCCTCGAGGGAGTAGGGAACGCTTGTCATCTTACACATAATACTCAAGACAATTCCTCCGATTTCGTTAAAGTTATGCTTAAAAATTTACAAAATATACATTGGGCCACATGTAGCACAAATAATTAGATCTGGGAGGCATTAGGAAATGATTAGCTTGTAGGATTCACTGATCCTGCGGTGCATCTGCTCTGCATCATTGTTCCACACTGTCAGCCTGTCATAATGTACATCACTGATGGAGTGAACAAGAGAATCTAGAATCAGAAGTAACCACAGAGTTGTGTTGGCTACGTGGTCGGCCTTGGCACCAGAGGCCCTAGTGCAAGAAAACAAAAAGGGATTCCACACGCACGAAAAACTGCTCCGCCTCGTCGTAGCAGACCTCACGCCAGTGAACCGCTTCTGAGTCAATGAAAGTCAAACCGATCTAGAGATTACACAAAGCCATGTTTAAGTCTAAAAACAACTCAGAACCAAATCAAGCGAACAAATGGTTGCACAAAAGGGTAGCAGGTGCCGATCCAAATTTCTCCTTTGGATATTGTTCTAGAACAGCCCAAAACCATGCCAGCTGGATGCATTGGCTCTGAATCGGACGGTAGGAGACTGGTCCAATGAACGGCTGGGATGAGATGGACAACTCCCTCCTTCAACTACTTTTTCAACAAATCTCCGTGATCCCAAATTCTCGCGCCAAACAAAAACAAAATTTTCGAGCCAATCAAGCTCAGTCGTCCCTTCTCTTTATAACAAGCCACAACACCGGCCTTTCCAGTACCACAAACACCCCTTTCTCTCCACGATCTCACCAACCTCCAACA
Source organism: Triticum aestivum (assembly GCF_018294505.1). Taxonomy (NCBI): domain Eukaryota; kingdom Viridiplantae; phylum Streptophyta; class Magnoliopsida; order Poales; family Poaceae; genus Triticum; species Triticum aestivum. The sequence continues at coordinate 685,142,984 of NC_057813.1, read as the reverse complement.
ATCTCTCTGGCAACCATAGCACCAGCGCGTCCACCCTCGACCACGACCCGAAGATTGCCATTGCCGGTAGCAGGAGGTGCAAGTCGAAGCCTGCCACTAGCATGAAGTCCGTGTCTAGTCCGTCCATGGCCGACCTCCAATTCCCCGTCAGCAACGTCACCAGGTACCCCAGGGTCGGCAATTACGCACAACACGTCAGTACCAGCGCCCACGTCTACCTCGCCACTGAGGTACAAATTCCCCGGCTCCTCCTCTCCTCGTTCTCTGTTCCCCGCGCGCACGGTTCCTCGCGGTCCTCGATCTCACCGTTTCATTTCTTTCTCTTTGATTTAGACCCTGTAGCCTGCCAGCAACACGACGCGGGACAACAAGAAGAACCAGATCGTGCCGCGGCACATCCAGCCAACGGTGTGCAACGGCGAGGAGTTGAGTCGATTGTTGTGCGCGTTCACCATCGTCGACGACGGGCTGATGCCCGGAATCCACACCGTGCTCCTCCCCAAGAAGGCTGGCAAGGCCAAGGATGACATCCACCGACAAGCATCCCAGCACCCTACCACGCACGGTTATCTGTAGTGTGTGCGATCCGTATAACACACCGTTACGAGGCGAAATTTCGCAGTTGCGTGTGCGATATTTTTTCTAACCATGTGCTATGACTTTTACCTGCACTAGTATTAGTATCTAACAAAGTACAAGGAGCTCACTTGGTTGGAAAAGTGGATGTACAAACTCGGGCACACCTAAAAAAAGTACAACAACCCAATTACTCGCCACCATCCACCTCATCGATGAGTTGCTATCGCATTTATTTTTTCGATCTCCCCATCAAGCATTCCTGCATATATATGGTTCCCATCAACTGTGGTTCATGGTGATCACATAGCCAGAAGCAGATAAAGAAAGTTATCCACCCGGTGCGCGATATTTTATCTTGGAGTTAGTTGATCATGGTGTATAGTACTCAAGACAATTGCTCTGGTTCTGGTTTGCTAAAGTCACGTTTTATAGGAAGAAAAAAAAATAGTATATACTAGGACACACGCGCACACTACCACAAATATGTTAATTAGACTTGGGAGCCACCAGGAAACGATTAGCTCGTCGCACCAGTCGCTCTAGCGGTGCATCTACTCCACATCATTACTCTACACTGTTGTGACGCACTGTGGTTATGCAAACAACAAGAAATTGACGAATCAGCAATAACAAGAGTCGCCTTGGCTACGCGTTCGTTCTCGGCGTCAGAGGCCCTAGTGCTAGGAAGCAAAGAGGGACTCCAGACGCACGAACAGAATTTCACAGCTGCGGTTGCAAGAGAGCTTCTCCTCGCTCAATGCAACTCGACTCATCTAGAGCTTCTAGATAACCATGTTTGAGAATAAATAAATAACTTGGAACCAAATCAGGTGAAGTGTAGTTTTTTCTCTCGAGGGGAAAATCAGGCGAAGTTGCCCAAACCCATGTCGCCAGATCCGGATGCATGTGAAACGGACGGCTGCAGACCTGTCCGACGGACGGCTACCATCGGACGGACGATTTCCCTCCATTAACCACTCCTCTGGAAACTTCCGTCGTCCCAAATCGCCAGCCCGCGCCGAACCCAAACGAAAGTTCTCGCCCCCCGCCCTCCACGTCACCGATCCGCGGAAAAAGAAAGGAAAAAAAGTTCGGCTCCCCAGTCCACGTCACCGATCCGCGGCCTCCCGCTCCTAGCCAATCACGCGCGGCTCCCCTTCTCTTTATAATCTGCCGCCGCCCCCTCTGCTTTAGCATCCCAAGCACACCCAGCGCCCTCCACCTGCTCACAGATCCCGGCCATCTCTCCGCCGACAACCGCACCTGCGCGTCCACCCTCCGCCCCGAACCAGAAGATGGCTATTGCCGGCAGTGGGAGGGGCAAGGCGAAGCCCGCCGCCAGCGCCAAGTCCGTGTCACGGTCGTCCAAGGCCGGCCTGCAGTTCCCCGTCGGCCGCGTCGCCCGGTACCTCAAGGTCGGCAAGTACGCGCAGCGCGTCGGCGCCGGCGCCCCCGTCTACCTCGCCGCCGTCCTCGAGTACCTCGCTGCCGAGGTACGAATCCTCACCGGCTCCTCTTGTCCCCGTTTATCTGTTCCTGGATCTCACCGTTTCTTGTTTCCTTTGATTCAGACCCTGGAGCTCGCCGGGAACGCGGCGCGCGACAATAAGAAGAACCGGATCGTGCCGCGCCACATCCAGCTGGCGGTGCGCAACGACGAGGAGCTGAGCCGTCTGCTGGGCTCGGTCACCATCGCCGCCGGCGGGGTTCTGCCCAGCATCCACACCACGCTGCTCCCCAAGAAGGCCGGCAAGGGCAAGGGCGACATCGGCTCCGCTTCCCAGGAGTTCTAGATTAGATTAAGTGTCGTTATGAATGTTTGGGTTGGTAACTTGGAATGCATCTCGCAATCTTGTTCTTGTTGTTACTGCCTGTGACGCCCTTGTCAATACTAATATGAATGAAACGGATATGTTGCTACCGTTCGTCTGAATCCAATATGAAGTTCAGAATTCGCCTTGTTGTTGCTCTGAAACGCCCCTGAACTGATGAGGAAAATTGCACTTTGATAGAAAACTCTGTAGTCAGGTGAGGAATATATCTTGCATTTTTATCTGCAATTGAGCATCAAAGTTAATCGTACAACTGAAACTCCATTTCTGTACTTTCTGTTCCAAAATAGATGACCTAACTTTATATTAACTTTAGAATTGAGGGAGTATGTTTGAAAGAAAGGGGTTTCCCCGACCCCATTTTAAGCAGAAAACTAAACACGGTTCGAGTTGATCCACTCACGAGCAACATCCACAATCAGCTCTAAAACGCAAAACGCAAACTATTCAGACCGAGAGCTGAAGTTCTCTCCACTACTTTTTTTTATTACAGACCCAAATGAGCAGCAAAGACTATCCAGCAGCAGGAGATGAGGTCGAAGGAGCACACATCTATTCAGACCGAGAGCTGAAG